>NW_022437000.1:9528561-9728841 GCF_009761245.1 Sapajus apella | reverse complement strand
AGAAGAAGAAGAAGAAGAAGAAGAAGAAGAAGAAGAAGAAGAAGAAGGAGAAGAAGAGGAGGAGGAGGAGGAGGAAGAAGAAGAAAAAGGAGGAGAAGGAGGAGGAGGAGGAGGAGGAGAAGAAGAAAGAAGAAAAGGGAAAGGCTCAAGCATTTGTTCTGCCTTTCCTAAAGGGATACAATGTAAGGAAAGTTGATAAGGTAAAGTTTCATTTTATAAAAGTTTTCTTGCTTAGCAATGAAAAAAATAAGGATAGAATTAGAATATCACCATCTTACCATCTTAGAAATAATGGATTAGTTAACATCACAGTTAATGTCAGCTTTTAGGAAATTTAAGTGGCAGAAAAAACATGTTAAACATTACCATAGAAATGCAATCAGCAAAATTCTTCCAACAATAAATTGCAAAACAAAAAAGGGGGAGGCAGGTTATCTAAAATTTAAAAGAGCCTTAGAATATATAATCAAATGTTCCAATATCTGTTTTATTTTAAATTCTGTTTTAAGAAAACCAACACAGGTAGACAGGTTGGTAGGCAGGTAGGTAGGCAGATAGATAGATAGATAGATAGATAGATAGATAGATAGATAGATAGATAGACAGATAAGAACATTTAGGCATGGACTGATATTTAATAAAATAAGAAATTAATATTTTGATTTTTTGGACTGTGATAATTACATTGTGATGACTTGATTTTTTAAAGTCATTATCTTTTAGCCATTTTAATAAAATAGTTATAAATGAAGTGATATGAAGACTTCAAAATAATTTTCTGATGGCAGTGGGGATGGGTGAGTATAGACAGGGATATAAATGGAACAAGATTGACAATGAGTTGAGATTTATTAAAGCCAAGTAAATGGGTGCATTTGAGTTCTTTATACTATCATGTCCACTTCACATATATTACAAATTTTTTATAATAAAGGTTTTAAACACTTAAAACATATATTTATTTTCTTTTTCTATATGTGCATGCAGATATATGTTCTCTATATAACAGATATCTCATTTTCTTACTTTTTTTCTTTATAATAGTCTACATTTTTCTATGTTATTAAACACAATATGATATAATGACAGTTTATAGGTATGTCATAATTCTTGGATATTTAAATTATTTCTAGTTTTTCAGTGTTATAAAGAGAACTGCTCCGATTACCACAGTAGATAAATCTTTGTACAGATCCTGGTTTATTTTATTAAGAAAATTTTCTAGAAATATGATTTCTGCATATGATGTGCACCAATTTCTAGTATTTTAATACTGACTGCGAAAATACCCTTCATAAAGTCTCTTCACTGTTAATAGCTGTTTCAATGTCGACCCTCACCAATATCGGTTTCATATTTTTTCATTTTGCCATTTTGATAGACAAACATTGATATCTCATTTTTACTTATATGTATTGCCTATAACTTATGGTCACAGGCCTGTATGGAGAACAATTAGGACTCCAAATTTGGAATCTTCAAAAGCAATTTGGGATTGAATGCATAATTTTAAAGAAAAGGTCCACATTTCATATTGATCATCACTGAAAACTCATAAGGTATTTTGTCACTTTCATATCTGTAAGAATATATGTCTTTATACATAATATTCCCAATAATGGTCTGTATCCCAATAAAATAATTGATGTAATTTCTGAAATTCTGTTATAAAAAAGGAACAAAACTAAAAAGATAAATACATGGAAAAGAAACACAATTCATTAACTTATGTCATTGACCCCTCCATACGTTTATTGCACATACATGTTATGTATTGTTCTTAATATTAATATGCTTAAAATTATCAATAGTAGTAGTCTCCTCCTATCTGGTGATATGTGGCCTCCAATGACGATGCTGTTTACTTTCCTTTGATCCTAACATATCCATAAACCTTCTTTTTCTAAAAACAAAGACTTTGATTTTCCCCCAACACAAGTCCAGGTCAAATCTTTTTTGTCAGACGGTTACTGGGGATAATCAGGGCGAGTCCAGTCTTCCCTGCCTTGCAGCTGTCTCTGCTTCTGTCTGACAGTTCACAGCTCACACCCCCACTCCCCTGCCCCTGGTGGCCGCTTGCCTAGGAGGATGGAGAGTTATCTGCCTGGTGCTGCCAGGCTTCGAGGCGTTGCTTCTTCCCATCCCCATCCTGCGTTTGTTCACAAACTGTGCTGCTGTGTGCAGGCGCTGACTTGACCTGGTGAATCAGTCTGAGAACACCACCTCCAGGGTCTCTATGTTTCCTCCAACTGCCTTCTTCAATGCTTATGTAAAAAGTCCTGCAGAGGTGACGTGTGTCTATGAGGCCTTGGGAAGACACCTGGACTTTTTCTCTTATTGGAGATGAGCAACTGATCACACTGTGAATAGGAAAGCCTCAATGCATTATTTTAGATGACAATTAAGAAAGCTTGAATGATTCACCTTTAATTTTTTCAGTCGCTGAAATTCTGAACATTAGTACCTCATTCCACTTTATAAATGTTACTGATTTCCATAAGAGCAACGTGAATCCAATAGAGCAGACTTTCTTTCCCAAATGCACTGTCTTCCTGCTTCCCTGCTCTCTGAGATCTGTTTGGAACAATTTTATCTACAGGGATTTGAGAACTCAAACTCACGATGATCCTAAATGTAGATTGTAGAGCAAGCGAAACAATTAAAAAGTGAAATATGACCTTTCTCATTCTTCCAAAGTACAGAGCACCTTACCAGCTGCTATCCTCCATGCCGGAAGCTCATGGTTTCTTCGCTCGAGGCCTATGTAGCTTCTGCTGATTTTTCCTGGCCTAGAGCCACTCTTTCTTCAATTTATTAATTTTTTTTTACTTAAAGTTCATTTCAGAGACATCATTCCAGACTCGACTTCCA
The DNA here is from genome assembly GCF_009761245.1 of Sapajus apella. Lineage (NCBI taxonomy): Eukaryota > Metazoa > Chordata > Mammalia > Primates > Cebidae > Sapajus > Sapajus apella. The sequence continues at coordinate 9,725,970 of NW_022437000.1, read as the reverse complement.
GCCGATCCACTGTGTTCTGGACTTCCAGTGTCCTCCCTTACCTAACTTATGATTCTTAACCTATGTCAATCGAAAGTTCCCTGCAGGCAGGATTGGAGTCATCCTGTTCACAGTTCTGTTTCCAGCACCTGTGCCTCCTGTCCACGTATAGCAGAGGTTCATGGCATTTTGTTGAAGCAAATCAAATTCAATCCTCCATCCCAAATCCCCACCGAATCTCCTTTGCATCCTTGTTTCCCAGCCATTGAGGCATCCGAACAGGGGAGCCCTGGCATCCTACCACATGTCTGAGAACCAGCAGTGCCTGGTCCCAGTGGGCAGTTCCCCTGGCCTCTCCAAACATCACTTACTGAGCAGAGGCAGGTGCTCTGAAGCTGTGGGCCGGGACAGGTTCACACCTTGCTTTCCAGAACTCCCACATGGGCACACACTGCCCTTCTGCACAGGATGGATGGGACCAGACGGAACTCCTGTGGCATACGGCCAGCCCTTTGCTGTTGCCTCCTCCATGGCTGTCTCTGTGCTGGCCTCTCAGAACCACCAGCTCTGACTCACCCAGTCTTGAGGCCACTCTTTTGAGAAGTGCATATGAGTCCCAAATCTGATACTAAATATGGTAGCTAGAGACATGGAATCCTAGACTGCAACCTGAAGAAAAGCAGAGATTTTATCTTCTCCTTCTGTTACCACTCATAGCACCTCCCAAATGACTACAAGTGCTGTAGCTGATTAATTAATATTTGAAGAATAATGGACAAAGTAATCCAAAACTTTTGTGCCTTTTGCCATTTGTGAGGAAACATTTTACTGAAATCAGGCAAATCTTGCTGAAACTACTTTTTTAAAAAATGTTTCAATTTGTTTCCTTCACCAATAAACAGATTAACTAATAACTAGAACACTGAGTGTGATTCCATCATCCCACAAGTCTTCCTGGTGCCTTAGGTGGAAACAAGCTCTTTCCACGCTGCGTGGCTGTTCTCGGGCATTTATGAACTCTGCCTGTTAAGAGTGTATGGATTGAGTGTTACGTATAGTTGATCCTCATTACTTTTGGATTCTGTATATTTGTGAATTTGCCTCCTCACCAAAGTTTATTTGTAAACCCCCAAATTAATTCTCTTGATGCTTTTGTAGTTCTTCACGGCAAAAAAGAAAGCAGCCAACACTTGGAGCCCCCCAGCCTGTGCGTTCCTGGCTGCAGTGCTCAGGGGCTCAGCTTTCTTGTTTCAGCCCATACTGTGAACCTGCATCCTCGCCAGGGTCTACGTGGTGCTGTGTGCTTCACATTTTCATGCTTTTTGTTGGTGATTTTGCTGTTTCAAACAGCCTCTGTGCACTGTGCTGAATTGCTACCGAATGTTCAGAAGAGCCAGGCGGCTGTGATGCATCTCACAGAGAGAACAGGCGTGTGACATGAGGGTGCCATGGCGTGAGTGACGGAGCTGTTGGGCGTGGTCCATTGCTAAAGAGCCAGCAACATAACCTAAGTGAGGTGTCTTTAAACAGGCACACACATAAAACCAGGTTGTGTATTGGTCAGTTGATAAAAGTGTGACCAGAGGCTCACGGAAAGCCAACCCCGGGTGCAATGCAAACAAGAATGGATTAGGCCTCATGCTTGACGCTCCCATTCCCATGACTGCATTTTAGTATTTGTGTTTGTGTTCCTAGATTCAAATGATTTTCATGGGACAGCCATGGTAAATTCATAGCAGCTGTTATCCAACCTGGAGGGGGCAGGATCTGAGCCTGAACTTCCCTGATGTAGAGACAGAAAAGAAGCTGTCACTGACTGAGGGTGCTCTCCACCAAGCCCCGTGTGAAGGAACCGTGAGTGCAATATTCCCTTACGTGCTCACAAAGACCCTGTGTGGTGGAAACCTCTTTCCTGGTAATTTGTGTTTGTAAACACCAAAGCTAAGTTGTCCAGGTTGACACAGTGAAAGAGAATCAAAGTTGACTTTTAAACCCTGATCTGCGTGAATTCAAACCCTATACCCTAAACCACTCATGTGCCTCTCCAAGAGCTAAAGAAATAGAACCATTTTATCTCTTGGGAATATTAATACCACCAGGCCGCCCGCTCCCACTTGAAAAACTGGAAACATTTCTAGTTTTTATTTATCTAGGTTATTATTTATTTATCTAGGTTTTATTTAGGTTATTATTTCAACCATTTTCAGCATGCTTCATGGCTTGAATGCTGTCAAGGGTGTGTGTGTGTGTGTGTGTGTGTGTGTGTGTGTGTGTGTGTGTGTGTTTGAGAGAGAGAGAAAGAGAGAGAGAGAGGCAGAGGCAGAGGCAGAGGCAGAGGCAGAGGCAGAGGCAGAGAACAAGAGACATTTTCTCCTTTCCCTCTCACTTTCTCGTCTTTCATTTTTATCCTCATTTATTTTTAAAATGTATTCAAATTATCCACATTGATTTTCCTCCGATTTTAGACCAGATAAGCCAGGAAGGGCATACTTCTCCTGGTGCCGCCTCACATCCAGACCCAGGTTGGTAGGAATTCACGTGATGCCCTCTCCACAGGTCCCCAGACACCTGGTTCTTTAACAAGGCAGCCCTGGGTGGCCCACACTGGAGTTTTTCTCATTTTGAACATCCTCCTGCCTCCTGTGAAGCTCTCTTTACTTCAGCCCAAAAGCATGGAATAAATACCCAGCAAGGCTTAATTATTAAAACAGGAACAGTAAAATGGAGACTTTTCCCTGCAACGCTGAAGACATAATTGAAACCAACTGTGCCCTAGAAGCTTAGTTAACTTTCACAATGCATTCCTTACATGACGCGTAGAAAGAAAACTTTTTGTCTTTTATCCTTTTTCAAAGGCAGAAAGAGAACAAAGATATTACACTCACAAAATCAACTTCTGTGAGTAGGGTACCTCATGTTTTTATGGTGTATCTAGTGTTACCATTTTGGAAGTTCAAATGGTAAAGGTGAAGCCTACAGTTATGAATGTGTGCTTCCAAGAAAGGCCACAGGACAGGGTCGGGGGAGGAAGAGCGTGTCTGTGAAACACATTCTGAAAGCTTACAGACAGTCCCAGCTGCAGCACCTTTGCCACGGGAGCACGGCCACGTTAGTGTTCTGCTGTATTGTCCTCTTCTAAGTCTTTGCCAGTCTTTGAATTTACCATATTACATAACAAGTATTATGCACTCATTTACTGTTAGGAGAGGTGACACCCTCCCCTGCATGGCCAAGTGGAATATAAGGTCTAGAAGAACTTGATTCTTTGCCATATTTCTGCATCTGTCTAATGTTTGCGACATTATAGATGCCCCTTAAGTAAATGTTGAAGGGATGATGAGCAGAAACAATTTGGGTGCTGGGCTCTTTCGGAACACACACTGGAAGAAATAATAAAGCCCAGCTTGCCAATCAGCTTGCTATTAAACCGCCACCAGTCCATGAATTTCTGTAAGCTGCAGACTGTCTAAACATAAAATAAGCCATTGTATAATTTAGCCCCATGTACCTCAAAGAGAAGCGTGAGAAAAATGGAATTGGTCTGGAAACTTACCTGCGGGAACTTCATTTACTGCAATGGCCGGGCTGAGAGATTCTGGAAAATTGGTGGATAATTTTACACCAACTCACCTATGATTAATTCAAACTCACATAATCTCATGAAGAAATGCGAGGGAAAATAGATTAAACTGTCATCAGCCAATGAATTGCCTTAATTATATTATTATATATTAACCATATTAGTTATTGTAGTACATATGGAGAATAATTAATGAGAAGAAGTGACTTCTTTAGAGGGAGCAAGACTCTACACTCCATTGTGTACTTTGTTATTGCCCTGGTTAGATAGTTGTTTAAAATAAATCATGCATATTAAATTATTTTATAAGGCCTGCATTGAAATGAGAAGCATTTATTACGTGCAAACATTGGTAACATTATTCTGCTTTGCAATGTATCACACAATATTTGCCTCCTCTCCCTACATAGCACGAGTGAAAACAAGTGGAAGGACAAAGAGAAAATCACCTCGGACGCTATGCTGTCTCCTTTACCCTGCAGAACAAGTTTAAGTTCTCAAAACAAATGTTCCTCCAATAAAATAACATTTTTTTGCAAGGTGAGCCGACATTGCTAATGCACTATGAGCACCCCATTGGCAATATATTAGATTTATGCTAGCTTTTAATGTTTGTGGCTAAAATCAAGTTGATATTTCTTCACAAATACAGCACTTTATATCCTCCGCTTTATGAGCTAACTGACGTCAATCTACTGTGATTAATAGCCGGAGATTAAAAATAAATTATTTTTGAATACTGTGCCATTATAGCATCTAAAATATCGCCAGAAATCATAAACAGGGGTGGCCAGGGCCAGTCTCTGTCTGCATCTGCAATGAGACATCCCTTTGTCACCCTTTCCGGTCTGTAAAGCCTTCTAGAAAACACAACTTCTGTGAAATCTAGGTTGTCAGCATGAAAAGCAAATTGGCAGAACACAGGGTTCTGTTGCTAAGCGATCCCTGGCAAATGAGATACATGTACATTATGGCACTTGATGACACCATCAGGAGAGGAGAGGAGAGGGGAGGGGAGGGGAGGGGAGGGGAGGGGAGGGGAGGGGAGGAGAGGAGAGGAGAGGAGAGGAGAGGAGAGGAGAGGAGAGGAGAGGAGAGGAGAGGTTAGGTCTCCAGCTTGATGGAAATGCACAGTTTCCAAGAGATGAGAAGCAGCAGGGAGAGCTGGGTGGGAGGGTCAGTCCTGCTTGCCCGAGACGCCAGGTCTGGGGCTGCTGTGGTTCTACCTTGTGAGTGGTCCCTGCAACGGGGAAATAGGTGGACATTGTATTTAATATTTACAGTCTCAGTACTCTCCGCTCATGTCTAGTTTCGCCTCATTTTTGAAAGGGAGAGCATGATGATTCTGCTATTTCCATTCATGAGTGCGTCAGAAGGGCGATTTAGTAATAGCCGTGTGCCCAGCTGACCAGCACTTTACAGGGATTCTTGAGAGCAAAAGCCAAGGGGACATATGTATTTAGTACCACTGCATGTGCTGGAGGAAGCATCTGGTAAAATGCCAGGGATTTGGTGAATCTCAGTACCAAATTCTATCCAACTAAAGAGCTGCAAGAGGCTCTGAGACAAGCTGGCCCAATCTCCTTAGTTTGCAGGTGGGGAAACCAAGGGGTAGAGAAGTTAAATGGTGGCTTAAGGTCACAGAGATGACCCCTGGTCCACTGCCACCCAAGTCCAGCCTTTAACTCTTTGCAGGGCATCCTGAGTGACACGGTGATATCTCTGTGAAATAAGCTACATGAAAGAACAGATGAACTGACCTTTGAGAATTGTAGAACCTTCATTTATTATCCCTTTAATACCATGTAAGGTTACACTTAGGGATAGAGCACAGACAGAGATTAAGAGAAATTTGATAAAATCAAATGAAAGGTTTGATTGCAGTATTACCAGCTGCAATTGGGTGGAGTTGTCTCGATGGCTTTTGTGTGCTCTCTTCTCTCCATCAGCTTGGCTGTGGATATTTTCCCTTGCTTTTAACTAAATTGGTCATATTTTCTGGGCCATAATTCCAAACTGGAATGGACACCTTCATCCAGGTATTGCAATGCTTCAACCTGACAGGAATGCCCCTGATGGCAGTATGTCTCTTTCTCTATTTTTACTTATTAACTTCATGTTCTCATTTATGTTTGCCTCTGTGTAACTGTTGAATGGTCATGCCATGAGAAGGTCCCCAGGACAGGCAGTAGTTAGGAAATTTGACAGGAATCATCAGAAATTTACAACACTGATGGGAGAAAACATTTCAGAACAATATGTTTTTCTGAAATTGATACATCCTGTAGTATAACAACAAGGGCCTGACAGTTAAAAATGGATTGGATGAAGGACTGTATGTCCAACTTCTGCATCCTTTCAGTAGGGAATGCTTTATCAGATGTAAAAAAACAGCGTATTAGAAAGCCTCATATATTTCTTAATACTCCATAACTGACACTTAAAATTGTCTTGTGCAATGACAACTATGTTGAAAGTGCTTAGTACAATGTGTATTTATTATTTCTTCATCTGTAAAATTAGGGTAATAACAATAACTACCTTGGAGGTTTGTCGTGATAATTAAATGAAATCTGTAGATAAAGTGAATATCCACAGTAATAATTAGCTAATATGCTGCTGCTGCTGCTGCTGCTGATGACCGCCTTTCATTTTAGTGAGCTAACAGCGATTATGGAGTCTATAGATGTACATATATATGTGTAGCTATATACATCAGGTATATCAGATATATATTTGTATGTCCAATAAATCATCAATCACCCCATCCTCACTAGTTTCCTGTTAATTCAAATTATCAATTTTATTGAAAAAAAGGCTTACTCAGGAGGAAATTTCTGGAAGAAAAGTGTGCCGAACTTGCAGGTATATATTCAGCAGACTCCCGCCTGTGGAGCCTTCTGTTTCTTCCTGAGTCCCTCAGATCCATTTCTGCATTAGTCACATTTGACCTAAATCTCCGCGACCACATCACATAGTTATGCATTTTAAGTCAATAAAAATTTTTATAATAACCTAACAGCATTTTCTCTCTCCTATGCGTAGGTAAATAGGAACTATTGCACATTTTAGTTTCCAAGTCAAATAGTTTATGTCAGTAAAGAAAAACTGTAATGGGATCAATTAATTTGCCACTATTTTCAATTCACATATAATACATACTATCAAATCTCATAATTGGCTGTAATCATGATCTTCAATTGAAAAAAGCAGGTTCTACCATCACAAAAATCACTGGCTTGGTGTTTTTATGCACAGGACCCAATTCTAAGTTTAAGCCCCAGTTATCACTGGTGATTTAAAATTTCATGACTAAGATTTGAAAAATCTTCAGAATTTAGTGGAGTTAATATTTAGTAAATAATAATTATTTTCAGTACTTTGTAAAAAGACCTCATAAAAAAGGAGTTTCTCTGCTTGAAAGTGCTATTGGTTTAGAATTAAAAATTGTATAAATGTTTACTCACAAGGTCTGAGGAAGACAGACAAGAAGTGAGAGAGGGAGCCGTGACCTTAGGAGAGGAAATCACGTTTAGCCATTAACTTTTTCAGAACTGTCAAGTGACAGATTTTCATTGTTGCCCTGTCACAAGATAATTATGCTCAAAATTAACTTTAAAGATAGAAAACAAACCAAACCATGATGCACATAATTACCTATATTTACCAGACAATCAAACAAACCAAAAACAAAAATGTCAACCCTAGGATAAAATCAGAACCACAGTGTTATAACATATGGGAAATAGTGCTATAGGACACTATTCATCAGAATCTGTGCCACACAGCAAAAACAACACTCAAAAGATAATTAGTAGCCTCAGTATTTATTTAATAAAAAAGAGTAAAAGCCAAGGTAATAAACACACAACTAAATAAACTGAAAAAGAACAAGGAATATCACCTAACACAATAGAAAGTACGAATAAAAATACAAATTTGTGAACCATCATTCTCAGCAAACTGACAGAAGAGCAGAAGATCAAACACCGCATGTTCTCACTCATAGGTGGGTGTTGAACAATGAGAACACATGGACACAGGGAGGGGAGCACTACACACTAGGGTCAGTTGGGGGAAAATAGGGGAGGGATGGTGGGGGGTGGGGAGCTGGGGAGAGAGGGCAAGGGGAGAGATGCCAGATGTAGGTGATGGGGAGGAAGGCAGCAAATCACACTGCCACGTGTGTACCTATGCAACAATTTTGCATGTTCTTCACATGTACCCCAAAACCTAAAATGCAATAAAATTAATAAATGGGAAAAAAAAGAGAAAACATTCTAAACGTGATTGTTAAGAAACAAGAATCTTAACAGAAGCAGAAAGGATAAAAAAAATAGGTGAATTATAAGAGATTATTTTGCTTAACCCTGTGCACATAAATTTGAGAATCCGGATAAATAAGTGATTTAGTAACACCAACAAAATTGATCCCATGTGATAAGAATAAACAAAGCGGACAAATTATTGGAGCAAGAAATAATGAAAGTTGACTAATCGCTAGTTTCCACAACGCGGCAGGCGTAAAGAGGTTCACTGGGGAAGCTCCAGCAACCCTCCAATATTCAGGTAACTTCAACGCTATCTAAACTGCTTGAAAGTGCAGAAAAGAATTTCCAATTCTGTTTATAATTCTCACAAAGATAATTAAAAGGAAAAGAAATCAAAGTTATAGATCAATTTCATTTGTGAATAATGATGCGAAGATGCTAACTAAATGTTATTTTATAAAATCCAAACTTCTACTTTAATAAACACCCTATGAGGAAGTAGGGTGGTCTACTTTTAGAACCCAAAGATGATTCAATATTAGGAAATTCTATAATTTTTATATGAAAACAGTAAAAAAAAATCACAAGCTTGTCCCTATTGAAGCTAAAATTTAGCACCTATTTATTTAAATTAAGCATCTATTTCCAATTTAACAAAATAATTACCAAAATAGGAGTAAGTAGATAGTAGCAAAATGCAAATATTTCTATGTATTGACTCAAAAATCCAATATCATATCATGCTGAACAGTCAAATGTGAGGAGTTTTCCTGGTAAGATCAGCCACAGGCAATGGTGTTTACTGTCATCACCATACGTGATGTTTCAGAGAAGCTATCTGCACCATTAGGTAAGAGAAAGGAATAGGGACAAAAATTTAGAAAATAAGAAAAAAATAAATCAGGAACATATTTATCACATACAAGATTTGTGTATATGATAAAGATGACATTTATAGTCATTTGCAAAAAATGCTTTGATTGCTTAGTAAATCATGTTAGAACAATTGCAAACGGCTATCATCTGCAGGAAAAAATAATAAAGTGAAATTCCCTTTATTTTGGCCAATACCAGAATAACTTCAGCTGAATTAAACACTTAAATGTTAAAAAGAACCATAAAAATAAGCCGACAAACATACAGATATTGCAGGTTTACATGAGGACTTGTTTCTTGATCACTTAGATGGGAGAAAACTTTTCTAATAATGCTCAAAAATCAGAAAACTGAAAAGGACTAATGTATTTGTCACATTATACTTGTTTAAACACTTCATTAATAAAAACACCGAAAAATAAAGAAATGACATGTTTGAAAAAAATATTTAAAATACAAATTCCAATGCTGTAAATTGAAAACATTAGTCTAGTTAACCTTTAAAATTCCTACAGGCTCTAAATTTCCGTTAACTTAATGTATTTAATAATTCACATTTATTGAGCCACACACAAGAGACTTACCCTAAATGAACATAAAACAGAAGATTTGTGTTAAATTCCTCACCCTTAAAAGAATCCAGAATGTGGTTCAGGCAGCAAGATAAATCTGTGAGCTAATTAGAAGACCGTGGAAAACAAGCACCAGGAGTTCTTAAAGGATGATGTTGGTGGTGCCAGCATAGTTTGGTACCTTCCTGAATCCCTCTATAAAAACAGCCATTATATTTCTCTCCCCCTCCAAAAAAGAGTCAGTCAATACCATCAACATTTACAATAAAATAAAGCAATATACTATCCCCTGAAAGATCACATGTAAGTCTCTGGAGCAAGCCAGCAATGTCCACAAGGCCATGTGTTGCCAGCACCCATGTGAAGAGGAATGTCAGAGAGCACTGGGGATGTAGACATGAGGACCCCAGGGATGTAGACATGAGGACCTCCAAAGAGCCAACAGACAGAGCAAGGGAGACGTGCCAGTTTGGAGGGACCAACTGAAACTGGGAGAATTTTTCTGAGTCTGTGTGCAAGGGGTCTGTGGTAAGGTCTGAAAAGGCTGGGTGTGGACCCTATTAACTCCTGAAATTTGTCTTCCAGGGCATCCTTCCAGGTAAGAGCGCTAAACTGAGGAAAATTGCTTAGAGGAGCAGTCCCCAACATTTTTGGCACCAGGGACCAGTTTCATGGAGGAGATGGTTTCACAGACCAGTACTAGTCCTTGGCATGGGGGTTGGGGACCCCTGGCTTAGAGGATTATAGCTGAGCAAGATAATGACCATGGAAAAGAAAGAAAGAGAAAGTCTGGATTAAAGTGGAGGGGAGGAATAGGGACATGTTATGTCAAAAAGCAAGCTGCCATATATTTTTTTAAAACTATGCAAAACAACATAAAAGGGCACCCTTTACAAGATAATAATAAAACAGCTATCTGAAGCAAACCTCCTTCTAAAAATCCAGGAAAATTAAATTTACAAAAAAGTAACAGGAAAGCATGGAGGTCAAATTCCATACAATGGTACTTTAAGAAAAAAGAGAATAAGAAGTTGAATAGCCTCTTGGTAGACAATGAAAACAAGATAAAAAGACATCCTGAGAAAAGAGCAAAATTGTAAAGTATGATTTCAGAATGAGATAAAAAAGAAGGATATGAGACATAAAAGAACATAAGTCATAATTACAAACATTTCAGCAATGAAGTAAAACATTTAAGAAATAATATAAGCACAAATTAAAAGTTTTAGAAATACAGACTTAAAAAAAGATTGAATGGACACAACTTATATTGCCTTAAGAGAAGAAGAAGGCAAAAAGGAAAAAATTATAAAGACAACATAATCAAAAGCATGAAAGTGACAGACACTGAAGACAGATAAAGACAACTGGATTGGAAACTGGTGTGTGAAATCAAAACAACAGACAATGACAAAGACTAGAATTTGCAATCAATAACTTTTAATTAACAATATTCCACTTGACCCAGCAATCCCATTACTGGGTATATACCCAAAGGATTATAAATCATTCTATTACAAAGACACATGCACACGTATGTTCATAGCAGCACTGTTTACAATAGCAAAGACCTGGAACCAACCTAAATGCGCAATGATGATAGGCTGGACAAGGAAAATATGGCACATATATACCATGGAATACTATGCAGCCATAAAAATGATGAGTTTGTGTCCTTTGTAGGGACATGGATGAATCTGGAAACCATCATTCTTAGCAAACTGACACAAGAACAGAAAACCAAACACCGCATGTTCTCACTCATAGGCAGGTGTTGAACAATGAGAACACATGGACACGGAGGGAAGCATCACACACTGGGGTCTGTTGGTGGGGACTAAGGGAGGGACAGTGCGGGGTAGGGAGGTTGGGGAGGGACAACATGGGGAGAAATGCCAGATATAGATAACGGGGGGACAGAGACAGCAAATCACATTGCCACGTATGTATCCATGCAACAATTCTGCATGATCTGCACATGTACCCCAGAACCTAAAGTATAATTATATATATATATATGGAAATATATATATATATATGGAATATATATATATATTTGAAGATACAAATCAAAATAACTAATTATAAACCAGGGAATATCAACTGAAACAACTAAACTAAAACATACTAGTAAAATTACAAAATTTTACAGAAAAAGAAAAATAATAATTTGATAACTAGGTAAACTAAGACATGGCTTATACAGGAAAGCAGATTAGATTATCATCAGTTTTTTTTTAAACACCAATATTTTATGCCAGAAGAAAATGGAGGAACATGTTCAAAATATCCAAGGTAAAGAAAAACGTGAGCCAAGAATTTTATAGCTAGCAAAGCTGACCTTCAAGTATACAAACCTCAGACAAACAATTGTCAACGTTTAATAATCTAGGGAATTTTCTTCCCTGACTTCTTCCTGCAGAATCACCTAGAAAGCAAACTTTAGAAAACCAAACTGACTACAGACAAATTGGCATTACTCTAAATAGAAAGAAATAAGTGCATTACTGATGGAACTAAGACTAAATGGGTAAGAGAGACAGCATAGTATGAAATGGTTACAGGACATGACAATGTGGTAAAGTAGAAGGTAAAAATTGGAGAGAGAATAAGCATATATACATACATTTAACCTATTGTTTACAATCAGACTCAGTGATGGTAGCGTAGTACTGTTATTCTGAGACTTATTTGTGCAATATTGGAAAGCCTGAATCTTTTGGAGATATTGTAAATTATCATCTGTGTCTTTGAGGGCCAGGGTTCTTGGTATTAAAAAATGAAGATAGAGATTTAATTAGAAGAGGTGAAATATGAATGCTTTAGACTTGAATTTTAAATGGAAAACATTGGTAGGTACTCAAGAAGTATTTTATCTTTAAATAGATAATTAAATTACCTATCTACCTGTCTATTTTTCCTAGCTTTTTCTATTGGAAAGGCCTAACAATAATGACTAACTAGACAGCAATGAATGTCCTTAATGTCAAGACTGTGGCCTTGAATTATCATTTACCATTTAAAGAAACAGAGTTGGAACATCTTGATATACCAGATAATAAGGAAGCCATCAAAAATTTGTCGACGCACTTCAAAAGACTCAGGAGTTTATTTTAAAAGACCCTTTTGAGGCTGGGTGTGGTGGCTCACACCTATAATCCCAGCACTTTCGGAGGCCAAGGCGGGTAGATCACGAGGTCAAGAGATTGAGACCATCCTGGTCAACAAGGTTAAACCCCATCTCTACTAAAAATAAAAAAATTAGCTGGGCATGGTGGCTCCTGCCTGTAGTCCCCGCTACTCGGGAGGCTGAGGCAGGAGAATTGCTTGAACCCAGGAGGCGGAGGTTGCAGTGAGCCGAGATAGCGCCATTGCACTCCAGCCTGGGTAACAAGAGTGAAACTCTGTCTCAAAAAAGAAAAAAAGTCCCCTTTGGCCAAATATTGGACAAATTGAGCTTTGAAAGGTATAAAAATGATAATGAATTGAAACCCAACAGATAGATTTAAATTCATAAGTTCATAATGATATTAAAAATTAACAACTGGCTGCATTTTGAAGATGACAGGGAAAAATTTATTGTCTTAAAAACTAGGTAAATGCAAGAAAAGACTCAGGCACTTGTCCTTGCTTTTAAAGTGCGAAATGTAGCATTAGATAATTAAAAAAAAGAGAGAGAGATAATGAAAAGGATTATTCCAGATAGATTTTAGAAAGATAGAATTAGGATATCATTCTTTTGCAACCCTTGTGAAAGAATAAGTGTATGGTCAATATGATTTGACCATAAACAGCAGCTACCACCAAGAATGAATGAAATTTCAATATTTTGTGCTCTCTGATAAAACAATAGGGTGGCACCCATATTCTTGCCAAAGGGATCAAACCTGAGTCTCATCAAGTTTCCAGATACAGCTGTCAATCTGGAGGAAAAACAAAAGGTAGAGAAATGAATTGAACTGCATGAGGAACGTACAATCCGCAAAATGCATGCTGAAGGAGATGGTACTGTCAGAAACTATATCCAGAATTTTTAGCAGATACATTATAAGGTAAATAAAGGGCTGTGGAAGGTAATGTAAATAAAAGAGACTTGAAGGACAAGTCTAGTGTATTAGTTCATTCTCACATTGCAATAAATAACTATCTGAGACTGGGTAATTTATGAAGAAAAGTAGTTTAATTGACTAATAGTTCTGCAGCCTGTACAAGAAGCGTGGCTGGGAGGCCTCAGGAAACTTACAATCATGGTGGAAGGTGAAGGAGAAGAAGGTATGTCCTACACGGCTGGAGCAGGAGGAAGAGAGAGCAAGGGGAGGCACTAGACAGTTTTTTATTTTTAGACAGAATCTTGCCCTGTCACCAGGCTTAAGTGCAGTGGCACGATCTCAGCTCACTGCATCCTCCATCTCCCGGGTTCAAGTGATTCCCCTGCCTCAGCCTCCTGTGTAGCTGGGACTACAGGTGAGTGCCACCATTCCTGATTCATTTTTTTTTTTTTTGTATTTTTAGTAGAGATGGGGTTTCACCATGTTTGCCAAGATGGTCTCAATCTCCTGACCTTGTGATCTACCTGCCTTGGCCTCCCAAAGTGCTGGGATTACAGGCGTGAGCCACTGTGCCCAGCTGGTGTTAGACACTTTTAGACAACCAGATCTCATGAGAACTCACTCACTACCACAGGAACAGCCAGGGGGATATCTGCCCCCATGATCCAATGGTCTCCCACCCAGACCCTCCCACCTCCAACATTGGGGATTACCATTCAACATGAGGTCTGGGTGGGTGTACAAAACCAAATCGTATCGTCTAGTTTTTAAAAAAACTTTTTAGTGGGCAACCTTTAACGGTAGCTTGTAGGAATCCACCCTTGATTGATTAAACCATAAAGAAATGCAAGGAAATGACCACTACAGAAATGAGGATGCGGAAGGGGTCTTTGGGTGGGAAGGTCCCACGGCACCGCTTCTGAGAGCTCTACCAAAGATCTTTCTCCACACCCGGATGGGGAATGCCCCCTTGTGATGTTTGCTCAGCCACACCTTTGTGCCGGGTATTTTTTTGTATGTACGTTTTATGTTACCATTAAAAAAAATAGATAATGTAAACAATAAAATAAAGGTTATTATAAAAAATAATTTACTTTCATCTAGGTGTGTATTTGGCAAGCATATACGGAGCAGTTAGAATGTGCTGGGCACTGGCTCCATGCCAGGTGGAGATGGACACCATCCCCTTGATAGAATGTCAAAAGGAGCCAGAACATGAAGAATGAGATAAACGTTTGGGAAATTTCAGGAACCTGGGAGCTCATCCAGTTAAAGAATTTTCTGAACCTTGTTCATTATTCCAACAAATTTGAAAATGAGAGAAGATGCTCAAAGGTGTTTATCCCTGAAGCAAAGGCCTAAGTGTAAGTGTCGCTATTGCAAGGGTAACGAAACCCATCCTGAGCACGCTCCATTACCTGTGAGGCACTCTGTTGTAATCGCACATCCCACAGGTTTTTGGCTAGTCAAAGCTCAAGTCAAAATTTAAAAATGAAAAAGATAGAAAATGACTGAAAGTTCAGCCAGGACGTTTCCTAACAGCATTGACAAAAAAGAAAACTTTGTAATAGAGACTTGAATCAAATCCAGATGCTTCAAACTTGTATCATGAATTGGAAAGCAAAGTGGCTTGGAATGTTTTTGAGGCAAAGAACAAAAATAAAATCTGTGTGTGGTTTTATCTTGTATCCATGATATAAGACAAAAGATTATCCCTCAGAACAGATTTTAAAGGACATGTCGCCATTGGCAAAGGATTTGGGCCTTGGGAAGATATCTTTAGATAGCGGCACTTGATCTCTTTGTTTGCAGCTGTTTTATACGGCATTTGTGTGTAAGAAAGGAAAGTTTCTCAGCAGCCGTATTGTGTGCCGATTGTCTAATCCCAGTAAAATCAGAGGGCTTTTCTTTTTTTCTCCAGAAGAAGGACACAGGCCTATTTCTTATAAACGGAATCCCTTAAGTATACGTTGCCTGGTTATCACAACTGTTTGGAAATTGATAGCATTTTTGACATCAAAGTTTCCAGGTGAGAGCAAAGATAAAGACAAAAGGGTAACAGGCAGACAGAGACTAGATAGTTTTCTCTTTGCCCGCAAATAAAATGCCTCCCGCTTCTTCCCATTTAATCCTGAACACTGCTGACAAATAGAAAAATCAAATGAGTTTTCTGCTTTCACCCAAGATGCTGCTTGTTGGAGATGATGGTAAACCTAAGGAGCTCATGATCTCCAGCGGCAACGACTGGCTTGAACTTGTGTGACCTGTGTCTGCAGCAGGGAAGAGGTTTTCTTAAAAGGAGACAGTACAGCCAGTGTCTGTCATTTTCCCTATGCTCCTTAATGAACAAAGCAATATTCTTAAGCCTTTCACTGAAGCTGGCTTTACCCTTTGGTTTGGGGAGTTAATTTAGATTATCGTTTGTGTGTTTTTCTATGCAGGACCAATACTCAACAGCGGCTCCTTTCTTAGCTCCTTAGTGCTCCTTAAACGCTGAGAGGATATATTTTTGTAGCTAAGCGAGTGGGCCGGCAGCCACGTGGGATGCACATCTCGAATCTGCCACCTGCCGCTTGTGTTTATGGGCAAGGCTGTTAGCCTCTTTGTCTCTTCATTTTTTTCCTTGCAAAATGAAGCTAATAGCGTCTTTCATGTATTGTGACTCAAATTTATGGGAAACTCTGTGCCTAACACCACGGCTTTCCCACAAAATAGATATTTATATCAAATCAATAGCATGCAAAGGGTTTCATTTCTAGCGTTCCCTTACTTATCTATATGCAAAGACTAGCAAATTCCACCATGTCTAACCTCTATTTGGGAACCAATCTTTAATCTTACTAGAGTATTTTTTGGGGGCTATCTACTTTGAGGAAAAATTAAAGAATAAAAAAATTCTAGGCCCCTACTTCTTTTTTGTGGTGGGGGGGCAGAGACAGAGTCTTGCTCTGTCACCCAGGCTGGAGTGCAGTGGCATGACCTCGGCTCACTGAAACATTTGCCGGGCCCCTACTTCTGATTTAGAGAGGAGAGGTTGTGACTGACTTGATTATATATTTTTTGCAGTCAGTGATACAGAAAAATTAGTTTATATTTGATATGGATGAAAACAGTCTCTACTTTGCACGTGTACACAGTGGGGAGGGAGCAGCTCTGCCCTGAGCAGAGCAGGAAGTGAGGGGACCTTGCTTGTTGCCAACGTCCTTTCCCAGGCTGGCCCTGCGTCACTTCACCCTTCTCTCAACAGCATCTTCTCCACCAGGAGGAGAAGTAGCCAAGGAAATACCAGGACAGAATATTAACTAGAAAATGGCCAAAGGATTCAACTCTGGGTTCACTGCCAGGTCAGCTGGAAGTGGGGACAGAGAAAAAGAATCCAAGAGAATAGGAAGTGTGGGACCCAGCGCGCACGCAGCCCTTCTGTGGCTCCATGCCAGAGCCTCATGTGCCCCTATGCATGTGTGAGCTCCCAGGAGAAGGGCAGAGAGCAGAGATCTCACTGCCATTGGGTGCCCCTGCAGAGCGCATGGCTGTGAAGCTCGCCCTGGGGTGCTGTCCTTCGTCTCCACATCCGTCAGTGTTTTTGAACTTCGGCAGAGCAAGACATAGCCTTGGGGAGACGGAAGGAGAGGCCTCCTTTAGTAGGTAATATGCATCCACGAAATGCGCAGTGCAGGCCTTGCACACCTTGTCTCTGGGCAGAGGAGGAGTTGGGAAAGGGGGTGGGAGTGAGCAGGAAGATGTGCCTCTGACCTAGAGAAGTGGGAAGAAGCTCCAAGGCCCAACCCCATTCTCCACTTGCTCTACCTCAGCGTTGGGTCCTGGGAGGAGCAGAGTGACCTACTCCTCCTTGGGGAACGCTGGAGTATTGCCATGTCTTCCACTTTTGCCTGGGACACAGGAAAAGCACACCAGAGCAAGGTCTGCAGAATGTTCATGAGGGCAGAGCGAAGGCGGGAGAGGGGCGGGGAAGGAGAGAAGGCATGCCCTGCCTGCTCAGCCACTCAGGGCCCCAGGCCTGCCCTCTTGCCTGCCCCCTCCTCCGGACTCACTCCATCCTTGGCTGGTCCTGCCCTTGGCTTCAGTTAATACTGACGGACTGAAGTAGAAGCTGTCACAGGAAGAGAATCTTGGGTTTGGGGATCCCTATTCACCGTGTCCTCTCAGCTGCAGAATTGGAACCTGGAAACCCTTGTCAGGTCCAGGTCTTCCCTCTGACCCAAACCCCTATTTTCCTCTCCCTCTCCCCTTTTTCTTCCCTCACCAATACCCAGAGTTCCTGGAACTGAAATCCCCTCCAGGTCCTCTTCCACTCCTGAGGACCGAGGCCCCCATGCCCAGCTCCTCTCCAGTAAAGGCCCAGGGCTGGAAGGACATGTGAGCTCCAGGCGCCATATCTCCTGGGCAGTGTGCATCCCGCAGTGCTTGAAACCCCGTGTGTGGCTGTGGAATTGTTTTAGCTGGTCATCACCATTAGGTTTTTAATTGAATTAAATGAAATAGAAAAGAAGTGTTGATCATAGTTGGCAAATACAGGTGTTCCTTAATGAAACTTTTGTTCCAGTGGGGTGTGCGTGTGAGTGTTTATGTATGTGTGTGCCCACACATGGTTTTGCAGTGGAAAATGCATCTCTTATAAGAGGTCATTGTTTAAAATGTAGGAAATCACAGCTATAGAGTAGATGCTCCAAGAGGCCAGAGGCTACCTGTGCAGGACTCCCTCAGTGGATAGATGTGAGATTGGATGGTTTAGACACCACAATATAACGCTGCTCATCACTTTCCTTAAATAAGTCACCAATGGCTTCAGACCCAGCAAATTCGGTGGGCTTTTTTCAATTCTCATTTTATTTTGTTCAGTACTTGATAAATTCCTTATTGTGATTCTTTTCTCTTGGCTTCCCCACTTGCTACTGGCCATTCCTTGGGCCCTTTGGTCTTCATTGCCAACCCCATCAACCGAATCATCTCCCAAGTAAAGGCTCTGGGGGAGTTCCTTCTCATAGCAGTCTGGACCATGGTTACGTGCGGGATCAGACTCACTGACAGACTCTTTGTGTGTTTACAGTGCTGCATCTTGATCATGTCATAGTCTTCTCTTATTGAGTATGGCCTGCCAGTGATATAATTGGTGGACATGTTATATGTGGCTGTGTAGTATATATAGGGTATCTGTGTACACTATATGTATAGAGAGAATGTGTATGTGTCAGACACACAGAGAGAGAGGCAGAGAGAGAGAGGTGGGGTGCAGTTCCTGAGAGTCTCATCAGTTTGAAAAAAACTGTAAACCACTTTGCACATACACAGTTATGTGCTGATGCACTATTTGTGGTTATCTACAATAACAGTGAAGTCACAACAGGAGTAACAGTGAGCATTCAGTACAGAGTCCCGTCTCCGGTTGGGGAAAGCTATGAACCACTGGAAGTTGCTGGAATGGGTGGTGAGTCAGCCTGAGGCTCCGCCCTGGTGGGTTGGTGCTCTCTGCAGGGGGACTTTGAATGCGTGGATGTCATTCTAGGCAATGGCTGTGGAGGACAGTGAAAACCTCTCCATGCTGTCTGAGCTGTTTTCAAAATGATCCCCAACACGAAGTCCTCTCTAAGTCAGCCCTTCCCGTAGGCTCCATTGAGTAATTTTACATGCAGCTTGTTGCTCCTAATCCCATAGCTAAATTGATCTTCTGCGTCACATCTGAAAGAGAGAAATGAAGCTTTTAAACTTGCTGCCAATTCAGAGAGCTCCTCTCCTGGGTGTTGTCTATGGTCTCGGCAATTATATTTTTTTATCTAAGACATTTTTATGTGAATAAAATAATCTCGATTTCTTAAACGAGACAATTAAACTCCATTTTACCTGGCTTCCCTAGGGCTGGGAGGTCTTTACACTGAAAGAACATCTTTGTTCAAGCCTCTGACAGAATGGCTTTCATTCTTTTATTGACTGACATCTGTGTTCTGAATTTCTTACACTTGTGTCACACAGACAGGACAAGGTGGAGTGGAGCTGCCACCCTGGGTGTGCCAGTCTCCATCACTTAGACTTGCATCCTATCTGCCCATCAGGAACTTAGGGTCTCACTCTATTTTTACATCATGTGAAGGTCTGGGGTATCAGTAGCTCTTTTACTGCAGGCTGTACCCTGCTGGGGGCAACAATGACTCAGCTGCTCCAGTGCCAATTCCTGCCGTGCAGGATGCACTCTGACATTTCCTTCTATGTGCAAGGCCACGTAGTTTGCAAACCTGCTTATCGCCGTGAGGCTCTAGGACTGAGCAGTTAAAGTCACAGGTGACGTCCGTTGCAATGGGGGAATCTCCTTACTCCTCAGGGTCAATTTTATTATTGCTAGGGATAGTCATCCTCCTTTCCTACAGGATATCAGTCTTGGCCATGGGACTGCAATACCCCTCCTGATGGGAGAATTGGGAGGGCCCCCAAAGTCTAGCACCCACTTTTTGAGTGGCATGCCACTTGTGTGTCGAAGCGTAACATGAGAGCAACTAACCTGCGTCATCTTTGAGTAGACATGTCAAGAGCCAGCTCACGAGTCCCCTTATCTTGCCTTGCTTTGAAGACTCGCAGTGTCCCAGATAGTGACTCCATCAGACTTGGTCATAAACTTGTTGACCAGAGCCAAACCCCAGACAGATCTGCAACGCGAGGGAGAGAGAAATGTGTGCTGCCGCAGCCTCTGCAGTTTGAGGGGTGTTTGTTAGTGAACAGTGTACTCTTGACTGCCTGGCGGATATTTTCTCACCTGTGAGTGTTTCCTAATGTGTCACCACTCACTGGCACCTGGAGCCTCTCTAGCTCTTCTGTCCCTCAAATTATAGGATCTTGGTTCTATTTTTCCTTCTTAGGAAATGCTCTGCTGTATACGTTTTTGTTTAAAAAGTTGCACAGTGGCTCTTCAAGAAAGGCCTCTGGTCCAGGAATGTTGATCCGGGTGATGGGCGAACACATGACTGAGGAGGGTGGCTGGGCTGACCTGGAGGAGGTGTAAGACTGAGAAGGGCCTGGCCTGCCCTGGGAGGAGGCTGCACACTGTAGGTCCAGGTGCTGGGTTAGCTCAGGGCACCAGCGGAGGCCCTGCAGGGTCCTCAAACATGAAAGCCACAGATAGCTTGCCCCTGTACATCCTTCCACAACCGTACATCCCATGTGTTACTACCATGGACACTACACATTTGCATAAAATCTTAAAAGACAGGGAAGAGTAAAGGAATTCACCCATACCATTATACTGGTATGGTACAGCTTTCACAGGTCCTATGCAACAGTGCCAGAGGTGGATGGTGAGGAAGTCGGATGGGTGAATTTTGATCATTTAAGAACGTATCCCTACTTGAAATTCATGGGTAGAAGGTGTGTATCTGTCTATGGATTTACATAGTGGGGCATGTTCATTTTGACAGGTTCAATGAGTACGGACATATGTATCAGAAAATAACAAAAGAAAGAGGATACTTTTTGTTGGTGGTATTTTCTAAAACATGAGGACACGTCAAGACATAGATGGGGATGTCTGGCTTATGGTCTTCAGAGAAGCAGAAAGTCATATGCACACAGAGGCTGAGGGCCTGAGGGCCACACAGCATGCTGTGATTTCATAGCAATACAGACTTGTATGTCCCAAAATGCACTGGCCTTGAAGAAAAGTCAAGGAAATGACCAATGACGAGGCTGAATAGCTAACAAAGCTATTACTAGTTTATATTAATGACCTTCCTTAAGGTAGTTTCTGTTTTGTTCTGAGTAGCTTTCGAAGTTTCTCTGCTCTGTGAAGGTCCCATCTCTAAACCCAGGTCCACTAGCAGCTCTGGAAAATTACACTTTCTTGGACAATTCACCTAGTTTCTTTCTTTCTTTCTTAAAAAAAAAAATCTATACAGTGAAGTTTTTGAAAGTACCTACTTCAAAGAATTGTTTAGCGTAATAAGTAAAATAATTCACGTGCTTAGAATACTGCCACATACTCTGAAGCCATTAATAAATATTAGCCATTCTTCTGGTTGTATTATGTTATTTAATTTTGTCATTATCGGATGCAGTTTGTGATCGATTCTCTTCTCCACCTAGCTTCACTAGTCCTTGCACTTACCTAAGGGTCTTTAATAACTTCAGATATTGTTTCGATTCTTCTTCTTACTAAGAAAAATTTACAGTGACTGGATTTCCCTCCTACCTGAAACAACTAAAGACATAGAACTGCAAAACAGGGGTTTTCTGGCACTGGGCATCAGCCAGCACAGGACAATGACCGTCAGAGGTGGGAAACAGCATCACCTCTGGAAGCACCGCCACCTGCAGCCGGGAGAGCTTGTCCAGGCCGCTGTGCAGCGGGGGTTCCCCAGGAGGACCAGGATCATTCTTGCGCTGAGGAGGTGGAGCTGATAACCCATAGAGGCCAAGTAGATACAGCATCCCAGGAGGGAACCAGGGAGGGGAGCGCTGCACAGAGATGGAACTCTGAAGCCTGCAGAGGCCTCCCTCAAGGGTTTAGCTGAAGTACAGCACGTGAGCATGAGGAAACCACCCTAGGCTGGAGAAAGAACCCCTCAAAACAACCTGGAGGAATAGCCGTGTAGCTCACAGAAGGCTAGGAACATCATGTGGTTTTACCAACCAGAGAGAAAAGTGCTTGTAATTCATGGGACATCATTAGGGCACCCAGAAGGGTATTGCCTCATCAGGAGGCACATGCAGCCCTAAACTAAGGCTGTTTCAGCCCCACCTCAAAAACAACAAAAAACCTGTCTATCTATCTATTATCTATCTATCTATCTATCTATCTATCTATCTATCTATGTATCATCTATCTATCTATCTATCTATGTATCATCTATCTATCTATCCACAGAGACAGATGCCAGACAGATCTAAATATGACACAGATGATAGAATTAGCAAATAAGGACATTATAATGGGACATGTAGTTGTATTCCATATGATGAAAAAAAACTGCAGGAGGAAAATGAACCTGTTACCAGCAGAGACTTAGAAAATATAAAAATAACTCAAATCAAACATCTAGTGTTGAAGTGACTAAAGTGAAAAATATGTCAGGTGAGGTCATTAGCAGATTAGACCTTGCAGAGGAAAAGATTAGTGAACTTTAAAAAACATAGAAAACTATCCAAAATGAAACACACAGAAAAAATAAAAGACACAAAAAAGGAACAGTGTGGTGATTTGTGGCACAAGTCCAGGTGGCCTCATGCCTGTATAATTAGTTTCTGAAGGAGAGAAGAAAGGAGAAGAAGAAGAGATATATTTTAAAAATGATATCCCAAAATGTCTCACTCAAATTAATGAAAAGTACACACTCACTGCTCCTAGCAGCTCAAACATTCCAAGCATGTGCATGCACACGTACACACACATACACATACATGAAGACAAAGACGTCAAGGCATGTCATAAACGAGTTGCACAAAGAAGCCCTCTTAGCCCAGCTTTCAGAAGTTTGGCATGGAAGCAGGTGTTTTAATGCTTCTCCCAAAAGGCACCTTGCTGTCTTTGTTTCAGCCCACTGTGAGGACGGTGAGGAGACGCCCAGGACTTGGTCTGGAGGGTCATCATATGACATTGCCTTGCATGGCTTATTGCCCTCACAGCTCTTTGGGCTGAACAGAAGCCACTGCCCCCAAGTCATCCCCAGGCACTTCTGGTCTTTGCCCACTTTATCTGGAGCTCTGGGGCTCCTTAGGCCACACCACCTCCTTTGGCTTCCTCCCCCTTCTTGGACACCCTTGTTACAGTCTCAGTTTGGATGCCCACTGCAACAGAATCTCTAGTGACCTGCTCTAATATTCTGTGTGCCCATCGTGGGCAAAGTGTACACACCAACACTTCCTATCTGCATTCCACAGAAATCTAATTGTTGCTTTCACTTTACTGCTCCTGACTGCCACCTAATTCTCATGGCCATTGATGGACCCAATCACTATTAAACCTGTAGTCTGTAGCCACGGTAACCACACTCCACGTAGGGGCTGGAGAGATCATCATTTTCCCCGTGGACATGATGCGTTTTATTTCGCGAGAAGACTTTGCACTTGCTTTTCCCTCACCTGGAAACACTTCCCTTCCCACTTCACTGGGCTCCGGGCTTTCCACACCTCATGCCTCAGTCCAAATGCTCTCACAATATTGAATAGATTTCCCTGCTGTTTCTTATCACGGCGCCATTGCTTTCCTTTGAAAACCTGATCACATCTTGTAGAGAAGCTCGTTTTAAAGGCATGCTCTCTTTCTCTTTCTCTTTGATTCGTAAAAATGGTAGGGGCCTCAGAAAGATAAAAAAGAAGATACTTTAGTCATGAACCCAGAATGCTGCATCTCAGTACACTGATTCACGCCATCCACCAGCATTGCCCCACTGGCCCTGGGAGGGAAAGCTGAGAAAACAGCCTTCCTCCCACCTTCTGAAGCATAAAATGGAAACCTCTAGTTGATTACACAGATCACTGTCAGACCTCTACCTCATGTTTTACCCCAGACACAAACTTGGTTAATATTTTATGAATCGCTCATCAGTATGCACAGCAATAAGGGCTATGGCAAAAGGCTGAGGCTGTCGTCTGTGCCATTTTGAGGATATTATAAGTAAATAAAATTGCTTTAAAAATAAAAAAGCATAATTGCTTGCAGACACACCTATATAGAAATTAATGCATATGGAAGAGACATAATATCCTTGGATAAGAATGGGGTGTGTTTCCAGGACCTGTGGGATGGGGGGCTAGGGGAGGAATAGCAGGGCGTGGGGATTGGGGAGGGAGAACATTAGGATAATCATTTACTGTAGATTATGGGGTAATGGATGCAGCCAACCACCACCATGACACATATATGCCTATGTAACAAACCTGCACGATCTGCACATGTACTCCAGAGCCCAAAGTATAACAAATTTAAAAAAAAACAACAATGGGGTGTGTTTTAGTCTAAGAAAAGAGAAAATACCATTATCATGGTGTCAAAAATAAATTAAGTTTTGGCCTGACCAATAAAAGTGCAGAAGTTTTAGTCTGGTGAAACACACAGCAAAAAAACAGGTAAACTTACAAAAATACCGACAGTGGAAGACATTTTCATACTCATACTTTTAAAATACAATAATAAAAAATGATTTGGTTATGAGATGCAGGTAATGTGGAAATGATAGAACGTACGATGTTTGTGATTTATTTTGCATTAATTAGAAGTCAGGGATTATAAAAAGATGTTATTATAAACAAAGTGCTATTTAAAATGGCTCAGCCATATAATTTATTACTTAACTACAGTTTAGGGACTATTTTCACTGCACTGATGTGTTCTCATACACAGATAGCAGATATATTTTTGGCTTCATGAATTTTATTAGAATATTTTGTTCATCAATTCTGCTTAATCCTCAACATATAGAGATACATTGAAGACTCTTTGTATATTCAGACAGTCTGCTATTAGACGTTACATCTGCGAGGAACATTTAAATGTGTTTTCTCTCCTTCCTTCCTTCAATCTCTCTCTCTCTCTCTCTCAAGCAAAATTTTCCCTCCTCTGTATTGAAATAATATGAAATACTTAGATAATTTTAAAAACATAAAAACACTGTGTTTTGGAAGGGTGTATATGAAAACATAATCTACCCTATGCTGAGGAATACTTTGGAATAGAAATATAATTCCAAGGGTGAAAAGGGATCTTTATAACAACAAATTTATTCAAGAATAAAGATCCATGGTGGTGAATATAAAAAAGGACAAAGAACTTGCTGGTTACAATTTACAAAACTACAATAGATGAGGCATATTAATAAGATTGCTAGAAAAATAACACTGAAAAACCATGAAAGAGACTTCCAAATCCTTTGAAATTCCTAATTGGTTAATCCCTGAGAGTTTAGGGTTATTTTCCCCATTTATATAGATGAGGAAATTGAGGGATTCTATGGCTTAAGACCATAAAATGAGCAAATAAAAGGGTAAGCTGGAAATCAACAGCTCTGTGTTCAGACCACAGAGAAGAGACAGCTTCCATTTACAGAAAACAAAATGAAGTGAATCCATTCCTGTTTACTGAATAACGGGTTCAGTTGACGGATATGCGGATTTACAACAGACAAAATCTTTTTTTGCTCACTCTGGCTTCTCCTACACAAAGCACAGTGCTGGGCACAATAAACCTTTGTTAAATAAATGGATGGAAAAGAAAAACAAAACAGATAAACAGGCTTCTGAGACAATGCCCATGGTGTGTTGGGATTGTTAACATCTGTCCTCAAATGTTCTACCACTGTGTTTCCAAAGAGAACCTAATCGTGAAGGCAACGTTGATGAGCACCACGGCTTGTTCAAATGGCCACTTTTGATGCTAGCCTAGAAGTGGCCGGTGATTACTTTGGAAAGACAGCATGCCTGTGAATGCGTCAGCACAGGGTTGACTCTGGGCTGCTCAGTCTCATCCCACTCTACTTACTAAAAGTTCATTTTATTTGTGTTTTTGGACTGAACAATAATACTGTTTCAGAGCCAATATTTCCTATTTATGTCTTCTTTTTAACTTCTTGAAATGTCACTGGCAGCAGCTGCTCACTACTTGGGTCTCTGGGTTTTTAATTGAGATTGCGATCCATGAAAGTATATGTAAACAGCAGAGGTTTAATCACTGAATGTGCTGCTTCCCTGTTCCTTTGCCTGACCTTCCTGTTGATCATGTAAGGTGGCCAACTACCCCGAATGCTAGCATTTCATACAAGATTATTTTGTCAACTTAGCAATGGATTCAGAAGGGACAGTGCCCATGTCCCCTCTTCTGTGTCTTCACATGGTGTGGTAAATCTGACCAACTTCATCTTGTGTTCGTTCTTCAAGTAGAATTAGCTCCTGAATTAGAATTGAAGAAAGCCAGATGAGATGGGACTGAACAGAGGCGTACCGGATGTAACAACTGACAGAATGGTTTAGCCTCAGAGGAGGGAGGCCAAGCAATTGCTGGAAGAGCATTTTCCCCTCAGCATCTCAGCGTGAAATGCTTTGGATAAGGAGACCCTTCTGGTTGGCTCCAAGTTACAAAATATAGAGAGAGGTTAACAGAAAAGCAAATAGTAGGCCATAGAAATTATGAAAGAATATCAGAAAGCTGCCAAAAATGAATATCCACCAGTAAGATCAGAAAACTTCCCATGCCAGGGTTGTCTTCTGAAAAGACAGACAGAGAGGGACACACTTCAGTTGAGGTAATGCTTTCCTTGACAGTTACCAGAGGCTGGAAGGGATGAAGAG
The DNA here is from genome assembly GCF_009761245.1 of Sapajus apella. Classification (NCBI taxonomy): domain Eukaryota; kingdom Metazoa; phylum Chordata; class Mammalia; order Primates; family Cebidae; genus Sapajus; species Sapajus apella. The sequence goes on along the minus strand of NW_022437000.1, from coordinate 9,699,362 downwards.
AGGTTGGTTAATGAATACAAATATAGAATTAGATAGAAAAAATAAGTTCTAGTGTTTGATAACAGGGTAGAGTGACTATAGTGAACAATAATTTATTACATATTTCAAAATAGAGGAAAAGATTTTAAGTGTTCTTAGCACCAAGAAATGATAAATGTTTTCAGTGACTATTTACATGATAATTACCCTGATTTGGTCATCCAACGTTGTATGCACATATCAAAATATCACACTTACCCTATCAATAGGTTCAGTTATGTATCAATAACAATTTTAAAATAAAGGTGATGCTTCTCTGGAATTATAGTGTGCAAAGCTACTGATAGGTGTTTAGCTTTATTTAAAAATTTTTTCAAATGTGAGTAAAACTTTTTCATCTTACCAGCTAATTTTTTTTCTATGTATTCACAGCAGCATTAAATTGGTACATTAGCGATTTCCATTCTTGCCTTGCGACAGCAAAGTACATTTGTAATTATATTTATTGTAAACACTTCAATCTATTATCACCAAAATGTATTTTAATGCACTTTAATTTAAAAAACAAATCCACTCAGCCATGGTGAAAGAGGTTTTTGCAAGGAAGAGAGAATGCTGCAGATCTGAACACGGAGAACGAAACACAACTCCAAAAGGATGACAATCACAGCCCTCAGTTCTCCTTCCAATGCTTCCTTCAGTCTTTGCCCTTCACTCATTGGCCCCTGTCCTCAGAAGCACACCATAAGCAATGACAAGAACAGCTTAAAAACTTGTTCATATAGTAGAACGATTTATAATCCTTTGGATATATACCCAGTAATGGGATTGCTGGGTCAAACGGAATTTCTATTTCTAGGTCCTTGAGGAATCGCCACACTGTCTCCCACAATGGTTGAACTAATTTACACTCCCACCAACAGTGTAAAAGTGTTCCTATTTCTTCACATCCTCTCCAGCATCTGTTGTCTCCAGATTTTTTTTTTTTTTTTTTTTAGACGGAGTTTCGCTCTTGTTACCCAGGCTGGAGTGCAATGGCACGATCTCTGATAACCACAACCTCTGCCTCCTGGGTTCAGGCAATTCTCCTGCCTCAGCCTCCTGAGTAGCTGGGACTACAGGCATGCGCCACCACGCCCAGCTGATTTTTTTTATTTTTAGTAGAGATGGGGTTTCACCATGTTGACAAGGATGGTCTCAATCTCTTGACCTCATGATCCACCCACCTCGGCCGCCCAAAATTCTGGGATTACAGGTTTGAGCCACCGCGTCCGGCCATCTCCAGATTTTTAATGATGGCCATTCTAACTGGTGGGAGATGGTATCTCAATGTAGTTTTGATTTGCATTTCTCTGATGACCAGTGATGATGAGCATTTTTTCATACATTGTTGGCCTTATGTATGTCTTCTTTTGTAAAGTGTCTGTTCATATCCTTTGCCCACTTTTGAATGGAATTGTTTGCTTTTTTCTTGTAAATCTGTTTTAGTTCTTTGTAAATTCTGGGTATCAGCCCTTTGTCAGATGGGTAAACTGCAAAAATTTTTTCCCATTCTGTTGGTTGCCGATTCACTCTACTATAGGGCACATGCACACAAATGTTCATTGCAGCACAGTTTACAATAGCAAAGACCTGGAACCAACCCAAATGCCCATTGATGATAGACTGGACAGGGAAAATGTGGCACATATACGCCATGGAATATTACGCAGCCATCAAAAATGATGAGTTCGTGTCCTTTGGAGGGACATGGATGAACGTGGAAGTCATCATTCTCAGCAAACTGACACAAGAACAGAAAATCAAACACCGCATGTTCTCACTCATAGGCGGGTGTTGAACAATGAGAACACATGAACACAGAGAGGGGAGCACTACACACTGGGGTCTGCTGGAGGGAAATAGGGGAGGGACAGCGGGAGGTGGGGAGTTGGTGGGGGATGGCATGGGGAGAAATGCCAGATATAGGTGAGAGGGAGGAAGGCAGCAAATCACACTGCTACATGTATACATATGCAACAATCTTGCATGTTCTTCACATGTATCCCAAAACCTAAAATGCAATAAAAAAAGAAAAATAAATAAAATAAATAAGTTAAAAAAAAAAAAACTTGTTCAGATTTGCAGCATCCCTCCACGTTATCCCTGCATTTTTCCCTTGTGACTCCAGATACAAAGCCAGGCTCCTGTTTCATGAGTTCATTTGGTGAACTGGGCCAGCTCCAGCACAGCACTGGGCTGCCCATCAGGACTTACCAAGCGTTGGGTCTCCCTGCACTCCTTCAGATGGAGCTAAGCATCGTAGCCTCTGTTTCATGCTGGGTGCCTCATTTGGCAAACATGGGTTTGAGTTTTGACTCTCAGTTCTTTCCCAGCTTCAGATAAACTCTATCTACTGCTGGTGATCATTGGGCGCTCCTCAGTCTGCTGTCTTCGGGTCCCTTGCTTTTCCAGGCAGGAGCTGTCCAATGATTCTGTCCTTCTGCTTCTCTGAACGGGCACTGGCTGTCTTCATCCCGTGCTTGGCAGACAAGTTGCCAAGGGCTGTAGCCTATTTCTGATCTTACCCTTCATATTAGAGAGTGCCGTGTAAGTCTAACAAGATGCCCCTTCACCCTCCTTTTTTTGTTGTTTTTTGCTTTGGTCCTGTTCTTCTGATCACCTGAACATGGGGAAATTGGATTCAGGTCTGACCTTCTGCCTTGGATCTGTGCATTAGAGATTTGTAGTCCTCCTTGGACCCTCCCACCAGGGACTCCCTGAAGGCCAGCATTCAGTCCTCCCCTTCCCTGGTCTTGCCCTTGTGGGAATCCATCCTGACTCTAGGTGTGTGGTTTTTGAGCAAAATATTCACAAGTGTAAAAAATATAATCTCACTGGTGGCTGCAGCAATTGAATTTGGGTAACATGTGTGAATAGGCCTAGGACAGGCTTGGTAAAAATACAACAGTGGTTTTCTTATTTTCTTTCTGAGGATAAATTGTTTAATCTTTAAAAATACTTAAATGTTAGACATAACTACATTTGGCTTGTAGCTACTAGAATATCAATGGTGATTTTTTTTTAAATGTTGCTTGTCTCAGCCCAAACCGTGACTTGAAGGACCAAAAGTAAAATACGTTTTCTCCTTTTTATAGGAATATTTGGTCACCAGGTGTCAAGAGCCTCAGCCACAGCCCAGCTTGACTGAATCTTAAACATTCCAATGTTTTCTGGAAACAGCCATGGTCTCAGGATATCTTTTACTTGGTTTCAATTATATGCACTATTAAAATTCTTTCAAAACCAGGCTGAGGAAGGAAATAAGAGATACTAGTATACCCTGTACTACAGAAACAGAACATATATAAGACAGATCCCATCTGTGTGTCCAATACATACGCTCAGGAATTTCTGTCTGCTTTGTTCGATGCTATAATGCCAACACCTATCATGGTGACTAGCATAATGGATGAATATGCGCCGAGTGAGTGATTTGCATTTGAGAAGCCAGCAAGTAAAACTTGAAGGACGTTTTAAAAATCAGGATTCAATATTGCCTGAGTTTGATCTTCTGGTTACACTGTATTCATTATTAAGAAACATTCTTAAATCGTAAACACAAGCAAACAAAAACCGATATTTTAATTTTCTTTTTACAGTTTTTATTTTCATTTTCCATTTTAGCTTTTTGTAGCATTATCTGAATGAAGTCACCATCACATTTAAAGTGCAAGGTCAGCTGAGCCGAGAAAATAGAACAAAGAAACAGACAATTTTTTTAGAAGGAAATGGTGGTATTCATATTCATAAAAGCAAATTTTAATCCAACAGCTAAAAAGGGAGTCACAAATACAATGGATATATGGTAGGTAATGAAGAATTCTTATCGCCATTCTTTGCTGAAAAATTTCATGGATGCATTCATCATTTTCTTCTCTCAAAAATGAAAGCAATAAAACAAATGAGAGACCTAATTTTTAGTTCAAATAAATGAAAAGAAATGGGCTGAGATCCACTTCATTCCCTGAGAAAAAGAAAGAATACAAATGAGGTTTATTATGAGGCATTTGGAAATGAATGATCTCAAGTCAGCTGCAGGAATGCACTATTTGACAGCACATGGTTTATCAGGGTCGTTAGCAGAAAGCTCAGGCTTATGTTGAAGCTCAACTTCATCTAAAAGGACGTACTTTTGCTGCATGAAGTTTCAGCTACATGTGGCCTAACCAGGCCCCCATACACATCTGTTTCTAATGCACAACTTCGCAAACAGCTCTGAGCCACCATGTTGGTGCAGTCCACTCAGTTGTGAATGAAGTTTGACATTCCCTTAGGTCAGGTGTGGGTAATTCCGTAAGCACGAACTGTTGGATACCATCTACCTTCTTTTAAATACATGCATGCCCTCACAAGGTCGTGTGTATAAGATTCTGGGCAGGGTTTATAAGAATCTAGGAAGGTGTCAGGAAATATAAAGAAATTAACAAATGAAAGAATATAAAGAAATATAAACAAATATAAAGAAATTAACAAGTGACTTAAGAATGTCAGACTACTGTTGCCATCTTTGACTTCCATCTAGAGTCCAGATGAAAAGTGAGACATGAGTTTTCATGTTTGGAATTTCACTTCTCTCTAGTCTCACGTCTGAATGACCAGGTGGAGATTTATCTACCAGTGACTGTGGGCAAATCATGTCGTTAAAGATTAGATGCCTTATTATATACCATTTTGTAGGACATCATGCAGTCCCTTGCAAAAAGGGATCCTTGAGACCTACAGGTGGTCACAAATACACTATAAACCATGAGAAGACAGTGTGCTCACCTGGCTACATTCCCAGGCATCACTTCCCAGGGGCTGATCTCACTGTGCTCCTATCTTGATACTGTTCTACACATGTAACACCTTAGTACTTTGGATGAGCTATATAATTCTTAATTAGGATGAGCTGGACTAAAGTTTATCCTTAACTAGATACGTTTAAAAAGTTATTATGTAGCAAACAGGAAAGGAGAGAAAATTATTTAAAGCCATAGTATATATCATATGTCAAAAGAAATTTTGGCTAAGAACAAAAACAAAACAAAACAAAACAAAACAAAACAACAGGAACAACATTTTAAAAAGGACTTCTCATGACATTGGGAAAAGTATGACAAACAAGTAATGAAATTATTAAAAAAAAAAATTTCTCAGTCAGTTCAGCCTGCTGTAACAAACTACCATAGTCTGAGTTGCTTAAACAACAAACACTGCTCACAGTTCTAGAGGCTGGGAAGTCCAAGATCAAGGCCCCAGCAGATCTGGTGTCTGGATTCATGCTGTACAGATGGCTGTCTTCTCATTGTGTCTTCATGTGGCAGGAAGCAGAGGGATCAAGCTCTCATGTTTCTTCTTATAAAGGCACTAATACCATTCAGAGCACTGACCCTCAGGACCTAATCAGCTCCCAAAGACTTCACTTCCTAACACCATCACCCCATGGATTAGGATTTCTGCATGTGAATTTTGAGAAACACACTTAGTCCATAACATGAATAATTGACATATCTTTTATCATAACCATATAGAATGTGAAAAACATAGTAATGAAATAAGTAAGAAAATAATAATAAAGAAATCATTCGCATCCAATATATGAGATAGAGGATTAATACTTATTATAAGTAAATTTATTTGCAGATACGAGAACATTACCAAGATCACAATAATGAAAGAACTCAGGGAATGAATGGAAAATTCACAATGGGTTACAAATAGTAAAGAGAAATGTCTATCTTGTTAGCTACCAGAGAAATGCAAATTAAAGAAAGACCAGAAACCACTTTATTCCTGGTAAAAAATGTTTTAAAAAGGACAAAATTTCATACTGTTGAATATTGTATGGAACATATAATATTCCATAGTAATTGGTAGTATAAACTGATAATGTTCTTTTTCTGTTAAAGCAATCGGATAATGCTTCAATGCCAACAGTTCTCACTCTCTCTCTCTCTTCCAATCAAGAAATATTTGCTGAGTGTCTACAATTTGTCATTGACGCTACCCTATGCTGGGAATTCAATGATGAACAAGATAAACATATTACCTTCATGATTATTACAGTTGCTCTAAGGAAATATATATTAACAATAAATTAATACATATTTCAAATAGTTGGGATAATGTCTGTAAGGTACGAATACTATTTTAAATACTTAGGATAATGCCTGTAAAGCACAAATACAGAATATATTATTATAAGGATTCTGGAAACTGAAGTGAATTATATATTCTGTGCTACATTTTCCACCTCCATGTGGGCTACAGGTCAGGACCAGAAGCCTTAGGTTAGCAAAGAAGGGGCAGTAAGCATACTACTGGTAGACACCTGGGCTGCCCAGACAAACCAGGACACATGGTCACCTTCGTTACAGCAGATTTACTCTCTCTTTGGCATTTGGGAAAGTTTCCCAGCAAAGTAAAATTCTAGCTGACGATCTGAAGTTTGAGTAGAGCACGGCTGGGTGGAGGGAAGGGAAGGAGAGGAGGACATTCCAGGAGGGTAGTGAGAGGGAAAGTGCTGGGCAGAAGGGAAAGGGTTGCAAGGAGCTTGAAGTGACTGAGCAGGAGGAATAACTGGAAGTGAATGGGAGTCTTGCTGTGTAGTTATATTTTGCCCATAGATCCACAGAGTCTCAAATTTTAACTACAAGAAAAATACATTTTCCAGGTGAATCAGTGGGGGATTAGTGGAGCTACTCTAGTTTCCACACCATTATTCATGGCCCCACGCATTCTATGTGTTGAGGGCACAGCACTATATATGTGTTTGATTTGGGGTACATGACATATAGTGGAGGGTGGCGTCCATTATCACATGGTATCACAAGCTTGCACCTTAGCTCTGCCTTCAGGCCAGCAGCCTTGTGGGAGCTGTGGCATGTAAGAGGGCCCATGAATCCCACAGCCACATGGCGGCTGCCTCTGCAGCTGTGCTGTAATGTGGGTCATTCGGTTCAACACAATGTACATGAAATGCATGGTCAGATAACTCAACTTCTGTAAGTCCTTTGAGAGTTGTGTGAGCTAACATTTTACAAGATAGGAAAGGTAACCTGATGGCCAGAATATACGTCAATTCTTGGCAAGATGAATTACTGTCACTTCCAAGAAAATTGACTTCCCACCACGAGGCTAGTTGGCCTCCTCAAAAGTTGGTGTCGTTTTGGGGAGCTCTGCCTTGTCCTCATTGCTCTCAGGTCAAATACTCTGCAGTGATGGTAGTCAAACAGCCATGGAAAAGGGAACACCTTGTTTCTGGGCCCCCAAACAGTCTTGATTCTTGACACGGCGGTAACTCTTCTCAGGTGCTCCTTGTGCCAGAGCTAGGGTAGCAGTGAAGAGGCTGGCTGATGCCATGGAGCCAAGTGTTTCTTTCTGCATGGCAGCTCTGTATTTCTTCCATGGTAAATAATACCTGATGAACATTAGTGTGCAGTAAGAAGTCTTTCTTACTTGCGATTGTCCCCATAGATATATCTCTGCATCTTCCCTGGACATTTTATATGTAATATACAGTAGCCAAGTCACTGGCCACCATCAACGAGTCACTTTAAATGCTTACCTTGTCACTTTTTTTCTATACGCAATGTGAATAAGCAGGTGAAAACTCTGAAACTCTGCTCACTGGGAAACTTTCTCCTCTCCATTGACTTCCAGCGCCATCCTGATACAGCTACATAATTCAATAGCAGTTCCTTTGCAGCTTGGGCCTGCGTACAGAGTTGGCCCATTTTCCTTCCAAACAAGTGATTTAATACAGGCCCTCAATATTTACTTATTAAAAGTACTTTGTCTGCCAATTCCTTGTTATTTTAATTATTGTGTGTTTATTGGACTATGGTAAACTTTCATTCCTTGAAAATTCTATAATTCGTATTTTGAACATAAGTTAGTTTTTATTATTTATCAGAGACCTTACATTCTATTCAGATGTGATGTCTTTTGATGAGCTTATGGGAAGCAAAGTGAGTTCCTGCAGAGCTATCTATATGCAGATTCCAAGACAGGATTAGACAAGAGAGATTGATTGGGGTGGGGGCAAAATATAGTGGAGAGTTCTTTCAGATCATGACACAGGCCTATGCCTGTGAAAGGAGAGAAGAAGGGAAAATGGATTCAGTAGCAAGAGTCTTATACTACAGCACAGTTTTAAGTGAGGCTCAGCCAGACCGGTGAAGGGTCCTTGGATGAAAGTGACTCAGCAGAAGAGTCTTGCATCTTTATAGGAACAACCTGTAATGTTTAGTTGTTGGCTGGGGACAGCTTGCAAGGAGTAACACTGCTGAGTAGTTGTGATGGTGAGTCCAGAGTGACAGTGCCTGCAGCTCAACTATTTATGATCCCTGCAGCAGGATAGCTGAGTGATGCATTTTCACGGCAACCACACCCACCTTCTTGTGGAAGGACTGCTTTTCCGTGGCGTGCACATGGAGGAACAGCTGTACTAAAGTCAGGAATCAAAATCAGATAAGCCAAGGCTTCATAACTGACAGTAATACTCTCTTCTTCTCACCAAAACATTAAACAAAGGGCTACAAATTTTATTTTAATGAATTTAAGGCACCAGGAACAATTTTTGCAAAAGCATGTGATCAGGATGTGGTACCACAGAGCTGGGTAATTATAGGCAACATCAGCATAAACATTTAATTTATGGCAGACTTCCAGCTTTCATGAATTATTTGTGTAAACCCACACCTGCTGTAAATACATGAAGAATTTGCTGGTCCTTGCAATGTCCAGTCTGAGATTCTCTTTCTGACAGCTAATCAAGGCATCCTGGGATTGAAGGAAGTAGATATTCTGCTTGTTGTTGACTCCAACAGGGTTAGATTTTACTTCAATTGCTGTGATGTCTGTTAAAGATTCACTGCAGGTAAACATTCATAAATGTACCTATGTATGTTAAGTTGCCGTTAGCCTAAACTGCGTTTATATTATTTTCTCCTTCCTTTCCTTTCTTTTTTTTTTTTCTCTCTCTCTTTCCTTTTTTAGAAATAGAAACTTTTCCACTCTGCTACACACACTTTAAGTATAAAAATGATTTTGTAACCAATTATTTATTTAGAAAAGGGTAGGATTTCTCATGGACTTATTTGGTTGCTTTGAAGCTTCATATGTCCTGCTTTAAGGCATCTGTTTTGTGCTTATAAAATCTGCTATTGCTTTACTCATAGTCTTCTAGTTGATGTTAATGGAAAGTTTTCCTATATTTTAAGTGGAGACTAGTGCTTCCCCTGAATAGATAATCACAGTGTGGATTGGAAAGAAGAATTTATACTCACAATAAAACAATAATAAGCCTCAGGAACTATTTGCCATTGCTCTTTTCAAGCTAATTTTGTTTTGTTTTGTTTTGTTTTGCATCAAATACCTAGAAACAAGGGTACATACTTTAAGCTTGAATTACAAGTAGTAATGAAACTACAGCTTTATAAACAGATTTAGAAAAATCAGCATAAATTCAAACATATTTAGAAAAGACAGCAAAAATTCAAATCCAAAAATAGGTAAAGCACAAAAGTAAACAGATAAACTAGCCCCAAACTGAAGTTTCTTTATTCAAACTTTTAATGACTAGCTGAAATAGTAAATTTGGTAAATGCAAAAAAGAAGAAAATATTAGCTGTGGAATGAAAATCCTGGCACTTTTCTAATTCTTCTTAGGAATTGTAACTAACACTTAAAATAATAATACATTCTTATAGAGACTCATAGGTAGACTAAATAGTGGAGGATTATTACCTCACTATAGGTAATATTAATACCTATAGGTATTCTCACTATTACCAAAGAATACCTGTAAAATCCAGAAAAGATGACTTTCTCCACAAATGTCCAAACGCCAATGCAAGAAAATAAGAATTACTAAGAATTGGGGTATTACAACATCTCCAAAAGAAACTAACTCAGTTCCAACAATGGGCCCTAAAGAAAGGAAGATCTAATAATGACAGAAAAACAAATTTAAAAAAAGTTCTCTTGTAAAAGTTCAGTAAACTTTAATCTTCTTATTTAAATCAATAAATCAGTAAAATTTGGAAAACAATGCACAAACCCAATAAAAATTTTGACCAAAAAAACCAGAAACAGTAAAAAACAAACAAATAAATCCTAGAGATGAAGAGTACAATGACTGAACTGAAAAATGCAACAGAAAGCATCAATAGCAGGCTTCATTAAGCTGCAGAAAGACTCAGTAAGCTTGAATACGGGACATTTAAAATTAACTAATTAGGGAAGCAACAAGAAAAAAGAATTAAAAATGAAGACAGCCTGCAGTAATTATGGACACTATTGAGAGACCTAACCTACACATAATAAGAATTTAAGGAGAAGAAAGAGGGAAAAAAAGGCCAGGAAGCCCTTTAAAAGCAATAGCTGGAAACTTTCTAATCTTGAGGAAACAAGCCAATATACAGGTACAGGAAGCACAGAGGTCTCCAATTGAATTCAACCCAAAGAAGAGTTTACCAAGATACATAATAATAAAACTATCAAAATTCAAAGACAGAAAAATTCTGAGAGCTGTAAGAAATAAGAAATGCATCACATACTAAAAAGTTCTAATATGACTATCAGCAGATCTTTCAGAAGAAACTCTGTAAGTCAGAAAAAAGCAGATGATATATTGAAAGTGCTGAAGAGAAAGTAATCCTGATAATTAAGAATACTTTACCCAGAAAACCTGTAATTCAGAAATGGGAGAAAAGTAAAATCTTGCTCAGACAAACAAAAGCTAAAGAAGTACATTACCACTAGGCCTGCTGTAGAGGAATTGGTAAAGAAGTTATTTAAATTGAAACTAAAGGCTGATAATCAATAGTATGAAACTTAGAAACCACAGAATGTGTAAGTAATGTACAAGTAATACAGAGCAATATATAGAATACTCTAGGAATATAATGCTTGTATATAAAGTTATTTTATTCCTAGCATGAAGGTTAAAGGATAGAATTATAAATAACAACTGTAGCTAAATAAACTGTGAAGTGGTACATATTACAAAATGATGTAAGTTCAGGCATCAAAAACACACAATATATGGGGAGAAATAAATGTGTAGAGCTGTTGCATGCAATTAAAGTTATGTTGTTATTAGCTAACTGTTATAAGAGTGAGATAGTTCATGTAAGCTTTATTAATCAAAAGCAAACATGTATAGGAAACACAAGAAAATAAAAAATAAAAAAAGATTTATAATATACTACACTATGAAAAACCATCAAATCACAAAATAAGATAGCAAAGGGGGAAGAAAGAAACAAAGTATTTGTAAAACAACCAGAAAACAATTAACAAAATAAGAGTAATAAGTCCTTATCTGTCAATTATTACCTTAAATATAAATAAATTTTTCAATCAAAAATCATACAGTGGCTGAATGGATGCAAAATCAAGACTTACCTATATGCTGCCTACAAGAGACTCATTTTACCTTTAAGAACACAGACTGAAAGTGAGGAGTTGGAAAAGGATGTTCCATACAAACAGAAACCAAAAGAGAACAGGGATACCTACACTTACATAAGATAAAATAGACTCTAAGTCAAAAACCATAAAAATAGAGAAGATCATCATATAACAATAAAGGGATCAATGCATCAAGAAGATACAACCATAATAAATATGTGTGTTCCCATTATAGAAGCACCTAAATATATAAAGCAAATATTAATAGACCTGAAAAACAGAGATAGATTGAAAGACAGTAATAATTGGGAGTTTAATATTCCTGCTTTCAACAATGGACAAATCATCCAGACAGAAAATCAATAAGGAAACATTGGACTTTAACTGAGCTTTTGACCAAATGGACATATGAGACAAATAGAGAACATTGCATCCAACCACTACAAAATATAAAGTCTCTTCAAATGCCCACAGAACATTCTCCAGGATAGATCATATGTTAGGCCACAAAACAAGTCATAACTAATTTTCAAAGATGGATATGATATCAAGTATCTTTTACAACCAAAATGAGACTAGAAACCAATAATGATAATTTTTGAAAATTCACAAATATGTGGAAATTAAACATGCTTCTACATAAACAAAAAATATAGGAAGAAATTAAAAATTTTAAAATATCTTAAAATAAATGAAAATGGTAATAAAATATATCAAAGTTATGAAATGCAGCAAAAACAGGTCTAAGAGTGAAGTTTATAGCAACAAGCACCTACGTCAAAAAAGAGGAAAGATCCCAAGTAAACAACCTATGTTACACCTTAAGGAACTAGCAAAGGATATCAAACTAAGTAAAAGAAAGGAAACAGTAAATATCAGAGCACAAATGAATGTAGCAGAGACAAGCTAAAAAGCAGAAAGGATGAATAAAACTAAGAGTCTGGTTTTTTTGAAAAGATAAACAAAATTGACAAACTATTATCTAGACTAAGAAAAAAATGAAGGAAGAGTCAAATTAATAAAATCAGAACTGAAAGAGGAGATACTATAAACTGATATTACAGAAATGTGAGGAATCATGAGACAGCTATGTAGAATTATTCATTGACAACTTGAATAACCTAGATGAAATGGATAAATTTCTATACCCATGCAATCTATCAAGATTAAATGATGAAGAAATAGAAAACCTGAACATAATAATCAGGCATAAAGGAATTAAATCAGTTATAAAATATATCTCTTCAAAGAAAAGCTCAGGATCTGATGGCTTAGTTACTGAATTCTACCAAACATTGAAAGGAGAACTATTAATAATACCAGTTCTCCACAAACTTTTCCAAAAAGTCAAAAATGAGGGAATACTTCCAAACTCCTTCAATGAGGCCAGGATTATACTGATATGAAAGCCTGAATAGGACATCAAAAAGAAAAGAAAACTATACGCTATTACCCTTGATGGCCAGAGATGCCAAAGTTCTCAAAAAAGTTCTAGCAGAATAAATTTGACAACATGTGAAAAAGATTATTCACCACGAGCAAGTGGGATTTATCACTGAGATGCAAGGATGATTCAACATTTGAAAATCAATAAATTTTATGTGCAGGTTAATACATTAACAGAGTGAAAGACAAGAAGAATTATATAATTGTCTCATTAGATACAGAAGAAATATTTGACAAAATGTAACATGATTTTGTAATAAAAACATTCAACAGATTAGGCATACAAGTAATGAGCTTCTACCCAATAAAAGTAATAAAGGTCATATGTAATAAGCCCACTGCTGACATTACACTCAATGGTAAAAGAATAGGAACCCTTTTAAAAAGACCCCTTGTAAGAGCTGGAACAATATAAGGATGCCTACTCTCACCACTTTAATTCAATATAGTATTGAAAGTGCTTGCTAGAGCAATAAGAAGGCATCCAAGTGTGAAAGAAAGAAGTGAAACTCTTGCTGTGTGCTGATTATATGACCTTATATAGAGTAAACCATAAATATTTGACCAAAGAACTGCTAAACTAATAAATTTAGTAAAATTGCAGGATACAAAATTAAAACAAAAAATCAGAAATGTTTTATTACACTAACAACAAGCCATCTGACAAATAAATTAACAATCCCATTTATAATAGCTACAGAAAAGATACTTAGGAAAAATTTAACCAAAACAGTGAGAGACCCTACACTTAAAACCATCAAATGTTAATGAATTAAGTTGAAGAAGACACAAATAAAGACAGATATGCTCTGTTCATAGACTGGAAGAAATAATATTATTAAAATGTGTATACTACCCAAAGTGATCTACAGAGTCCATGCAATTTCTATCAAAATTTTAATGTCATATTTCATTGATATAGGAAAAAAATCCTAAAATGTATATGGATCTATAAAAACATCCCAAATAACAAAGGCAATCATGAGCAAAAATAACAAAGCTAGAGACACAACACTATCTGATTTTAAGCTATACTACAAAGCAATAGTAACTAAAATGGCATAGTACTGACATAAAAATAGACACAGAAAGATAAAGACATTATCTTTAGTAAGTGGTATTGGGAAAACTGGATATTTACATGCAAAAGAATGAAATTAGACCCATATCTCACACCATATAAGAAAATCCATTCAAAATGGATTAAGACTTCAATATAAGACCTGAAATCGTAAAACTACCGGAAAAAGATATATGAAAAAAACTACATCACACGAGGCTATGAAATGATTTTTTTTTAGATTTGACCCCAAAAGCATAGGTGTCAAAAGCAAAAGTAGCCAAATGAAATTAAATTGAAATAAACCCTCTGCATAATAATGTACACAATAGAATCATATGCAGCTTTTAAAAAGGGAGATATTTTGTCAAATGGATGAAATTTGTGAATATTATGCTAAGTGAAAAATCCAGGCGCAGAAAGGAAAACTGCTTGTTCTCACCTATATGTGGAATCTAAAACAATTGCACTCAGAGAGTTGAATGGTAGTTATCAGAGGTTGCCAGGAGGTTGCTAAAGCAATAGCATCAGAGAGTTGAATGGTGGTTATCAGAGGTTGCCAGGAGAGGAGACTGGGGGAAGGCAGAATTACAAAACCTCAATTAGATCAGAGCTAATAACTGGCTTTTTTTTTTTTTCAAGATCTATTGCACAACATGGTGAAAATAGCTAATAATTGAGTTCTGTACACTTTAAATTTGCTAAGAGAGTAAATTTCAAATGTTCTTATCACAAAAATATTAAATATTTGAAGTGATAAGTGTGTTAATTAGCTTAATTTTTCCATGTCGCAGGAAAAATCTAAAGTCTAAGATCAGAGCAGAACTGAAGAAGAGAGACACCTACCTGTGGTAGAGTTCATCTGTGAATTCGTTTGGTCCTAGGCCTTTTTTGGTTGATGATAAGCTATTAATTATTGCCTCAATTTCAGAATTTGTTATTGGTCTATTCAGGGATTCAACTTCTTCCTGGTTTAGTTTTGGGAGGGTGTATGTGTTGAGGAATTTATCCATTTCTTCTAGATTTTCCATTTTATTATCATATAGGTGTTTATAGTATTCTCTCATGGTACTTTGTATTTCTGTGGGACCAGTGGTGATACCCCCTTTATTATTTTTTATGGCATCTATTTGATTTTTCTCTCTTTTCTTCTTTGTTAGTCTGGCTAGCAGTCTATCTATTTTGTCGATCTTTTCGAAAAAAAAACAGCTCCTGGATTCATTGAATTTTTGAAGGGTCTTTCATGTCTCTATGTCCTTCAGTTCTACTCCAATCTTAGTTATTTCTTGTTTTTTTGTTAGCTTTTGAATTTGTTTGCTCTTGTTTCTCTAGTTCTTTTAATTGTGATGTTAGGGTGTCAATTTTAGAACTTTCCTGCTTTTCTTGTGAACATTTTAGTGCTATAAATTTCCCTCTAAACACTGCTTTGGCTGTGTCCCAGAGATTCTAGTACATTTTGTCTTTGTTCTCATTGGTTTCAAACAACTTATTTATTTCTTCCTTCATTTCATTATTTACCCAGTATTTATTCAGGGGCAGGTTGTTCAGTTACCATGTAGTTGTGCAATTTTAAGTGAGTTTCTTAATCCTGAATTCTAATTTGATTGCACTGTGGTCTGAGAGACCCTTTGTTATGATTACCATTCTTTTGCATTTGCTGAGGAGTGTTTTACTTTCAATTATGTAGTCAATTTTAGAATAAATGCAATGTGGTGCTGAGAAGAATATATGGTCTGTCAATTTGGGGTGGAGAATTCTGTAAATGTCTAGTAGATCCACTTGATACAGAGCTGAGTTCAAGTCCTGCATATCCTTGTTAATTTTCTGTCTTGTTGATCTGTCTAATATTGACAGTGGGATGTTAACATCTTCCACTATTATTGTGTGTGAGTCTAAGTCTCTTTGTAGGTCTCTAATAACTTGCTTTATGAATCTGAGTGCTCCTGTATTGGGTGCATATATATTTAAAATAGTTAGCTCTTCTTGTTGCATTGATCCCTTTACCATTATGTAATGCACTTTTTGTCTCTTTTGATCTTTGTTGGTCTGAAGTCTGTTTTACTAGAGACTAAAATTGCAACTTCTGTTTCTTTATTGCTTTCCATTTGCTTGGTAAATATCTCTCCATCCCTTTATTTTGAGCCTATGTGTGTCTTTGCACATGAGATGGGTCTCCTGAATATGAAACACTGATGGATCTTGACTTTTTATCCAATTTGCCAGTCTGTGTCTTTTAACAGGGGCATTTATCCTATTTACATATAAGGCTAATATTGTTATGTGTGGATTTAATCCTGTCATTATGATGCTAGCTGGTTATTTTGTCCATTAGTTGATGCAGTTTCTTCATAGTGTTGATGGTCTTTACAATTTGGTATGTTTTTGTAGTGGCTGGTACTGGTTTTTCTTTTCCATGTTTAGTGCTTCCTTCAGGAGCTCTTGTAAAGGCAGACCTGGTGGTGACAAAATCTCTCAACACTTGCTTGTCTGTAAAGGATTTTATTTCTCCTTCGTTTATGAACCTTAGTTTGGCTGGATGTGAAATTCTGGGTTGAAAATTCTTTTCTTTAATAATGTTGAATATTGGTTCCCAGTCTTTTCTGGCTTATAGGGTTTCTGCAGATAGATCGACTGTTAGTCTGATGAGCTTCCTTTTGTGGGTAACCTGACCTTTCTCTCTGACTGCCCTTAACATTTTTCCTTCATTTCAACCTTGGTGATTCTGACACTTACGTGTCTTGGGGTTGCCCTTCTCGAGGAGTATCTTTGTGGAGTTCTCTGTATTTTCTGAATTTGAATGTTGACCTTTCTTGCTAGGTTGGGGAAGT
Source organism: Sapajus apella (assembly GCF_009761245.1). NCBI lineage: Eukaryota > Metazoa > Chordata > Mammalia > Primates > Cebidae > Sapajus > Sapajus apella. The sequence goes on along the minus strand of NW_022437000.1, from coordinate 9,682,607 downwards.
TCTCCTGAATAGTATTTTGTAGTGTGTTTTCCAACTTGATTTCCTTTTCCCTGTCACTTTCAGGTACACCAATCAAATGTAGATTTGGTCTTTCCATATAGTCTCATATTTCTTGCAGGCTTTGTTCACTATTTTTCTTTTTTTTTTCTCTAATCTTGTCTTCATGCTTTATTTCGTGAAGTTGATATTCAATCACTGATATTCTTTCTTCCACTTGATTGATTCAGCTAATGATACTTGTGTATGCTTCGCAAAGTTCTCATGCTGTGTTTTTCAGCTCCATCAGGTCATTTATGCTCTTCTCTAAACTGGTTATTCTAGTTAGCAATTCCTCCAACCTCTTTTCAAGGTTCTTAGTTTCCTTGTATTGGGTTAGAACATGCTCCTTTAGCTCTGAGGAGTTTGTTATTACCCACCTTCTGAAACCTGCTTCTGTCAATTTGTCAAACTCATTCTCTGTCCAGTTTTATTCCATTGCTGTTGAGAAGGTGTGTTCCTTTGGAGGAGAAAAGGCATTCTGGTTTTTAGAATTTTCAGCCTTTTTGTGCTTTCCCCCCCCCATCTTTGTGGATTTATCTACCTTTTGTCTTTGATGTTGGTGTGCTTCAGATGGAGTTTCTGTGTTGGCATTTTTTTTTTTGGTTGATGCTGATGACATTCCTTTATGCTTGTTAGGTTTTTTTTTTTTTTTTTCCTAACAATCAGGCCCCTCTGTTGCAGGTCTGCTGGAGTTTGCTGGAGGTTTACTTCAGACCTTGTTTGCTTGTATCACCAGCAGAGGCTGCAGAATAGCAGATTGCTGCCTCTTCCTTCCCCTGGAATCTTCTTCATCCCAGAGGGGCACCAGCCAGATGCCAGCCAGAGCTCTTCTGTATGAGGTTACTATTGACCCCTGCTGGGAGGTGTCTCCTAGTCAGGATACATGGGGGTCAGTGACTCAGTTAAGGAGGCAGTCTGTCCCTTAGCAGAGCTTGAGTGCTGTGCTGGGAGATCTACTGCTTTCTTCAGAGCTGGCAGGCAGTAATGTTTAAGTCTGCTGAAGCTGTGCCCAAAGTTGGTCCTTCACCCAGGTGCTTTGTCCCAGGGAGATGGATGTTTGATCTATAAACCCCTGAGTAGGGCTGCTGCCTTTATTTTGAGATGCCCTGCCTAGAGAGGAGGGCTCTAGAGAGGCAGTCTGGCTACAGTCGCTTTGCTGAGTTACAGTGGGCTCCATCCAGTTTGAAACTCCTCACAGCTTTGTTCACACTGTTAGGGAAAAACAACCTACTCAAGCCTCAGGAATGGTGGATGCCCCTCCCCTCACCAAGCTCAAGCATCCCAGGTCAACTTTAGACTGCTGTGCTGGTGGCAAGAATTCCAAGCCAGTGGATCTTAGCTTGCTGGGCTCCATGTGGGTAGGGTCTGCTGAGATAGACTCCCTGGCTTCAGCCCCCTTTTCAGGGAAATGAATGGTTCTGTCTCACTGGCATTACAGGTACCTCTCAATTGGAAATGCAGAAATCACTCACCTTCTGAGATGGTCTCTCTGGGAACTGCAGACCGGAACTCTTCCTATTTGGCCATCTTGCCTGGAAGTCCTAAGTTATTTCTTAATAAATATTTTAATTGTGTTATCATGTGATGGGTTTGTTATTAATTGTAAATAAGTTAATAACTATTTAAAGTTTTCTTCTTCTAAGCCCTAATTTCTAATACAATAAATGTCAGTAGACATAGCCTACATGAACAAAAGCTTTGTAGAATCCTCAATATTTTTTTATGATGGTAAAGGGAGCCTAAGACCAAATTACTTGAGAACAGCAGACAAAGACATATACTTTTAAATTAAAAAAAAAATCTTAGAGGTGATTGATAACAGTTCAAAACCTTTATTTAACAAAAGCTTCAGCACCATAATGAAGGCATTGGTACAAGTTCGCATGGTCACTACTGTTGTGTGAGATCCCAACTGTCTGCAGCAAATTCCCAAATTCCCAGTCTCTCTTCCTCCAGATCCCCTTACTGTTTGTGGTGAAGGCATTGGCTTTTGTAGTCTGCTGTCATCTGGGGTGGCATTGGCAGAATTTTGTCTGATATTCTGAGCATTTCTAGAATCTGCTGTGTCTTTGCCCTGACATGTAAGGATCACTACTGTTTCTAATGACCTTCACATCTACAGGGAAGCTGGTAATTGACTTGATTTCCCTTGCTTCTTCTGAATTTGATGATGATACTCTTTTCACTAAACTTTAGCTTCTAGATCTGACCCAATTCTATTTCAAACGTTTGAGGCTGCTTCAAAGATGACAGCTTTCAAAAGAAAGGAAGGCATGTAATTGCTAAGCCATTGCTTCTTTCTGGAGCTAAAATTGACCTGTAACTAGCATCATTACAAAATTTGTATTAATTTGTTCCTAGTACATGGAGCGGTAATTTGGATAATGCATTGCCTGCTATTAATTAAACTAATTAATGTGATTATTAGATTCAGTCCAAAATACCTTTTAATTTCATAACACTGTGATTTCCTATAGATTTGGAAGAAAAGAAGGAAAAAAATGAGTAACACAGAAAAAAACAGTAGAAGGGAAAATGCTAGGCCTCAAACACCAGTTCTTTGATTCCTTTCCTAGACTCAGGCATAGATAAACCTGGAAACCATCATTAGTTTATTCATTCACCTTTTAATCATCTGATATTCAGCACTGTATCAAGCACACAGTAGGTATTCAAGAAATATTTTTGAAAGAATAAACAAATGCTTGTGACAGGCAACATAATGGTCCCCCTCCCCAAACAGGTCCACATCCTCATCTCCTGAACTTGTGTATGTGCTACCTTACTGCCAAATGGACTTTCAAGATGTGATTAAGTTAAAGGTTAAAGACCTTGAGATGGAGAGAGTATCCTGGGTTATCCAGGTGGGATCAAGATCACCACGAGGGTCTTAGTCAGAGGGAGAAGAAGGCAGGGGGTGAGAGTCTGAGGGAGACGTGGGGATGGAAGAGGTCACAGTGATGTGATCACAGATGTGAATTAAGCAATATGAGGAGGACTCCATAAGCTGTTGCTGGCTTTCAAGATGGATAAAGGGACCTCCACGGAGCATGGTGGCCCCTAGAAGCTGAGAATTCGAGAACCCAAAGGAATAGATTCTACCCTGGCGCCTTCAGACGGGACCTTGATTCTAGCCCAGTAAGGCCATATCAGACTTCTGACCCACAGAACCGTATGATAATGAATTTGTGTTGTTTCAAGACACTAAACTGGTAACTCTCTAGAGTAGCATGGAAAATGAATACAGTTCACAAAAAAATATTTATTGAAATTGCACCAAAAGAAAGAACTCAGAATAGGGACATGGATGAACCTGGAAACCATCATTCTCAGCAAACTGACAGAAGACCAGAAGATCAAACACTGCATGTTCTCACTCATAGGCGGGTGTTAAACAACGAGAACACATGGACACAGGGAGGGGAGCACTACACACTGGGGTCAGTTGGGGGGAAATAGGGGAGGGACGGTGGGGGGTGGGAAGCTGGGGAGAGATAGCAAGGGGAGAGATGCCAGATGTAGGTGATGGGGAGGAAGGCAGCAAATCACACTGCCATGTGTGTTCCTATGCAACAATTTTGCATGTTCTTCACATGTACCCCAAAACCTAAAATGCAATAAAATAAATAAATGGGAAAAAAAAATAAAATAAAATAAAAATAAACAATTTTTAAAAATAAAAAAAAAATAAATAAATATACATAGAGAGAGAAAAGTGTTAATACTAGAGGTTTCAGCCATAAAATTCTCAAGTTTCATGTTTCAGAGCATGGACAAGAGATAGGATTTGATTCAAGATTCAGAAAGGAGAAAATTTTTCAATTATGAGACATTGCAAGGAAGACTAAGAAACATTATGCATCAACTTCTTTGAAGTATCTCCTGGAACAGTGTTTGGAAAAGACAAAATACTAAACAGGACATAAAAATTATTGCATTTTCATTGCTCCAATATCTTTTTGAGCTGTCATTTCTGCAGCCCATTAAAAATGTGATTTAGACTCCATTGAGTAGATTTTCTTTTTTAAATGTATTCCTTCAGGATCTTCACCCCCCTTTCTTGGATTGTGACTCTTTAACTAGGTAAACCTCTGCTTCCAAGAGCTCTTTATGAAGGACCAGGCACAGTGGCTCAGTCCTATAATCCCGGCACTTTGGGAGGCTGATATGTGAGGATCACTTGAGACTAGGAGTTCAAGACCAACCTAGCCAACATAGCAAGACCCTATCATCTCTATTTAAAAAAATGAAATAAGACAAAGTTCTTTATTATAAATAATGATTTCTTTTAATAAGAAATACTTTGTAAAGTAGAAGGCATAAAAGTCTTCCCAATTTATGTGTTTAAAAAACATTAAAGGACACTGTATATTTTTTATTTCCAAGATAATTTTTATAGATCAAATTCTATACATGATTTTGGAGGCTCTCTTTAACTGTGAAATCCATATTATTTTAAATACTTCCTTTAAATCACCAAGGATAGTATATTACTAAAACCCCTTTTTTTCCCCAAATAGTAATATAGATGTACTGCTCTATAGCTAGATTTGGAAAAAATGTTACAATTCTTCCTCTTCTGGAAAAAACGTATTTTCCTTTATTATCCTTTAGTGTCTAAAAATAGGCTGGAATTAAATGTCATGCACCTTTGGAATTCATTTTATAAATACACTTGGTAACTAGGAAACTCACATTGTCATTATTTATAATCTAGAAATTCTTTCCATGGTAACTGCTAGAAGGTCACAATTATTGAGTCACAACAGTGGCTAAGAGGCTATTTAAGAATTCTCCAAAATAAGGCAATTGACAGAAGGTAGTAATGTCTGCTGTTCTGATCAGCCAAATTAACGAGGTGAGTTCGTACCTTGGAGCAGTGGCTGTACCTTCAGTTCAGTTCCATCTTTCCTGCCATGGCTCTTTCAGCCAAGCAAGCATGCCAGCACTTCCAACTCTTCCTCTCACAGCCCTTGGAGACTCAGTGCCATGAACTTGGATACCATTTATAGCTTTTTCTCTGTCTTGTGACATCATGTGTAGATTGATTATATTGGCACACAATAGGGTTTCCAAAGCCCAAGATTCAGTTAAGAAGTGGGAGGCGCCTCTGTCTGAGACGGAGTCTCACACAAGCTCACAGAACGCTCTCACTGTGGCCCAGGGCTGTGCTTGAGGGAGTCTGGAAACAGGGCAGCAGGAGCAAGTCCTTGGTAGCCACCTCTTAGTAAGTCTCATAGCAGTGGAGGTTGGCTCTTAAGCAGCCACATAAATCAAACATACTTGAAACACTTTCATTTGTTCATTATAATAAACAAGACCTCCTGTCACTAGACCAGACATCTTATTAATATTTACAGTGCCAGCATTGGCCCTAATACCTCCAAGACATTGAGAGATTGTTGAATGGACTAAGTGGTAATAGAGACAGCAGCCAAATGGAGGCCAGATACCCAAACATGAGCTAATAGTTTGGCTTTACTCATTATTCGATTTGTGAAAAGGACTTTCCCCCAAATTTTAAACAGTATTTTGCAATAGTATGCAGAAACATTGGTGTAATCAAACATACATACACATGTAATGTGAATTAAGCATTTTGAGAATAAAAGTCATTGGAATAAACCTGTCATCAATGCCAAAAATATACCATACAACTTCAGAAATATTTCTTGGGGTGAATTACGTTGGCCGTGAGCTTCTTGCTTAGATTAACTCACCAAAATTCAATAGCATCAGCAGTAGCTACCAGGCCCAGGTTGGGCCCACTAAAGTTTATTATTTAAAGGACACGAACAAGCAGTTCAAATATATACCAATATGAAGAAAAAGAAAGAAGCATAATCTCATGCATAATTAAATAATCACAAATTGAAATGAGATGCTATTTTTTAAAACCTATCAGATTGGCAAAGATTGGAAAGTTGATCTTTCACAGTGTGCACAGGATGTGGGCCAACAGATGGTCTCATTTGCTGCTGGTGCGAGTGTAAGTTGGTGGAGTCTCTTTGGGGAGCATTTTGCCAATGTCTGTAAAAATGCAACGTGTATTTACTTTGGTCTTCCAATTTTACTTTGGGAAATTTACCTTGCAGGTGTATTACCATGTCTACGTGAAGGCCTGCACAGAATTTTCCTTGTAGCATTATTTGAAATACTAAAAGAAACTGAAAACAACATACATGTTCATCAATAGGTGTATTAGGTTGTTTTCATGCTGCTGGTAAGGACATACCTGAGACTGGGAAGAAAAATCGGTGTAATGGACTTACAGTTCCATGTGGCTGGGGAGGCCTCACAATCATGGCAGAACGCAAAAGGCACTTCTTACGTGGAGGCGGCAAGAAAGAATGAGAGCTTGCGTGGGGAAACTTCCATTTTTAAAACCATCGGATCTTGTGAGACTTACTCACTATCATGTGAACACTTGGGAAAGACCGGCCCCCATGATTCCATTACCTCCCACAACACATGGGAATTCAACATGAGATTTCAGTGGAGACACAGTCAAACCACATCAATAGAAAATTTATGAATTAAATTATGGTGAATGTAGAAAGGAGAGTAATCTACAGCTATTTTTTTAAATGTGTTAGCTATCTTTGTGCTAATATAAAAATTTATTCAATATATTTTGTTAATTTTTATAAACTGCACAGTGATGCAAAAATATCTTTCCATCTGTATCAAAAAACAAAGGAAGGAGAAAAACTGCATATTCAAATGTTTAGAACCAGAAATTTTTGAACATAAGAAAACTATTAATATTGCCTTTTTCTTTCTAAAGATGTTGAGTATTGATCCAGAAAAAAAATTTCTGTTTCATTATAGTTCTGCTTCACTCCTTGGGAAAAAATGATTAGTTTTACCTGTATTCATTTTCATTATAATTAGAAACTAATTATTTAAAGTCACCTATTTATGATTGAAGCAAGCCAGGGTATAGCTGAAAGAATAGTACAATTAAAAGACAAATTTCAAAAACTGTACATCTTGACTCAGCATCACTACTTTTAATAGATACTGAAAGAAAATTATTTGGGGTGTCCATAGAGACAGAACCATCTAGCTATATGTATGTCCACTGAAGGTTTACTTTTCATACCAAATTCATTTTGTGCAAAAAATCTAGATGACGACTTTTGAATGTGGTAAAGTTACTGATACCAAACTAGCCCCCTTGGTGTAAGTAACTACAGAACTGCACAAAATATAGGAAGCAACCATTTTCAGATGTCATACAAGAGGTAGAGGACTGTGTTCCTGGAGAGAAGAGAAATGCACACTGTTAGCCCCTCCATCCTCCAGGTGTTCTGCTAGAGGCCCTTTGTGGACCAAGAGGCAGGGATGTGGAGCCCAACTGAGGTAGCACTGGAGGCTTCAAAAGTGCTAGAATTCTAGAGCAGCAGGCTAGAGAGGAGAAAGCTGTGCAGTGAAGAGACAAAAAAAAAAAATGTGCAGGGTTTTCTCAAGTCTTTAGCCAAGTGCTAAGCTGTGCATGTGTAGGTAGGGTGGAATCCCTGGGGCCTGGAAAAGCACAGCTCTGGGAAGCTGTGAGCTGCAGGGGATGCTGGCACGACAGGGTGCTGGAAGACAGGAATTCCAGCCAGCCAGAGAGAAGATACCTCCCAGAATATCCAGGGCATTTCATCACAACCCAAGAGACGCCACATTTCAGGAGAAGGGCTACTCTAGTTCTACCCAAACAAATTTTAGAACAAACTGTAAAAAAATAAAGGCACTAGGAAATATTAATAAGTAGGGATTTGGCTGTACCAATTACTGTTATTCATATAAATTACTATAAAACCACTAAAAGCTGTACTAAATAAAATGTGTGAGTGTGTGTGTGAGAGAGAAAGATCTAGAAAGATATAATCTGAAATGCTAATAATATTTATATATGTACTTTTCTATACCACCATGTATAAGAAATTTTTAAAAACACTCCATTTATGATTTAGGGTCTTCAAAAATGTTATTCATTCTTCTTGGAATGTTGTGTTCTCATTAGTTATTAGGAAATGCACAAACCAAAATGAGATACCACCCCACAACCACTAAAGTAGCTAAAGTTAAAAAGACCATTAACAGTAAATGATTGTGAGACTGCTGATTCCCTGAAATGCTCATCCGCTCCTGGCGGGAGCATCAGATGGTTGAGCCACTGTAGAAAGTGGTTTGGTAGCTGCTTAACAAGTAGAACATACACCTGCTCTGCGATCCAACCATTCCACTCCCCAAAGCAACATGGCCACAATAACACACAGGCAAGATGTTCACAGAAGCTTGACTCAATAGAGCAAACCTAGAAACAATGCAAATATCCAGCAAGAGGAGAATAGATAACTAATGGCTGTATACTCAAATGATAAGACGTTGCTTCTCAATAAATAAAAGCATGTTAATTAGACAACATAGATGAATCCAACAGCACAACACCACAGAACCCTACACTGTGCTGAACAAAGCCAGACACACACAAAAATACGTCCTGTATGCTTCCATGTATTTGATGTGCTAGAACAGGCAAAACTAATCTGTGGTGAAAGAAATCAGAATAGTGACCATTTTGGGGAAACGAGTAGGAACTTTCTGTTATGATGGAAACAGTCTGTGTCTTGACAAGGGTGTGGGTCCCATGGGTGTGAACGTTTGTAAAACATTTGAACAGGAACCCTCAGATCTGAGTATTTCACTGTATGTAAAATATATCTAAATAAAAATATTAAAAGGCAAAACAGAAACACCTTAAGTATTCAATAATAAGAGATGGGCTAAATGAATGATGGTGCAGCCATGGAATGCTCTGTCCCCATTAAAAGAAAACTGATACATCTGTATGGGCTGATTTAAAAAAGGTTGTTAGGTAAAAATACCAAGATAATATATTGATTTTTAATGTGTTATTTATGTAGAAAAAGAGAATGCACACACATGCACATGTCTGTGTACACATAAAACATTTCTGGAGAAATATACCAGAAATTGCCTCCAGGAGGGGGATGCTTAGCCTCGGAGTGCTGGGGGCAGAGGGCAAGAAGGAAACATCGTTTTTGAACTGTTAGAATTGTTTGCCGTGTGTACATATTTAATTTGAAATTATTCAACTAAATACAAGTTTTTATTGGGTGTGATGGTTCATCACGGCACTTTGGGTGGCTGAGGCAGGTCGATCACTTGAGGTTAGGAGTTCGAGACCAGTGAAACAGTCTCTACCAAAAATACAAAGCTTATCTAGGTGTGGTGGCAGGCACCTGTGGTCTCAGCTACTTGGGAGGCTGAGGCGCAAGAATCACTCAGGCCTGGGAGGCAGAGGTTGCAGTGTGAGCTGAGATCATGCCATTATGCCACTGCACTCCAGCCTGGGCAACAGAGTGAGACTCTGTTTAAAAAATATATATATATATATACATATATGTATATATATATGTATATATTTGTGTATATATATATACACACACACATATATGTGTATAAAATATATATAAACACACACATATATATGTGTATATATATATTTGATATATATACACGTGTGTGTGTGTGTGTGTGTGTGTGTGTCCCACAATATAATGAAGCATGCAAGGGTTGAAGCAAGAGGAATCTTACAATTTTATATTAAATATTAGGTTTCAAAGTCAATGTTGGATTCTCCTTGAATCAGCAAATTCACATTTAGAAATTTATTTGAAGGACATGTGAATGTTCTGTTGGGAGCTATTTATAATAGCAAAAGAGTAGAGGTGATTTAACCATCCCAAAATAGGAGTTTGTATCAATCATAGCATATTCAATCAAGGATTACCATAACCATTAACATAATGTGGAAGAAAACGTAACAACAGAAAACAATATTCACTGAATAATTTTAGACAACGTGTGTGTGTGTGCGTGTGTGTGTGTAGGGGTGCTGGAAGGTTATATCATGAAACACTAATAAAGTCTACGTTTTCATCTTCTGTAAGAAAATGTAAGAATTTTCCAAAACGCCTCCCTTGTGCCTGCCTTAGTGAGGGGGTCCTGTATAGAGGTCCACTGTTGCAACCACAGGATCCAACAATCGTGCCACATAAGGCTTTGTCTGGAATCCACCAGCCAAATGGAGGGTTGAAACAGCCCGTGTAAGGTACAGTCAGAGCTCCAGCTTCGGGAAGATGCTACCTGAGAATGCAGCACCATCGTCCGAGCCACTGTGCACATCCAACCAAGCATCTTTGGAGGGTGCTGGGTCTCCCACAGGAAGAATCCCTGGGCATGGAAGGTTGCAAGGGCTGTGATCTCAATTGTCATCCTTCTGAACAAACAACTAAGAGGATTTGTGGTGCTGCTCTTCCTAATCCTGGGCTCAGCAAAGTTAAGATTCCCGGTCTCCAGTGAAGCCTCCCTTTTATCAAGAGACACAGCAAAGGTTCTACTACACTGTCAGCTCTGGTTGTCGCGGGGACACTTTGGACTCGTGCCCAAAGACCAACAGGTAAGAAGAGAACTCTCCATCCTGGCAGAGGGAATTGCATCTGCTCCTTAGCAGAAGTAGGGCTGCTGTTGGACAGCATGGACAGGGAGAAACCCAGACATCCACTGGTGTGCTCCTGGGCAGTGTTTTCAGCCAGTGGGAAAGTGCAGGCTTTCCCTAAAAGAGAACCATGACCAGGGGGTCAGAGCCTTCAAGGATGAGGAGGCAGCTCATGCCATTGGGCAAACCACGATACCCAGCAGAGGTGGAAGCTGAGTTAAGGGGAGTCTAGAATAGACACTGGATAAGGAGGTTGATTCATACCAGCTGTGTGGCCTGGAGGCCAGCTGTAGGGGAGATGCCTGCAGTTTTTCCTTCCAACCTTCTTCCTCTAAGTTTCTGTAAAGAAAAAGGGCTCTCCAGGATCCTGGAGTAATAGCTTAACAAACTTGCAGGGAAAAGAGGACCCAAGAGACACAGGGGTAGACTTTGGCGAATGCAGAGGGGCCCCTTCTAGGGCGTTCTCCATTCAAAAAAGGGCTTTTTGCCACAGCAGCTGGGAATGTGGTCAGCAGACAATCCTACCTCCCACCTGTCAGCCCTTGCCCAGTGTGGCTCAGCTCCAGGGCTGCCTCACCTGAGAGCCCACCTCTCCTGGGACAATGGACATCCATTGGCTGAGTGCAGCAGGAGAATAACTGCCTGGCTAGTTTGGCTCAATCCAGGAAGATGCCAACCTGCCATCTGCATCTCCGTTCCCCGTGAGGCTGGCTGATGCCTCACTGGCCCTGTTCTGAAGTTCAACAACTCCGTCTAATTCTGCTTCTCCCTGACTCTTCCACAGTTATTGATCTCTAATAAATATCTTGCATCCCACATTCCATCTCAGCATCTGCTTCTAGAGAACCCAAGTTCCAAACCTCAGTTGGGAAGTAAGGCAATGGCATCGTCTTCCAACCTCCTTTGCCCCATCTCCTTTGCTCCAGTCACCTTTACCTAGTCCCCAGTGGAAATACTGCTAGAAAAGAAAAAAGGTTTAAAAGGAATGAGTGTTCAGTAAATATTTGAAAATGTGATGCCTGTTACATAACAGATGAGCAGGGAATGAAGAATGCCCCTGTGACAGACTATTCTTTGTGAGCCTCTCATGCTTCTGTGCATTGTGTGACAGAGCCACTCATAGCTTTGTTCTGAAGTCTCTCCCCAGATGTTCCTGTAGCAGACAGACTTGGAAGAGAGAGGTGGTACCTCCTTGCAGAGAAAAGAGGAGGTTTGCTAAAAGCCTTGCAAAACAGTGAGAATGTCTCTTTGGAGCAGAGTGAAGACTGGCTTAGCATCCATAAAACAGACATGGATTATTCTCCTGTAAAGGAACCGGCTGCGTATGCCTGTCTGTGTTGCCCTGTGGAACCTGATGGCCAAGGACGTTGAGGCAAATAGGCGAATGCTTAGCTGCTTGTTGTCCTATGAATAATTAATCTTGCTTTGTTTTTTGAGACAGGGTCTGTCTCTGCCACCCAGGCTGCAGTGCAGTCATGTGATCTGGACTCACTGCAACCTCCGCCCCCTGGTCTCAAGCAATCCTCACACCTCAGCCTCCCAAGTAGCTGGGATCACAGGCACGTGCCACCACACCCAGCTCACTTTTGTATTTTTTGGAGAGACTGGGTTTTATCATGTTGCCCAGGCTGGTCTCGAATTCCTGGGATCTCAAGTGATCCACAGGCCAAGGCCTCCCAAAATGTTGCGATGGCAGGCGTGAGCCCCTGCGTCTGGCTAATAAAGTCTTTCGTTTCTGACCCAGTAATCTTGTGTCTTCTGCTACCATCCATGAAACTGTGACAGTTTCGCTCGACAGCTTGTACTAGGGAAGGATCTCAGAGCCCTCACAGTTCTGGACAACTCTGATGTATGCCCAGATTCTAAGCATTTTTGGACATAAGCCCTGAGCACCTGCTTCACCAAGAGTGGACACACTCTGTTCATCTCAATTTCTTCAGTCTTGCACGTCATTTTTATTTATTATGCTTCTACTTACCCCTTCACTTGAGTGTGCAGTGGTTATTATAGAGCATCTGGTACTGAATGTTGGTCTCTATCTTCTCTTGCTTAGCTCATGGAGTCTTCATATTTGTTAGGAGCAAACTCCCATTCCAGGATGGACATCACTTGTGCATGACTCTTGCAGGCAGCACTCCACCTGAGGGCTTCAGCCAAAGAATAGCATTTTAGAGGAGGATTATGCTGAGGGAAAAAATGGCAGCTCTGGCAGCTCCTTGATCCAGTAATAAATCCAGCAGTGTTTTCAGGACTCTGCCAGGGTTGGCCCAAAGCGGAATATCTCAAAAAGATGTAGAGTCTATGAAGATTTGTCTGAATCTTATAATTAAAACATGCTCAGTAGGAAGTTACTGCATTAGTGAATGTGCCAAGCCAAGTAGTGGTCTTTAGAAATAAAACAATTATTGTAGTCTCAACAATTTCCTACTGTATAAACAGAACAAAACAAAGACACTTCTAAAGGAAAATCAAACTTCAGTCCAAAGGAGTGTGTAAATTGACAAATAATCAATGAACTCTAGGATAGCTGTAAGGGAAAATAAAGATACAACTAATCTGTGTGACTCATAAAGCACTAAAAAGTTCTAGTAACACCTGTGTTGCCATTGGTTTCTCTTCCTTTTCCCTTCTATTTCTTTAATTATATTGAAAATTGTATCATTTCTATTTTATGTTAACTTACACTAGTAGTTTGACTTTTTTTTTTTTTTCTAGAGAAAGGAAGAAAAAGAATTAAAAAAAAAAAAAGAAAAAGAATACAGGAAAGGAAGAAAGAGGAAGAGGAAGAGGGAGAGAGAACAGGGGTGTTGCTTTATTGCCCGGGCTAGAATGCAGTCTAAAACTGGGTATGCCTGTAATTGTGTTTAATAATAGAGACATAAAAAAATGAGGGAAGAAAATAATTAACAAGCAGCCAACCAATATTTCATTTAAACCTGTAAATACGTGTGATGTAGTACTGATAAGAGTGTATATTTTGTGTATTTAAAGTGGAGAGTTCTATGAATGTTAATTAAGTCTACTTGTTCCAGATCTGAGTTCAAGTCCTGGATATCGATGTTAACATTCTGTCTCATTGATCTATCTAATATTGATGTTGAAGTCTCCCGCTATTATTGTGTGGGGGTCCAAGTCTCTTTGTAAGTCTTATATATCTGGGTATTTCTGTATTGGGTGCATATATGTTTAGGATCTTTAGCTCTTCTTGTTACATTGATCCTTTTATCTTTATGTAATATCTTTCTTTGCTTCTTTTGATCTTTATTGCTTTGAAATCTATTTTATCAGTTTGACTTTTAATGACATATCTTTTAAATAATAAAAAAGATCATAAATTAATGGATTATATGGATGTGTTTCTGAATATTTTTGTAGTGAGAAGTTTTTATTAAGTTGTGGGATCAGACTGGCTAGCGAAAGAACTGTGCATAGATGTCAGCTTTTAGAAAAATTAATACAATGAAAGAAGAATGAGAATGGTTATTGTATTTTACTTAAAAATGAACTATTATAATATAAACTTTATAACCTGAAATGTATTGTTAATGATACAATTGGGACTTAATTATCTTATCTGTGACTGAATGGTTTTCTCTTGTAAGCCCTTCCTGCTTAACAGCTTTTCCAAAAGTTGTTTCTCTGTTTGAGAGCACTCTTTAGAAAGAGGGTGTGTTTTTCCCAATCCCTGGCTAAAGGGGCATAGCGCTTTAGAAGACAAAATCCCCCGCAGTAATCCATATTCAAGCTAGAAAGGAAAATAGGTGCAATAGACGCATTGCAGAGAGGGGAAACAGATGTTAGAACATTTACTTTACGTTTTCTTTAAGTTATGTGTTCAAACACAGGTTAGAAGCCATACGTGCAGTACCAAGTCTCAGGGCATGAACGCTGTGATAGGGTCAAGTCTATATCAGTCTTCATCTCCAGACACCTCTGCGTAGCTTAGTTGCACTTGGATAAACTGAGTGGGAGAAGAGCTGAACTGTGTGTGTGTGTGTGTCTGTGGGACTGCTGTGGTGTGGGCAAGTCTTTCCCACAGTTATGGAACCTGATGGAAGCACTCTTTCAGATAATCAGTTTTTAAAGCATTCCTCTGTGAAGAAATGAAGGGGCACATCTTGCAAAAACACCTGAGCACAAAATCACCGAGCAGCAGAAAAAAACGAAAAGTAGCTGACAGGCAAGACACTATTGTCAAAAAGTAAAATAGTAGTAATAATAGCAATAATAAAAGGTCGATTAGCATGGATCACACAAAGAAACCCCAAAGTCTAATTGAATTTACAGATTTTAACATATAATGGGTTAAAATTCTTGAAAAATTAAAGTAGGTACGGGGCTGCCATTCAGAGGTGCCTGGCTGCTTTATTTAATCAACCTGTCTAATGAAAGTGAAGAACTATGGAACACAGAGATAATAGAAGCCCTGATGGTCAGCCAACCAAAGGGCCCTTCCCATGTGCTCTTGGTCATGAAGCCAGCTCCTTCTGACATGGCCAAAACAGCCTGATTTCCCGCGGACACGTCTCCTTGCTGGGATAAATAAGTTAGACAGGGAGGAGATGTTCACAAGGCCAGAACAAAGGTAAAGGACAGCAGTGTTTCTTATGTTGTCTCTTTTATACTTTCATTGGTAGCTTATCTCTCTTTCCCCCACCTCTCAATATGTAAACATGCACACACCTGCATAGCATGTATGCATATATGTATGTACACAGAGATTTACAATAATGTAGTATCTATACTACATTTAACTATTGTGTACCTGTGCTTTTCAATTGGTAATTTTTCACATGCTTTAAAAAACTACATGTCTGCAACACTTGATTGGAAAGTAATTCAGATACTAGTTTATTTGCTATTTACAATTTGCCTACTGATAAGAGCAAAAACACACGAACATATTACACAGCATAAAATACTGTGCAATAAGTCTGAAAATAATAAGACAGAATGAAAGGAAGAGGAAAATTTGTATCAGATAAACAGGGCTGAGCATGTCAAAAGGATTGAGTGCAAAATTTAATTGCCAAGTATTCTAAGGTTTTAAAATCCTCAGTGCCTAATGAAAGGAAAGCATAGGAAATAATTGGTTTTGATTTCCAGACAGAGAACAGAGACACAGGATGAGTAAGAGTTATTTTAAGATCACATGATAAGAAGGTATGTGACTCAATTCAAATGTGGCTCTCCAGATTGGTAAACTTGTACCTTTTCTACCATAACTCAGTAAGACAGTTCTCAATGCTAAACAACTAACTAGTAGTTTAGATGAGTCTAGTCCACTAAAAAGAGCTCAGTTTAGCACAATCATTCCATAAATTAGAATGCCTTCTAGCTCAAAGACAACTTTATACGATTTTTGAATCAGCCAGAGTAATTGGTATTGATTATAATAGTGGCCAACATAGTGATTGGGTTGGCACAGCCACATTCTGATTTGTGATTGATGAATAAACAAAGACAATATGTCTACACTGAGGAACATTTAAATGTTGTTTAATGTCAGGAAATGTTTCACCTCTCTAAGCTTTGCCGATGACCAGGCTTCTACTGAAACATTCATTAACAGGCGAGGCCAGTAAACTACAGCCACCTGCCAAGCAGACAGATGATCGTCTTCCAAGAGCACCACTAAATATGGTTAACACAGGATAGATGCACGGTGTACCCATGCGTAGAGAACCCACCTATTGTGGCACACAAGTCCATTGTGCTGAAACTGTTAAACTACGAGTGATAGGCACCTGCTGGTGCCAAACACACCAGGATGCCCACTTAGGCATTGTCTGACATGCTTTTTTGCCTTGGAAAGCACAAAAGACTTCACTCATTTGCTCAAAGGCCAAAAGCATTTTTTCTTGGGTGAGCAACACTAAGGCAGGGTGCAGGCTCGTTCTCCTCTACTCCAATCAATGCACAAACCACACACTCTCTCCATAGCTCCTGACAAGTTTCCATCAGGGATGATTTATCACTGACAACACTCATTCTCCAGTTGTCAGAGTACTTCCCTAAGCTTGTAACAGGCAACCAACTTCCTATTAGCACTCCTAACTCAACTATCTTTCGACGTCTCTCCATGTCTTTCAATTAACTCTAGCTGAACTCCTCCCAGAGGACTTGACTTAAACTGATATGGGACAAAAGCATTCTTTCCCTTAACGTACGTGTTCATTCCCAGCTCACTAGAAGTCGATTCTTATTTGGTTCATTATTTTGTTTAGCACAGATTGGAAGGAGTTCTTTCAGGTATAAAACCAATTTCTCCTGGACGTGGAAACCATCTTTTTTAAGTGGCAGCTACTACCAGAAGTTTTAGCTGCCATCATTATTCTGATTGGGAGTTCAGTTTTGTTTTTAAAAATTCTTCTTTCCATCTTTTAGGAATTTCATGATTTTTATCATCTACAGAAATACTTTGACTCATTCATTGCACACTTTTTTATTAATGTTATTTATAATACTGAAAGTCCAATTCTATTCCTTTGTTAAAGATAATAAAATTTATTTTTGCAGTATATATAAAAATACTGAAAAATGTTTAATACATGAAGAGTTTACATCAATATGCTATTTATATTTCAAAATAGTAATAGTTTTATAATCTTGTGTTAACTTTATTAAAAAATAAACTCCATGTCCCTGCAAAAGACATGAACTCATCCTTTTAATGGCTGCATAGTATTCCATGGTGTATATGTGCCACATTTTCTTTATCCAGTTTATCATTGATGGGCATTTAAGTTAGTTCCAAGTCTTTGCTATTGTGAATAGTGCTGCAGTAAACGTAGGTGTGCATGTGTCTTTACAGTAGGATGATTTATTTGGGTATATACCCAGTAATGGGATTGCCAGGTCAAATGGTATTTCTGGTTCTAGGTTCCTAAGGAATTGCCACACTGTCTTCCACAGCGGTTGAACTAATTTACACTCCCACCAACAGTAGAAAAGGATTCCTATTTCTCTACATCCTCTCCAGCATCTGTTGTTTCCTGGCTTTTTAATAATTGCCATCTTAACTGGTGTGAGATGGTATTTAATTGTGGTTTTGATTTGCATTTCTCTAATGACCAGTGATGATGAGCTTTTTTCCATATATTTCTTGGCTGCATAAATGTCTTCTTTTGAGGTGTCTGTTCACATTGTTTGCCTACTTTTTAATGATTTGTTTTTCTTGTAAATTTGTTTAAGTTCCTTGTAGATTCTGGATATTAGCCCTTGTCATATGGATAGGTTGCAAAAATTTTCTCTATGGATGAAGCTTAAAACCATCATTCTCAGCAAACTAACATGGGAAGAGAAAACCAAACACTGCATGTTCTCACTCATAAGTGGGAGTTGAACAATGAGAACACATGGACACAGGGAGGGGAACATCACACACTGGGGCCTGTCGGGGGTTGGAGACCAGGGAAAGGATAGTATTAGGAGAAATACCTAACGTAGATGATGGATTGATGGGTGCAGCACACCACCATGGCATGTGTAACCTATGTAACAAACCTGCATGTTCTGCACATGTATGCCAGAACTTAAAGTATAATAAAAAAAAATACACTCTATTGTTATAATATTTTTACCAATTTACCCAATATTCTTGTTCTCTCTTTCTCTCTCAGTATGCATTTACCTCTCTCTCCCGATCTGTCTCTCTCGATCTCTGTCTTTCTCTTCCTGCCTCAATTTCTTTCTCTTGTTACATCTTTATCTCTCTTTCTTAATGTATGCCTCAGTCTTTCTTTCTCTTTCAGTATTTCTCTCTCCTCTCTTTGTCTCCCTGTTCTATATTTCCAGAGCAGTACTGAGTTTCCAGCACAGAGAAGCAAGTTTGCAACCTCTCTCCTGACACGTCCGGAGGGTGTAGTTTTGGGCATTGCTGCCGGAAGCTTTGGCTCCAAGCTTCATCTTAAAGCTATTTCAGTGATTCTGAAAACTCCACAATACTATTTGAATAAATGTATTTATTTTGCAGAAGTCAGCCAGAATCAGCATCTACTGCTTACCAATAAGGACTTTAACCAGTAATTTTTTCTTTAGGGAAGAGGTTCCTAAATTATCTGACCCTTAGTGCCTCAGCTGTTTTGTTTTTTGTTTTGTTTGTTTGTTTGTTTATTCCCTAGCATGCCCAGGGCAAAAGAACTACCTAATTGTATGTGTTTATTAAATATTTATTTATACTTAATACTGGATATAGTTTGGCTGTGTTTCCATTCAAATCTCATCTTGAATTGTAGTCCCCATAATTCCCATGTGATGTGAGAGGGACCAGGTGGGAGGCAATTATCATGGGGATGGGTCTTTCCCATGCTGTTCTCATGATAGTGAGTAAGTCTCATGAGATCTTATGGTTTATAAAGGAAATTTCCTACCCATGCCCCTCTTGCCTGCTGCCAGGTAAGACATGCCTTTGTTCTTCCTTTATCTTCTGTGATGATTGTGAGGCCTCTCCAGTCACGTGGAGCTGTGAGTCCCTGAAAACTCTTTCTTTTATAAATTACCCAGTCTTGGGTATGTCTTTATTAGCAGCATGAGAACTGACTAATACAGTAAACTGGTACCAGGTAGTGGGGCACTGCTATAAAGATACCCAAAAATGTGGAAGCAACTTTGGAACCAGGTAACAGACAGTGGTTGGAAGAATTTGGAGAGCTCAAAGAAGACAGGAAAATGTGGGAAAGTTTGGAACTTCCTAAAGACTTGCTGAATGGCTTTGATCAAAATGCTGCTAACAATATGGACGATAAGGTCCAGGCTGAGGTGGTCTGAGATGGAGATGAGAAACTTGGTGGGAGCTGAAGTAAAGGTCACTCTTGCTATGCAAAGAGACTGGTGGCATATTGTCCCTGCCCCAGATCTGTGGAACTTTGAACTTGAGGGAGATGATTTAGGGTATCTGGTGGAAGAAATTTCTAAGCAGCAGATCATTCAAGAAGAAGGATAGCATAAAAGTCTGGAAAATTTTCAGCCTAATGATGTGATAGAAAAGAAAAACCCATTTCTGGAGAGAAATTTAAGCTGGCTCAGAAATTTGCATAAGTAACTAGGAGCCAAATGTTAATCACCAGGATAATGGGGAGAATGTCTCCAGGGCATGTAAGAGATCTTTACAGCAGCCCTTCCCATCATAGGCCTAGAGGCCCAGAAATAAAAAATGATTTCCTAGGCTGGGCCCAGGGCTCCCTTGCAGTTTGCACCCTGGGGACTTGGTGCACTGTGTCCCAGCCACTCCAGCCATGGCTAAAAGTGTTCAAGGTACAGCTTGGGCCATCACTTCAGAGGGTGCAAGCCTGAAGCCTTGACAGCTTCCATGTGATGTTGAGCATATGGATGCACAGAAGGCAAGAAATGAGTTTTGGGAACTTCTGCCTACATTTCATAGGTGGTATGGACACACCTGGATGTCCAGGCAGAGGTATGCTGCATGAGTGCAGCCCTCATGGAAAACCTCTGCTAGGGCAGTGCAGAAGAAAAATGTGGGGTTGGAGTCCCCACATGTAGTCCCTACTGGGGCACTGCTTAGTGGAACTATGAGAATGATAGATCCTGAGAATGATAGATCCTCCAGACCCCAGAATGATAGATCCACTGACAGCTTGTACCATGTACCTGGAAAGGCCACAGACAATGCCAGCCTATGAAAGCAGCCAGGAGGAGGGCTGTACCTGCAAAGCCACAGGACTGGAGCTGCTCAAGGCCATAGGATCCTACCTCTTGCATCAGCATGACTTGGATGTGAGACATGGAGTCAAAGATCATTTTGGAGCCTTAAGATTCAACAGCCCCATTGGATTTCGGACTTTCACGGGACCTGTGGCCCCATTCATTTTGGCCAATTTCTCTCATTTGGAATGGATGTATTTACCCAATGCCTGTGCCCCGTTGTATCTAGGAAGTAACTAACTTGCTTTTGGTTTTACAGGCTCATAGGCAGAAGGGACTTGCCTTCTCTCAAATGAGACTTTGGACTATTAACTTTGAAATTAATACTGAAATGAGTTAAGACTTTGTGGGACTGTTAAGAAGTCATGATTGGTTTTGAAATGTGGGGACATGAGATTTGGGAGGGGCCAGTGTGGAATGATAGGGTTTGGCTCTGTCCCCACCCAAATCTTATCTTGAATTGTAGCCCCCGTAATTTCCACATAATTCTCATGTGTCATGGGAGGGACCCAGTGGAAGGTAATTTAATCATGGAGGTCATCTTTCCCATGCTGTTCTCATGATAGTGAATAAGTCTCATGAGATCTGATGGTTTTATAAAGGGCAGGCAAGAGGGCATGTGTAAGGAACCATGAGATTCCCTACAGGGAATCTTACATTGTCTACTGCTACGTAAGACATCCCTTTGCCCTTCCTTCATTTTCTGCCATGATTGCAAGGCCTCCCCAGCCATCTAGAACTCTGAGTCCATTAGCCTCTTTCCTTTATAAATTACTCAGTTCTGGATATTTCTTTATTAGCAGCACGAGAACTGACTAATGCCAATACTTATTAAACAGTTATATTTAAACATCTTAATAAGTGCTTATATCCTAAAATGTGGTAGTCATTTTCAAAATAAGATACATATATGGAATGAAAAATATTTATTTCACTTTTAAATAATTAAGAGCATATGTATATACGTGTGTGTGTGTGTGTGTGTGTGTGTTGGGAACTATATAATTGGACAAATCTTATATCAGATTAAATACATTGCCTTCAATTCATAGTCACACTGATTTTCATGTAGAATTTGCTTTTCATCACAGTAATAGTGAAAAATCCAGTTTTGCCAAGATCTGATGCCATCAATTGAAGTGTCACATGATCTAACATTGAGACTGCGGATTACCTGGAACTGGTTCATGGGATGGCCAATGGATGTTGAACGTGGTTGTATTTCCCTTAAATATACAACATATTCCATGGTCCCCTGCATGTTCTCTGTGACCCCTTGAGGCACACAATTTGTGAATAGTACCTTTAGGGTAATACAAATTTTCATGGGCATTCATGAAAAAAGCTAATATACAAAGTAAGGTTCACTGAGATATTCAGCAGGCACTTATGAGTTCTGCTCCACGCTCAGTGCTGTATTGGTAGCCCAGGATGTAAATATATATTGTTCCTACCATAAAAGACCTTTCAGTCCATTGAGAAAACAAACTTGTACAGAATCTATGATGCAGTCCATTTTCTTCATGGAATTAAATATGTACATTTATGGAGGTAGAAACAATGTATAGAAGCACAGAAAAGGAGAACCAAGCTCTGTGTGAGAATCAGGAAAGGATTTATCAAAAAGTTAACACCGGAAGTGAGCCTCAAAGGATTCGAGGGAAGATGTCATGAGAACATTTAGGACAGACCGAAAAGAGGCACACAAGCCAGGGGACACTGGAAGCTGATCTGAATGTTTCCTGGATCACAGTATGTGTCAGAGGAGGGAGAGACAGAAGCAGAGGCTGAATGGCTGAGCACATGCCCCAGCTGGACTGGTCATGTGAGCAGTTTCAGAACATTATCCATTGTTGACAGGCGCAATGGGAGATTGTGAGTACGATGATGCTATCATGATTTCATAATTCAGCAATGGCTATAGATGTTTTTGGAGACAAGGGAAAAAGGAAGGTAGGGAGGTGATACCAAGGCCAAGACACTGCTAAGAAGGCATGAGATGGACAAATAACAAAAAAGATGGAGACGGAGCTTAATACAGGAGAAGAGACAGACACTAATCAAATAAAAGAGGCAAAATACCTCAGGTGGTGATAATGTTAGGGATCTAAATAAAAGTGATCAGTGAGAAGGAGCAGCCAGATGGAGGTAGAGTGGAGGTGTGGTTTGGGCTGTAATTTTAATAGGATGGCCAAATGTGGCCCTACCAGCTCAGGGATAATTGAACAAAGACCTGAGGCAGGTGAGTGAAGAAAACATGCATGAATTTCATGAAAAGCATTGTGGTGCTTCTTATATGGGGATGTTTTATCTCCTAGGGGACTTTGGCAGTATCTGAAGACATTTTTTGGCTATCACAGTGAGGAGGACAGTTGCTGCTGCTATCTAGTAGGTAGACCTTAAGGATTTGCTGAACATTCTACAATGCACAGGGCACTTCCCACAAAACAAAGAATTACCCATCCCCACATGTCAAAATGCCAAGGTTGAGGAACTCTACAGGGTGAAACTGAAACTGACCCAATTGTCCCACAGAACTGATGTTTATGGTTTCTCTGAATAAACATAGAAATTGACCTTCCTGTCTTGAAACTTTAGGATACATTAGTCTTATCTGAGTTCATTTCTCAGCAAACCATCAGGCCTCCCAGGTAGCATCAAGGAGCTGCACTTCATCAGATCACCCTATCTGGACAGTGAGATGCCAGACTCCTCCCTGCTTCCTATTGTCCAACTTTTCTTCCTGACTCCTCCCTACTTCCTGTTTACTACACAAGGTTACATTTCTTCTCTTCTATATACACTCCTAATTTTAGTTCGGGAGAAGGATTTGAGACTGATCTCCCATCTTCTTGGCTGCAGCACCCAATTAAAGCCTTCTTCCCTCGCAATACTCATCGTCGCGGTGATTGACTTTCTGTGCAGCGAGCAGCAGGACTGAGGCTGAACCCCTGGTGTTTCTGTAACAAAATGAGTTTCAAGTCCCGAGTCATTTCAATGGCTGGAAGAGGATACACGTCTGAACTGGAAATGTGACAGTGGAGATAAAGTGTAATGGCTGCATCTACAAAAATGTTTAAGGGGTAGACTCCACAGAATTTGGAATTTATTAGGCATGAGCTACAGAGTAAATGTTTCTGAAAACAGCAACTGGATGAACGGTGGTGCCTCTTTTGGGGCCCCAGACCCCATGACTCCCAGACCCCCAGACCTCATGTGCTGGTGCTCCTTCCCTGGTTGTGCTGTCTCTCCACCTGACACTTTCTACTCATCACCTGCAGGAGCTCTTCTCAGAGGTTCCTGAGCCCCTATTGCAGTTTCCCATACTGTCATAGCACCTGGCATACAGTAGGTGCACAGTAAGGAATTGCTAAACTGAATGTAGTGGTGGGCAGATAAACCATGTTGCTTGAGGATTGACTCAGAGGGAAGCAATTCAAGAAAGCAAAGTGAACTCTTCTTTCTGAAAGTGTGATTAAGAAAATAAAAACATAAAGTTACCAATTTTCCAAAATATGTTACTATACAGTGCATACATTGTCATCTGTTCCTCAGACGTAAGTGTATTAGTTCGTTCTCACGCCGCCATGAAGAAATACTCCAGGCTGGGTACTTTATAAAGAAAAGAGGTTTAATTCACCCACAGTGCCACATGGGTGGGAGGCCTCAGGAAACTTACAATCATGGCAGAAGGCACTTCTTCACAGCGTGGAGGGAGAGAGAATGAAGGCCAGCAGGGAAATGCCAGACACTTATAAAACCACCAAATCTCATGAGAACACACCCACTCATCATGAGAATAGCATAGGGGAAACCACCCCCATGATTCACTTACTACCCCCTGGTCCTATCCTTGACACATGGGGATTAATACCATTCAAGATGAGATTTGGTTGGGGACACAGAGCCAAAACATATCAATAAGTATCCAGAAATCTTATAGAAGTGGCTTACTCAATTCCAGATATTATCATATCCACAATCAAGCTAATACTCACTAAGAACTTTACAGTAAGCTCCGCAGCATGACCGAGTTCAGTCCTCACCACCGCCTTGAGTTGGCACCCTCATTACATGCATGAAAGAAGACATTGCTGGATTTGTGTCCTGTTGTAATCTCAGCATCCTGTGAAGGGCCTGGTGCATAATTGATACTTAGTATTTCTTGAAAGAAAAAATAAACAACTTTCACAAATGAAGCAAGTGTGGCTTTAGAGAGATCAAGTAATTACCAAAGATCATGCAGCTGGTAAGTAAAAGAGCATCTCAATGCTCCCTCTGCAGAGATGCTGGTAAAAACATCTTTGATTTAGCTTCTCCATGTTGGTTGTGGGTCCTACCCACTGGACTTATTCTGTGCTTCCAAGGTCGCTTCTCCCTTTCTTAGGGCTGACTGTCTACCCCTTTTATGAGGTGTTTTGGGATTTCACCTGCAGTCTCACCCCCACCTCCATTTATTGTGAAAGATTGTGCACTCTCTCTGTAAGTGACATTAGGGCAATTGATCCAGAACCAAAGGTTTATTTGAACCTGCTGAGTCAAGTGCTGCCATCTTCAGGAAGAGAAACCAAACCCACTTACTTCCCCTCTTCCTATTTTGTTCTTTCTTAAGAATTCTGGGAATAATAATTCAAGGAAATCATTTCTTATTTTTCACTGATTTTAGCCTTTTCACAGATACCAGACTATTTCCTTGGACTGTCGATTACAAGATTCTCGAAAAAAGAGCAAATATCCACGTGTCTGAGAGTGCTGTTGGGTAATATTTGTGAAATGACTGTGTCGAGGGACGTTTTATGTGTTCTTGAAAACATAAACACGTGCATGACCCTGCTTTCCATACATGTCTTGCAAACATTAACTCCCTGTTAAAATGTTCACTGCTAATATCAAAGATTCCTTGTTATTCAAAAGAATTATAGCCCCCTTCCACCCAGATAATGAAAGCACATCATCTCATAGACCTGTTAAAAATGATATAGACAAAGTATTGAAAGTGCTCTGCAGGGAATGGCCTTATGCCGGCCCCTTTAGGGATGATTGAGATGAACTAATAGGTTTATTTTACGTCTAATTTATACGGTTCTAATTATGGCCTCCTTTTCGTTCCTGTGGTTGTTCTCATCTGCCGACACAAATGTGCTGCACTTGTGACCTGACCCAGCTTCCCTTCCTCCACTCCACCATAGCAACTTTCT
Source organism: Sapajus apella (assembly GCF_009761245.1). Lineage (NCBI taxonomy): Eukaryota > Metazoa > Chordata > Mammalia > Primates > Cebidae > Sapajus > Sapajus apella. Next base: position 9,657,191 of record NW_022437000.1, on the reverse strand, counting down.
CTTGGGACTTTTCTCAGTGTTTAGTATCAGCTCTTTCAGGAAACTGCTTGTAAATTGCAGATTTCTCTGAAGCACCATTGTACATTTAACAGAGAAGGAAGAAATCCCAGGTAGGACCCTTTTTCTGTGATGTGCATTTAAAACCTTATTATGGGTATATAGAGGGAAATGATACAGAATGTAGGGCCAAAGGAATGTGTTGATTTCCCCATGGAATGTATGATTCTCTTCATTGGTCCTGACTGGGTGTGGTATATCACATTCACATGAATGTTTATGCAATCATCTATTATTATTGCAAAAAGGATGAAATATATTCTGGACCTAAGACATTTGGTGGCCTTTTGCCTCCTATTGAAATTCAAGAAACTTCAAAATGATTTGAAGAGTGGTCACAGAAGGAACCACACAAACTACAGTGTTCTCTGGCTTGCGCTTGGATTGGGGCAACTGTGTGGGGGAAATCACGTGGACAATTTTAAAGCTCTTAGGGTAGACAAGCTTAAACCAAGATACTACACTTTGAAGAGAACTTCTCAAGCCTGGGCACTTCGTTCTTCACTTCCCTTCAATCAAACAGCAAGAAGAAAATAGAGCAGACAGATGAAATAGCTGACATCAGGCTGCAGAGTTCCCAGGTGTGCAATATCCTAGACACTAGGTCTTGGAAAATGTGTTTCTCTGCTCTCCAGGGCCTTGTGGGAAGGCCATGATGTCAGGGGAAGGAAGGAAGGAAGGAAGGAAGGAAGGAAGGAAGGAAGGAAGGAAGGAAGGAAGGAAGGAAGGAAAGAAGGGAGGGAGGGAGGGAGGAAGAAAGGGTGGGAGGGAGGAAGAAAGGGTACGAGGGGGGGGAGAGGGGAGGGGATAAGGGGAGGAAAGGAGGAGGGGAGGAAGGAAGGAGAGGAGGAAGGAAGGAAGGGAAGTAAGGAGGGAGGAAGGGAGGAAGGGAAGGAGCAGGGCTAAGGGAGGTAGTGGACATTCTAGCAGTGGGTTCACTTTGTCATTTTCCCATGTTTAACTCAGTGGAGTTTTAAAATCCCTTGTTAAGTGACTACTTGTATTTTTTACCTGAATTGTCCTTATTTTTATTTATCCTGTACAGTACTGCTTCCTTTATTCTGTCTTCAGAGATTCCATCATGTCTTACTGTGCTTGATTTTCTTGAAAGTTTCGAGTAGTGAAGGTGGGGGTGGTGGGCTGGCAGAAATAAGTGTAAAGCCTTGAAAATCCACACTAATCAAACCATTTTCCTATGTTGTTTGCATATTTCAGTTAATAACAGATGGAATTCACTCACCGGGAAATCTTTACATACACAATTTCATCACTGGAGATTTTTAAAATACTCTCTTGAATGGGGTACATTTTATTACATAAGGACTCTACATCCAGATGGATATTTTTGTGTAAAGCAGTCCCTGACTTATTGAAAAAAGAAAGGAAAGAAAACACTCAAGCAAAATATTAAGTGTGTCTTAAGTGTGGCCTGCTTCCTTTGCCCATTAAAGCCGCCTGTCTCAGCAACAAAAGATGAATCAACACAGAACAGAATTGGAATTATGCATGTCATTTATAATGAACCTCATTATACAAGGGGGTTTAATTCTATTATGAAGTGCTGCAGTTTGCAATCTTATTGCTATTCAGCTTTGAACAATGACAAAGAAAATTTCCCACCCCATGTCAGAGCTAATCTTTTTTAATGCTCACCATTTTGTATTGTTTATATATTTTCTTTAAAGAGAATTTTCCCGCCATGTTCATTCCAGTCAGCCATGTGCCCCCTTCACCTTACCCATGTATTGAATCTCATTTTCAGTTTTCTTAAGAAAAATTAAAGGATTGCATACACCGTTTTGTTCCTGAGAAGTCATGACACAATGGCTACCACCACAGTTTAATCTGACATTATATTTATAAACAACAAGGTACATTTACCATCCTGTATGAGTCTCTAATTCCATCAGGGGCATTTATATGTCCCTTCTTGACAGAATTATAGCTCAGTGGGCATTATTTGGCACAATGCTCTATGGTAGCTGTGTGCATGTCTCCTAGGTTTAATAAGACTATTTACCATCCAATCTTTTTCTACACATTTTTATTACTCAACAATAAATACAGAGGTGAGGTTCTGTTTGGTGTGTGCATATTTTGAGGCATTTTGGGGCCATTATTTTTAAGCACCGACTCATAAATTCCAGAATATTGTTTTAAATACTTGAGCATTTCATCCTGGTGTGGCTGTCATTTCCAACATAACACCCTGGAGACAACACATGTCTACTTGGAATTGTTTACCTCTGGTGTTTGTCAACATCATTTACTTATCTGCACCAACAAGAGTGCTATACTAGGGCTTGTGAAGACATTGAAGAGAAAAAGGAAAAAATAATCTTTGTTCTAGAAGATAAATGTGTCGGTTGTGTGCTTAAGGAGACACTAAGTACTTGCATGTAAATATAATGCAAGAACACTTAAAAAGCCACAATTACCTGGAGATTAATACATGAACAGTGAACCAAATTTCTCCTGTTCTTTCTCACCCTTTCTTCCCTTCTCACCTTCTCTCTTTTTTTTCCCTTCTGCAAAGTCTATGAGGTGTAGATTGAGATTCCAGCTCCATCATTTACTAGCTGTGTTTGACTTTGGACAAGGTATTTAAAATCTCTAAGCTTCATTTTCTTCAGCTGTGGAATCAAGATAGTAACAGTTCCTACTTCCTGTGTATGTTGTTACAATTTAATTTATGTGAACTGTGTATATAAATCACAGTGCATGGTGCATAACAGCTACTAAATAAATGTTAGCTGTTAGTTACATTACCTCTTTTCAACTTATTTTCATTTTAATGAAATAAATAAAAGTATGGAATTGAAACTTGTGTTTTCTGGTAAACAAAAAAGTGAAAAAATGTGTTAGAGAGTTTGTATCTGAATAATTTTGCAACAGCCAACAAAGACAAATTAGAGACCAACTTGGAGGCACGCCAGCAATAACTGATCTACTGTGACCTCTGCAACCACCTCCCCACTGAAAAATTCATAAAAGCACTGGAGGATATTAGGTAATAAAAAGGAATGAATTACGAACACATGCCTCAACATGTGTGAACCTTAAACACATTATGCTGAGTGAAAGAAGCCAGTCACAAAAGGTCACATATTGTATGATCCCATTTATATGAAATTCCTAGAACAGAAAAATCCACAGGCAGAAAGTAGACTCTTGGTTTCCAGGGGATGAGGGAGAGGGGATTTGCAGAGCGACTGGTGGAGGTATGGAGTTTATTGATGTGGTGATGAAAATCAGACAGCTGTGATGGTTACATGACTCTGAATATACCAGGAACCACAAATTGTGCACTTAAAAAGGGTGGGTTTTAGGGCATGTGACTTATATCTCGATAAAGCTGTTATAGAAAATATGTATCAGACAGAACAGGGTCAAGTTCAGAATTCTGAGGCTCTCACTAGAGATTTTATCATGATTGGATAACTAATGAATTATTTAATGCTATTTTATGGGATTTGTTTGACAGAAATAAATCCAAATAAGCATTCAACTCAAACACACACACATGCACAAAGACTCACAAGGATAGGTGAGGTGGTGATATTTCTGAAGCCGCAGAAGGTATCTGATGATCCAAGGCTGATGTCACTGGAGTAGAGTGGTGAACTCAGTTGGGGAATGGACAAAGATTCCTGCTCACCCTTCTCTCAGAAACTACCTTTCACCTGCATTTGCTAGCAAAAATTTCCCTGTAAAGCAAGTCATCTAAATATAATTACGATCATGATGGCTTAATGTATTTTGAGATGTGAATTATCTTGGGAAAGTGCTGAGAACCTTGGCAAATGAGAAGAAGAGGCAAAGGTACCTATGAGCCCCTCTTCTGAAAAAAAAGTACTGGTAGGCACCATAGGTAAAGAAAAGGAAATCAGAGGTCAAATAAAATTGGAAAGAAAAGAGCTACATTGGCTGGGAGCGGGGGCCACGGCTGTAATCCCAGCACTTTGGCAGGCCGAGGTGGGCAGATCATTTGAGGTCAGGAGTTCAAGACCAGCCTGGCCAACATGGTGAAAACCTGTCTCTATTAAAAATAGAAAAAATAGCCAGGCACGGTGGTGCATACCTGTAATCCTATAATCTCAACTACTTGGGGATCTGGGGCAGGAGAATCATTTGAAACCGGAAGATGGAGGTTGCAGTAAGCCGAGATTGTGCCACTGCACTCCAACCTGGGTGATAAAGTAAGTCTCCATCTCAAAAAAAAAAAAAAAAAAAAACCATTATCATGATTGATGAATAAATGATATGAATATCCACCAGAAAATCCTTAACAAATATAAAAGCTTTTCAGATTCATGAGAGAGTCTAGCAAGTTTCCCAGGTATAACTTCAAAATACAGCAGCACCAAAATTTTACAAAATAAAATGTAAAAGAATGTTTTAAATTCTACCCAGAATATAAATTATTTAGTGTTATGGGCTGAATCACGTCCCTAGAAAACTTCCCATATGGAAGTCCTAAACCCAGTATCTCAGCATGTGACTTTATTTAGCAACAGTGTCTTTAGAGAGGTGATTCAGCTGGAGTGAAAGTTATCAGGTGTCCCCTAAAACAATATGACTGCTGTCCTTACAAGAAGAGGAAATTGTAACATACCCAGACAGAGGGAAGATGATGTGAAAATGCAGAGAAAACCCAGCCACCCGCAGGCCAAGGAGAGGGGCCTGAAACAGATCCTTCCCTCAGCCTCAGAAGGAACCAGTCTTGCTGACACCTTCATCTTTCAGCCTCCGGAACTGTGAGATGATCAGCGTCTGTTGCTGAAGCCTCCTGGTCTATGTGGTTTTGGTATGGCAGCTCTAGCAAACGAATATACTGAGAAAAAAACTTAAATGTGCAAGTCCTTTTTGCAGGAAATAAAAAAGATTTTATTAAAACACGTAAGAACATACCATGATCATGGAGAGGCCTGTTAAAGATATTGGAGACACTGTTACTAAAATGAACAGTCCATTAAAGGGTTAAAACTGGCAAGAACACAAGAACTTGCAGGTGAGGTGTTTTCAACTATAAAAACAGTTAAAAATGCCCAGGAGGAATTGGTGACAATATTTAAATAATTGTAAACATTCCTTTTAAATGTAATGAACACAAATATTCTAGATAGCAAAAAAAATTTTTAAAGACATTTAATAATGAAATGTCACCTCAAACATCTTCTAATAGTGTGTGACAACCTGAACAGCCCAGGACATCTTTTGCTGGCACAAGAATCAACATAAATAATTTGCATTTGTTAAGGGAAAGCAATGAATGTTTTCAACAACAAAATCATGTGTGCCTTATTATGACTTCTGGTATAAATATTGAATGCAAATGTTGTTTCACAACTTTTATCATTAAAAGCGGGACATGCCAAATTTTTATTTATTTCATCATAACAGTCACATACAGCATGTTGTTATGGTTCAAATAAAGAAAACTTATCATCATCAATAAGGTGAAAATTAAGATAACATTATGAATCGTTTAGATCTTATAAAGCATTTGAAAAACAGAAACTTCTAAAAATAAAAAGGGTACAAATAAAGCGAAAGAAAATATTTAAAATGTGTCACCATAACTATTTAAGCTATTCTACGTGTGGAAATTATCGGGCATTTTATAATGGACACCAGGGGCAATGAAGTGGACTAGGGGGCTGAGGGTTGGGAAATTACATATTGGATACAGTGTTCGATATTTGAGTGGTGGATGCACCGGAGACCAGTCCCCAGCATCATGCAAGATACCTGTTAAACAAATATGCAAAGGTACCCCTCAATCTACGATCCAAATAAATACATAAACAGGAACATATTGAGCATTTTGGACGCTAAATATTAAATAGACCTTTAAAAAGATTAACATCAGCATGGGTATCATTTTGAAAATTAGATTTTTCAGTAGTTGTCACAAGAATTTTATCTGTTCAAATAAAATAGTAACTTTTTTAAAAAAACTTAAAAAGCAGGCCACTAAAATTTCAATTACTATTTTTGGTAAGTATTCCACATCAAGCTGTTTTAATAATTTACTGAAAAGGTGAAATGCCATATTTTTAAAGTTAGTAATGCATTTTGATGATCTCAGGAACTGAAAGAAATGTCATCTGAAAAACATTAGACCCCATTTTTGCAACAGGAAAAAAATATTTTTTTAAATTTTATTTTAAATTTGGGGGTGGTTATATAGTAGGTGAATATATTTAGTGAAAAATATTTTAAGAGAAAGATTTGCAATAAAATCTGATGAGATTTTGTACAGATTACATGAGGATAAATCTAGGGAGAAAGTCTGAAATTTCAGTCAAAATTTAGAAACATTTGTACATATTTGAATGTGGCAACATCTAAGTCATGATACCCATTTATGGATGTGGTATAAACAATATAAATCAAGTAAATAACTTTACAGCAAGTTTTGATAAATCTCATATTTTAACTCTGTGCCAAATAAATGCTAAAGAAAATTCAATCATATGTCTCAAGTGATAGGGACTGAAATAAGAAAAACTGAAAGAGTATGAAAATGTGAATAGCAGCGTAGTAGCATGGGGCAAGAGTGACAGGGCAGCAGGAGAAGTTTAAAAATCATGTCAAAATGTCCACTAGTAATTCAGTGGGGAAACAGACATGAGAAAATAATTCTTCTGGAAATTTGACTTTAATGAAACTCATTCTGGAAAAAAAATACAATAGAGACGTGTTTTCTGTTATTCAGGCTGGTCCATTCTTGCAAGTCTCCTTGGATTCAGAGTGACCAAATTAATAAAACGAAGTCAACAAAGGAATCAAACATGCTGATAAGTAACATTTGTGACTTTGATAACAGAGAGATTTAGTATATATGAGTCTCAGACTGTAAATGGAGGCTAACACACATTTTGAGTATAATATCTTTCTGCACAAAAGCATGTGAGAGAGCATTCAGCAGCATGATAGATATTACTGATGATGACGTACATCTTCTGCTTAAAGTGCAAGTTACCTCATGACCATCCATCAGTCAGTAGTCTTGGGAAGACTTTGATGCAGTAGTTCCCTCAGTCACATCATGACACTGACTGGGTCATCATTTACCTGGTAAGAATAGTGTCAACAAAATTACAAAACAATTTTTCATATATTGGAAATTATTGATGATTTTAGAAAAAAATTGTGCTAAATGTATCACATAGTAAACATTTAAATATATACATATATATATATATATATATATATATATATAGTTTAACTCAGTCGGTTAATAGATAAAGGAGGGTATATTTTACTTTTGAGGCATATATATTTAATTTATATGCAAAATATATTAATATAGTTTATTATCATACCCATTATTAAAAATTTTAGTGTCACAAAACTATCATTTTTCCCAAAAGGACATCAAGAAAACTTAAATAAATGAGAGCTGAAAGTACAGCAAATCGATTATTACAAGGATCTTCTTTTCTTTCAAAATTAGCCAATATTGTAGGCTTAGTGCAATTGCGATCAAAATGCTATGGGAAATTTGGAAGTTGGAAGTTATTGGCACAGGAATTCCACCAAAGTTTGCTAGGAAGATCAATCATATGAAATTAAAGGGCAAAATGTTGAGAAAGAAGAGAAACAAGGGCCATTTTTGTCCAGACATAAAACTTCAATAGACAGATCACTTTGGGTCTGGTGCATGGATCAATGGATTAAGTAAATGAATTAGAAACACACTATCATACTTTGGAAACAATAAATGACAAGGGCAGTGTCACAAAACTGAAAAAGAGAAAGATTACCAGTTACTTTTTTTTTTTTCCTGAAGCAATGTATTATCTCGAGAAAAATAAAGAACAGCATTTACCATTATATATAGTGGAAAATTCAGAGGGAGTATGTTTCTGTCCTCAAGAATGTTCAAAAATTATATAATCACAAAAACAATGGAAGAGAGAATGATGGGAACAATCAATGCAGCCAACTACATAAAAAACTTCTTTATTTCTTAAGTTGGCATAAAGAATATTAAAAGGGAAACAACCACCAAGAGAAAACTACAATAAACATGACAAAAAATAGACGAAGATATTTCATGCAGAAAAATAGGGTATACGTCAATTGGTGAAACCATAAACATCTAAGGGAAAAGTTTGCAAAGAACGATAATGAACAATTTATTTTTTTTAAAAAATGTAACTAGCATGTATGTTAAATGTATCTTTCTCTATTTTCAAATTAAATGTGGGTGATGCGGAGGAAGGCAGCAAATCACACTGCCACGTGTGTACCTATGCAACAATCTTTCATGTTCTTCAGATGTACCCCAAAACCTAAAATGCAATAAAATAAATAAATGGGAAAAAAACAACTTTTTCAAATCATGTTAATGGCTTTTCCCCACTGAGGATGCTTATAAAACATATCATGGTGTTTGCTAAGTTTTTTGCTGTAAAGTCATTGTTTCCCTTTTGTAATTAATACAAATAATGTAGAGAGATACTTTGAAGTTGTAAATGCCTTATTTCTCATATTTTGAATACGACTTTAAGCCTCCAGTGATGGTTTTTGCTTGAAACAATGATTACTGTGGTGTTTGCCAAATGCTATTTTCTAATTTTTTATCATTCTTTCTATGCTTATTAATTGGAATTTTACTGAAGATTCAGACTTCTCTGTTGATGGGGATGACCTGCAGACACCACCACCTATGGCGTCTACCAAATGATTTTCTATTTCTATCATTCTGTCTCCACATTTTAATTAGAATTACATTGCAAAGGCAGATTTCCTAATCATTAGAGGAACAAGTCACAGACTACATTAATCAAATGATCAAAAAAGTTAACATCACCAGTGACAGTGCAATATGTCAGGAATACATCTCTTCTGTCGCCAGTATGACACTGAAGTTCAGTCATCAAAAAGCGTCAGGCAATCTGAAATGAGAAACATTATATCAAATAACTGGCCAGTAGTCCTCAAAAGCATGAAGTCTTGAAAGCCAGATGGAGGAAATACCCATATTAAACATTACCATGACATGGCAAATAAATGCAATTGACATGTTGTTTTGAATTATAACCTGGACCAAAAAATGCACATTAACCGAACAACGAGTGGAACTGAAATGAAGCGTGTGGATGAGATAACAGTATTGTACCAATGTTGTTTTCTTCTGATGTTTGTGTCTTTACTGTGGCTGAGATGTCATCACTGGGAGAAATGGGGTGAAGGAGAATGTCACGATTCTTTTTACTGTGGCTGAGATGTCATCACTGGGAGAACTGGGGTGAAGGAGAATGTCATGATTCTTTGTACTATTTTCACAATTTTTAAAAAGTCAGTAAATACTTTTAAATTAAAAATTAAACCCAAAAACTTAGAGTGGGAAAAAGTGTCTACTGTGAGTGTGGGGGGACTCTGTGATCATATGCCCCTTTTGAAGACAGCTTATTGATATACCTCAAGAAGCTTAACAGTGTTTCACCATTTTTTCTGTGTCACACTTCTGGATAATGAAATAAATAATCAGAGTTGTATGTGAAAATATGTATCATAAATATTTTCCCAACAGCATTTTAATTTATATATAAGGGCAGTATATTTATATAAAGCCTACAGTACAAGCAACAAAAAAAAGTTGTACTTATATATTATTTGATGGCATGATATTGAGGGTCTAGCTGGGGCTAGCTGTAGGGCAAGCCCAATCTAGACCAGGAGCCCAAATGGACAATAAGTTGAAAGTATTTAAATATATTTTGTTATTAAGCATGTTACTGTTAGATTGATGTGTTTGATGAATCTTGAAACTTAGTAGGTATCACACCCCTGGAAGAGAGAAAAGGCAGTTGATCAAACCTCATAGCAGCTGTTTGGAGCTTTCAGAACTTTGGGGGCTTCTCTGAATTTTTTAAGAATTGTTTTGTGTTTAAAGCTCTCTATCCCCCGTCTAGGCAAAGTAATTCTATATACTAATTAGATAATTAGATAGATAGATAGATGAATAGACAGATGAGGAAAGGACAGATAGACAAAGGACAGATGGATAGATAGAGGATAGATGACAGATGGATAGATAATAAATAGAAAAGTAGATAGAAAATGACAGGTAAATACATAGATACATAGATAGATGATAGGTAGATCAGTTGACAGATGAACACATGATAGATGGAGAGAGAGAGATAGGCATGGTAGATGGATAAATGATAGAGAGATGGGTAGATTATGGCTGGATGAGAGACAGAAAGAGAGAGAGATAGATGATAGATGTTAGATGATAGATGGAGAGATAGACATATGATAGATGGATAGATAAGACATATTTGATGATAGATGACAGATGGATGGCCAATAGGTGGAGAGATAGGCAGAAGACAGATGATAGATGTAGAGATAGACAAACAGGCAGACAGAGAGAGCCATACTACACTGTTCTGGGTGTTGAGGAGCCAGGAGAGCTCAGAGTGAAAGTTGATTCCATGGTGGCCTGAGTCCAGTCCTTTGATTGCTTCACTAAGTCAAGTTGACTTTACACACATATTTCTCCCAAAAGGTTCACTCTGGAAGGTGGACAAGAGTCTTCTTTCTGCCTTCAGTGTTCCCTCACTTTTCTATTACACTTCCCTTTCTTAGGGATTTGCACTTTGTAGGGGAAATTTGGACTCACACTTCACTCTGTGCCACGATCGCCCCCAGGAAACACAGGGCTTACTCACAAACTACCAAAATGTGGAAAGTGAGTCTGAGGCTGGCAACTGCAGAACGCCTCTGTGGCCCCTGGATGGACAGCCAAAAGGAGGGAGGAGCACCTGAGGAGGGCAACTCTCTGGACCTGAGAGGAGCCGGGTCTGCAGTAGAGACAAACTCCCAGTGGCAGGTGGGGAGCCAGGAACATTTCCTGCAGCCTCGCTCGACCCTCTCCTGTCTCCCGACCCCCACTAGCTGAATCAATGGATGAGGACATTTGAACCTGTGAAAGGAAGAGACGGTGGAATTTACAGAACCTGGTCCCAGTTCAGAATAATTACAAAAATGCTCCAAGAAACCAGAACTGTGAATGACTGACCCCTCTGAGCCTGAGATCAAAACACACCAAATCCTTGTCTTTCGCAGCAGTGTCTTCTGGGGGAAAAAAATGCCCATTTTGAATGTCAGAAGCTGAATCTATTTCTCTGGGCATCTCTGAGATAAAATCTTAATTTCTTCAAGGCAGCTGTGTATTTGAGATGATTACAGAGACCATCTCATAAATGAAAATGAAAGAAACGCAACATATTTGTATTCATGTATTTTCAATCTATTTCTCCTATTTCCCTTGCACAGGAAAAAGGAGAGCTAGAAATAAATAAGATGTTAATAAATTAACATCAGTTTCATCTAGGTAATAGTGTTGTGGGAAGTTCTTACTTTTGTCTTTCATGCTATTCTTTCTTGGTAAATTTTTCACAATAATTATTATTTGCTTTTATAATCAGGAAAAAAACACCTTTTCCCCAAAGTTGTCATAATCATATGGGGTGAGAGAAAGCTAGAGTTGGAGAAGTTATACTTGGAAAAAACGAGGTAAGCCTAAAAGGCATGTTACCCATCTTTTCTTCCTTGATAATTTTTTTTTTTGTGTGGGGGATGGAGTCTGACTCTGTTGCCAAGGCTGGAGTGTGGTGGCCTGATCTTGGCTCACTGCAACCTCTGCCTCCAGGGATCAAGCAAATCTCCTGCCTCAGTCTCCTGAGTAGCTGAGATTACAGGCAGGCACCACTACACCCAGCTAATTTCTGTATTTTTAGTAGAGATGGGGTTTCACCATGTTGATCAGGCTGGTCTCAAACTCCTGACCTCATGATCTGCCTGCCTCGCCCTCATAAAGTGCTGGGATTACAGGCGTAAGCCACCGTGCCCGTTCTCCTTTATGCATTTTTATCTTCAGATGCACATAATCATATTATATTAGCTTTTTGCAGGTTCACATTTTTAAAATTCTGTTATCACCTTATCTTTTATTGAATGTTGCTACTGTTAGACTGTTTATGAGACTTCACATGCATATGTTAAAAGATACCTTGTAAAATAAAATTGCTCTTTTCTTAGAACATCTGTCTCCCTTATGTGGCAGTTATTGGGCAATTTTCCGGGAAATTTTTTATTAAAACAGGAGGAAGAAAAGAAAGCTCAAGATAAACTATGGAAATTATAGTGGATGAGGCATGACTAAGAGATAATGTCCCCTTTACCATACAGATTCTGAAATGACATCTTCTTTAAGTTTCCATGCCTTTACGCTCATAACTAGAGCCCACTTTTTGACTCAGTTTCTCGGGATGTGAGATTAAGCTGAGTACAACATATTCTAAGACAGTCGTGAGCATGAGCTAATATTTGGAAATTTTAAAACATTATGATATCCACTTTCTTTCAAAAACTGTCAGTTAAATTGATATTTTCTTCAAGACAGCATAAGAGGTGCCAAATTGAAAGTCAGTTTCTGCAAGAAACAGCTCTGGATGCTTCAGCTTTCATGCTAATTTCACAGGAATTAGAGCAGCAACCCAGAAGCTCAGCATTTGGGGGACATGGATGGCCTGGGCTACAGTTGTTGTAAATATTCTTTCTTTTCCTCATTTCCCCTCCTAGCATCCTAGTTTTTTTTAAACTTTTAAGTTCAGAGATACAAGCGCAGGTTTGTTACACACAAAAAGACTGGTGTTATAGGGGTTTATTGTATACAGATGATTTTATCACCCAGGTATTAGACTCAGTACCCATTAGTTATTTTTCCTTATTCTCTTTCTCCTCCCACCCCAGAAGACACATAGACCAATGGAACAGAATAGAGAACCCAGAAATAAGACTGCACATCTAAAACCATCTGATCTTCCATAAATCTGACAAAAACTTATGGGAAAGGATCCCCTATTTAATAAATGGAGCTGGGAGCACTGGCTAGCTACATGTACAAGGTTGAAACTGGAACCTTTCCTTACGTCATATACAAAAATTAACTCAAGATGGATTAAAGACTTAAGTGTAAAACCCTGGAAGACAACCTAGGGCAACACCATTCAGGATGTAGACACAGGGAAAGACTGCATCACGAAGATGCCAGGAACAATTGCAACAAAAGCAAAAATAGACAAATGGGATCTAATCAAACTAAAGGGCTTGCTCTCTTTCTGTCTTTTATTCTCTTTCTCTTGCTTTACTTTTTATTTATTATTACAATTTAATGACACAAAAGTGCAAAATAATCATAGTATTTAATATGCCTATTTTTCAGATTAGAAACAAAGATGCCTAATAAGTTTAGGGTCTGAACGAAAAAGCTGAATTATTTTCCTATCATTCCTAACATGCCATGTAATCTTGAGTACTAGCCATTTCTTCTCTGTAGTAATATTATTAGTAGGAGGATGGGAGGGAGTATTTTAATCAGTCAGACAGAAGCCAAAAAAGCAAATGACTTCACTTTAATGTATGTAAGGTTCAAATGTTTAATAAACCTAGAATATTTTACCAAACCTCTGATGACTCACTTAATGTATGTGCAGGGGACAATCTGAGATGAGAAAATTGTCAGGATCAGCAGCAAGAGAACTTCCTACTCCTGAGAAGCACGTGGGGTACCAAACACACCTGCACGGACCCCGAACTGGGCCAGGATAAGTCCGAATTTTCCAAAATAAGCTTTGTAAATGTAGAAGAGAAATTCGATGCAGTAGAACAGACTGCACCCTGATTTTTCTATTTTCCTGACATAAAATGATACTGTTGCCCTTTTTTTCCTAAATAAATAAATAAGACAACTCTTTAAGATGTACTTTTTTTTTGAGAGAAGAAATGAGTTCTATGCTGTCGGGGTTTTAGCTCAGCATGAGCTGTAGTAAGACTCCTTTATAAACAAATGCAACAACTCTCTTCAAAGCCTGCCTTTTGGGGAATATTAGTTCTTTGACAAAGAAACTTAGGACAAGTTCAAAGTGAACAGGCTGCTGCCTTCTTTTACTGATAGGTCCTTTAAAATGTCTCAGAAATGGAGTTCTGGATTTTTGTCTGAATACAATGAAACACAAAATAAAACTTCTTTCACTAGATACAATCAAAAGTGCAAAAGTTATTTGTCCCGTGGTGTCTGATCTGTAAAATCTGTTAGCCACGGGGCATTTTGGTTTTTTGAAGATTTTATTATGGCAAGTAGAATAACACATAATGTAAAGAATGCATGTACAATATGGAAAACGTGCAGGGTATAAACTTTTTATTGAACTAATTCCCTTCATTAAATATAAGGAGTACCTTTGAACTACTGGGCTAACACCTGCATAGTAATAAGCTTTGTGTGGATTATGATATTTCTATTTGATGTTTAATATTTCTTGGAATTGCCCTGCACCTCTAAGCTTTTGCCTTTGGAGGTTAAAGCCTGTGCATTTACAGCCGGCCTAATTGGGAGCCGTGAACTGCTGAGCCCTTCTAAACCAGCAGCGTTTTAAGCCCGGCTCTGCCTGTCTGCACGGCCAGGCTCTCTCCCCTTCCCAACGAGGCAGAATTGTGTTCATCCTTTGCAAGCAACGCAGCCCTCGTGCACAGATAACCACAGCGGCTCCAGCCACTTGCCAAGGGGGAGGGCGCACGGTTCTGCAGAATCAGGGAAGAGACGCTTCGCTGCTGGATCAGGGCTTGACGTTCCAGGGTTTCCGCAACAAGTGCTTCTGGAATCCAAAATTCTTTTAAAGGCGTCTCAGCAAAGGGCTGCAGAGAGGTGCTTTTGGCGTGGAGAATAACAACCAAAACATGCGCTCCCTCCCTGTCTGCACAGAATGGTACTGTCCCAGACAGAAAGGTCTCTCAGGCCAGACAGTCCATGTAGTGCCACGGCTGCCAGGGCTCCAATACCCCCCCAGTGTGAGGGAGGGGGACCGGGAGACAACGGCAGTGTCCGGGGATAATTAGCGGGCCGGAGGAGCCTGCAGTGTGTGCTGCCTGTGTGTGTGCGTGCATGTGTGTGCACACAAGTCTGCAGTTCTCTGCATGAGGGAAGGAGGTTTAGGTTCTTGATCTCAAATTTAGACACAAGCTCAATACAGCAACATCCCACCTAGATTTTTTTAATGACACTACGACAAATAGCAAATTATTTTGAGCCTGACATTGCTTGTCATGGAAGACAAAATTCTGTTGTGATACTTTATTTTAAAAGCAGTTTGTGACCTCCGAATTCAAAAATGCAAAAACTCAGGATTTAAGCAGTTGTGTAGGCCACACCTAAGTTTCCACTGATTTTGTGTTCCAAAGAAAGCATGTAAAATGTTATCAGGAGGGTGTGTAGGTTTTTAAAATCTGACTTGGTAAATTTGACACTTTTAGATAAATTCCCTTCATTTTTCAACCTGAGTTCACAGCTACAGAAGATGGTGATGTGGCTTTCCTGCGCAGGCTGCCTGGCTCTCCTTCTGCCTTGTCTGACAGGAGAACCCATTTGTTGTTCTAAATGGCTGTTGGTTATTAGATGCAAAACCACAACCTGTGTTAATTTGGGTGCATTTACTTTTGAAGGGTCTCTATTTGTCCCTGGATAAATCGCTCGTTGAAGACAGCAGGACAGCAGGGAAATAATATTGTATCTTTTCTGGTATGATTTATTCTGTTCCAAATGACATAGCAAAATATACCTGGCTAAGAACAACTTGTACCATGTGCTGACTTGCACATGGAGAAACAAAGCCACAGCATATCTCAGGATTCCTTCCAGTTGGTGCCTATTAAAGGATGAAAATTGTTTCCTCTGCTTACAGACGAGTACAATTAATTGCCTTTGTCTAGAGATGACACAGATTTGAGAAACATTGTCTGAGATATGGCTATGGAATTTAGCCAGAATCCTGAAGATGTTCACTGCTTCACTCAAAACATTGCAGAATTTTAAAATATAAGAATGTGGCTATTTCTGCCACTGTTATTTCAAGGTGCAATTAAAAAAAACAATGAGTACATGTGTTTTCTGAAAGATACCGCATAGGACACTTTTCAGAACTTATCCTGAGTTACATGGTTGGTGAAGAAGGTGTGAGCAGCAGCAGAGGCGGGCATTGTGCCTTTCTGCTGCCCAGTTCTTCAGTCCATGGAAACAAAACAGAGTCACATTCTGTGGGCAGATGATCTCCTCTTTCTCGACAGCCTTGGAGTCTGCAGATCAACTCATCTTTGGACACATGGAGCCAACGCGGTGCAAAACAGGGAGGAGCTGGCATGAGTTGGAAATTCAAGCTGGGCCTACCTTCATCCCTGGTCCTGGTCCTGCTCCCTGCTCCTTACAGAGCCTGGCCAGGAAAAAGTCAAAGGTTTGCTCAAACTCAGCATAACACACCAAAGGTTGTCCGAGCTGCAGATGGCCATGGACAGTGAGTCTATTTTAGTCTATTTTAGTCTATATTTTTGTAGACTCTAGACATATGGGCTGGCACTTGGTTTTATGCCTGACATATTATCTAAAATTGTCATTAATCAAAAGCCTAGAGATAAGCCACTAGAATGGGGAAAATGGGAAAACAAACAAAATAATAAAAACATGAAAGATCCCAGATAATAGGTACTTCGCACAAAGCACAAGAAAACTCAGTTGTACTGAAATGCATCGTCCTTCAAATACTGGTTAGAGTGGTATAAACCTGAGTTTAAAAAGCTGAAAAAGTTGCTTCCTTTGGATTTGGTCTACAGATATTATTTAAACTACATTTTTTTCAGTGTTTAGGTATTTAAGAATTAAAAAAAATACTTAAAAAATCCACCATAAAAACTATTTCCTACAGGAAGAAAATAAAATTCATTTATCACATACTACAACTCTGAACTGTTGGACTGAAATAAGACTTATTTCTTTAGTGAGTCCCACGTTTTCAAGCCTCTCTGAGATCGACATGCAGCCCTTGCTTCCCAGACTACTCAGACAAAACTCCCACCTGTCATGCAAAACTCAAATCTGCGTTCACCTGCCCCCAAAACACTCCCTTGAGACTCCCAGCTGAGTTAGGAGCCTATCCAGGGCGAATGTGTTTCCTTTAGCCACTGCTTTCTGCTCTACTTCTTGACCTCTCATGGGTGAGCATGATTTTCATCATTCTGGTATTCCCAGTCCTCTACATGGCACCTGGCACATAGTAGATGTTCAATAAATGTTTAAGGAAATGAATGGATAGGGCCCATCCATTAAAGTTTATGAGTATCTGTAAACAGATTTTTGAAGGATTGAGGTTCCAAAAAAAACTTCTCATTGTGATATTTAGGATATGCTATGTATTTTGTAATGTTTTGCTTTCTAAGAAGTTGTATCCTATTTAAAGAGGCTCAGGCCTAAGAGAATAAATGATTACAAATGGAATTAGATGGAATTGTTGAACAGGGAAGTCCCCCCGTGAATGGAAATGAACAGATCTTGAGAGTGACTCAAGCCTGGACTCAATTGCAGCTTTGACTGACTCAGGATGTCAATCAGATCATTCTCTTAGCCTCAGTTTCTCTATCCAAGACACATGCTTGTAAAGTTTACCTATCAAATACCTACGTTAGCCAGGCATGGTGGCTCATGCCTGTAATCCCAGCACTTTGGAGGCCAAGGCAGGTGAATCACCTGAGGTCAGGAGTTACAGACCAGCCTGGCCAACGTGGCAAAGCTCTGACTCTACTGAAAATACAAAAATTAGCCAGGCATGGTGGCTGGTGCCTGTAATCCCAGCTACTCAGGAGGCTGAGGTAGGAGAATCACTTGAACTTGGGAGGCAGAGATTGCAGTGAGCCGAGATCACACCACTGCACTCCAGCCTTGGCGACATAGCGAGACTCCATCTAAAAAAAAAAGCCTACCTTATATTTCCACCTCTTTGGGTGGGAGCATGGAGTGCTTCAAAGAAGTCAGCATCTGATAGTAGCTATTCTCAGCATTGAAATTTCTCATTTCTAATCAGTATTATTTCACTGGGCTTTGATTCTCTTTCCAGATTCTCAAGTTCACCAAACATGTTTTGTTGGGCGTTATTCTTCAAACAGCAAAGCACCTTTTCATCTTCTTACTTTTCCTTAGTTTCTAAATCTGGCATAGTTTTAGCTGTTACAGTATTTCATTTTATTGATTTGATATTAATTATTTATGACCCCTAAATAAACATTGTGAAACTAAATCAGCGTTTAGACACAGTAACCAAGAATATTGAACTAGTGTCCATCTCTTAGCATCTTAATATTCACTGAAATGGTCACAACATATATACAAGGTCTCAATCTAACAATTTAGCATTTTGTTTCCTTTGAGACTATCTACTATATATAGATTTAATCACCAGTAAGTATCCACCAGGTATGCTATTATAATAAATAAATATCAATAATTCGTAATTGTGTAAGACAGTTTAATTTTTTTCTTTGGAGAAATTTATTTCTGTTTCTTTAGTGTGTAGCAGTTGAAATATTAGACAATGCATTTTTATTGATTTTTAGCTGAACATTGAAGTTGTACAAAATACACTTCCATAACTTTGATGGTCATGAGTTTCAGAATGTATTGATTGGATTGATGTATACGTTTGTTTGTTTAGAACGTTAACATCATGAGAAAAGGAAATGCATTCCAGCAGGTAGATGTGATGTGCCGAAGAACTGCTGATATCTAATGCTGGCCATCAGCCTGATTTCCAGTGTGGTTCAAGGAAACCTTCACCCTGTACCATGTGACATGAGTCTCTCTGCACCCAGCTTGCCTCACGCAATGCTGAGTAGCCCCAGCTTTCCTCCCTCTTAAATGCGTTAGACCATAAAGTAGCAATTGCCTCCTAATGTGTTTGTGGAAAGAGGGCATAGAGAAACAGAAGATAAAGCTCTCATTTTCACAACAATTAGACAAATGATGCTTTTTCATCAGGGTCACTTACAGAGAAATTATTCTTTGCAGTATGTTGCAAAAGGGGTCCCAGAGGCCGAGTTATGTATGGGATCTTCTTTTCTTGCGGAGATGTCTGAGAAGTTCATTCAAATGCAAATGGTGTTAGTGACAAATGCAGTGTTAATTTATTTATCAGAGAGACATTTCAGGCTAGATAATCCATTCCTAGGGACTCTTTTTATATTTGAAATAACTGGACCACAGCAGAATCAATCCAGTTACTGTAGCCATGTTAGAAAATAAATCAGATTGGATATAGTCCATCCATTCAGCTGCCTGCTGATTGATTTGGCGGATTGGAAGCACAAAATTAATGGTGCCTGGCCAATGGGACTTCAACTGATAGCCTTGAGAAAGCAGGTTTGGAACTGAATCATAGTGAATGATCATTACCTGTTTCCCTTGCTATGTGCATATGAAATAGTGAAAAGACACTGCTGTCGGGGTGAGATAAGATGTGAATTTGAATCCTGCCTCTTCCATTTATTAACTGTATGACCAGGAACAAATTGCTTTATTTCTGTTAGTATCATTTTATTATTTTCATCTATAACATGAGAATAAAAAAGATATAGCTCACAGGGTATATAAGTACATATTTATCTATATCTACAGCTATCTAGATACAGAGAGACATATGTGAAAGCGTATATGACTGCTGCCCAGTAGCTTATGGCTCCTGCCTCCTTCTTTCCTAATCAAGGGCTCTTCTTTGGTTTGCTATTATATACTATTTTGTCAGAAAGGGCCATTGTCTTTTGAGAGGGGCAGTGCTATATAGAATTTCCTACCAATAAAATAAAAATTATTTTTAGGTAATTAATTTGGAGATCTTAAAAAGTGAAGAAACATGTCATGAGTCACACATCACATTATATATAAATATCGATTCCTGATGGATAACATATCGTAATGTAAAAGGTAAAACAATGCACTTTTTAGAGTACAACATCAAATATCTTTGTGACTTTGAACAGAAAACTATTAAATGGGATCTCCAAAACACAAATCTTTTAAAAAATGATAAATTGGACTGCATTAAAATGAGTACACTCAGTTCATCAAAACAGACCAGTAAGAGGGTGAAATGGCAAGGCACAGAGCAGATATGTGCAAGCATCCATATTATACAAAAGACTTGTATCTGGGAGACGTCAGTGAGTTCTACAAATCAGCAAGACACAGGCAAATACGTCAATGGAAAGACTGGTTTTAAAAACACCTCCCAGTCACATTACAAAAGATAGTATCCAAATGGCCATTAACCATATTGTGATGGGATGTTTGGGGTGTCGAGTTTTCTGGCCGGAAACCTCTGCAGCTGCAGCACCTTTGCCCAAGTCTTGTCCTGTGTCCAGGAAGGAGGTATGCAGACAGATGAAGTGTGCACGAGATGAAGATGAATTTTATTGTGTGTTAGAACAGCTCAGACCTGCAGTGGGTCGCTCCTCTCTGTAGGCAGGACATTTGTTGAGTGTTCAGTTCTCAGCAGAGAGGAGGCCCTAGAGAAGGTGGTCCCTCTCTGCCCACAGGTCCTCTCTGCAGTTCCCAGCAGAGATGGTAGCTCCTCTCTGCAACTGATTGTCACGTAATCTCCAACTATCAGCAGAGAGGGTACTCCTCTCAGTAGCTGGTCATCTCCTTCTCTCTCTGCCCTTTTGGTCCTCTGGTCATCCTCTTCCCTGCTCTGGCTGAGCCCAGGGCTTTTATGGACCTCGCAGGGGTGCAAATGCATTCCGATTGGTCCATAGGCAGCCATGGGTGGTGCTGGAAGAGGTTCCATGAGTCCCCACTCCAGTCTGCAGGACTGCCAGCCCAGTCCCCAGCCATCAGGCCTTCCCTAGTCTGAAAGTAGGGCCTTCATGGGAACCTGCCCATTTCCATTCAGGAATCAATCTGCTTCCCATTGGCATTCATGGCCCTTTGGGCTCAGCCCCAACCCCACTCAGAGATTGGAGCAGGCTCATGGAGTGAAGAGAGACCAGGCAGTGGGAGCAGATACCCCCAAACCTGTAGGGACATGGCGGTTCCTTCCTGGGGCCCCCAGGGTTGCAGGCTGCAGAGACACCTGTGTCCTGTGCCTGGGCTGCACCCAGGAGCTCTGTACCCCCACCAACTCTAAAGGGGCAGGGCTCCTGCTTGTCCCCAGCTCCTGCCTACTCTATAGCGCAGGGGGCCTGGGTCTGCAGCTGTGGTTTGGGTGGCTGCAGCAGCATCCAGGGAGTTCCTGCTGCAACTCAGAAGAGGCAGAGTCCCACAGGCTCTGTGGAGTGTGCAGCTCCAGTTACACCTCCCTCCTGCAGCCGGTGTGATGGCCACTGCCATCAATATGAAAAGGTGCATAACTTCATTTGTCATGAGGAAATTGCAAATTGAAATCACACTACAATTCCATTACATACTCACCAGAAGGAGCAAAATGAACACAGGTGTCTATAAAAATGTGGAGCAACTATAACCCATGCACATGGTTAGCAAAGGTGTAACATGGTAGAATCATTCTGAAAAACCCTGAAAGTCTTATCCCTGAAAGTGGAGCACATGCATTAACTGGGCCCAGCTAGTCATGGCAGGAACAATTGCAATGCAGCATGTTCATACAATGGAGCGTGATGTAGCAAAGAGAATGAAATGTGATTGCCACGTGCAAGAACATGGGGGAATTCTCATAAGCACAGTGTTGATCTAAATCAGCTACGTGCAAAAAGGTACACACTGCCCTGCACTCCACTTTTATAAATTTCAGAAACAGGCAAACTATTCATGGCATCAGAAGTTATCTTTGTGGCACCAGAGGCTTCTGGAGAGGGTGGTAATATTCTCCTAGGTAGACCTGAGCACTGGCTACATCATGGGTTGACTCTGGGACCTTGTCAAGCTGTAAACTTTTCATCTGTGCACTTTTAAAATGAATATTTCAATTAAAGGATTTTTCTTAAGTTTCTGGTGACAACTTGGAGAAAAAATGTTCCTGAATATGCAAAACAATGCATATTTATTATAAAAAATGTGGGGAAGAGAATAAAGCTCAAATCATGTAGAAGTCTGTTAATCTGTATTTTGATATAATCTTTTCCTGTGTTTTTCTATTTATACATTGGATATGTACACGTGAAACATAATGTCCACTCTACAGCATATCAATTTTATAGCCTTCTTTAAAAACTTAACAGTGTATCCAAAGCACTCTCTCTTGCCATTAACCATTCTTCAACACACTTCAAAAGCCTCTCTTCTCCAGCCACAGCTCACTGCTGCACTTAGCCCATGGCCTTGGCCATATGGACTTTCATCTTAGCACCACCTCAACTACACATCTGCTGAAGCCTGGAGCTGAAACTGAGCCATTAAAAACAGATCCATTTAGGCCTAAGAGGATCTTACCAACAGCATTTTGCAATGGGTGGCCCTGCACCCAGTGTTACTTCATGTTTCCATTGTTGGCCTGGGCTAGGACACCTGCCAGCATCATCCACAGTGAGAAGCAGTCTCCATGGCATACAGATGAGGGGCCATGCCCTGGTCTCAGTCTAGCTGCCTACATGAGGGCAGTTGTGTGCACGACATGCCAGGCTCAGGAGACCCCAGAAGTGTGGCTCTGGGCAAGGGTCCAAGAGGTAAGGACTCAGCTTCTCAGCAGTAAAATGAGGATAATAAGCCCCAGCGTGCAGCTCAATGTATGGGAAGTATTTGCAACAGTGCTGGGCAGAGTAGGCACACCATAATGATAGGGACCTTTGCAGAAGTCAATGATAAGTCACTTCCTTGCTCACAAACCTTATAGTGATCTCCTGCACATGGCTCGGGAGGAGTCCCCATGCCTGTGTGTCTAGCCCGGTCTCTCAATGGTCTATCACTTCACACCTGTTCCCCATCCACACACAACAATCTGCAGCTTCTTGAAGACAAAATGGCTCACACCTGTTTTCTAATACCTGGAAGCCACTTTTTCCTCATCCCCTAACCCTGGTCTCTAATCCTCATTCATTTATCTTACTAACTTACTCTCTTCTGTGTGTTTTCATCCAGATATGCTGTTTCTTCTTAGTAACTGTCTCCAGTGCTCGCCTGCCCACAGGCCTGGTTAGAGGCCCCTCCTTTCACGGCTCCCTGGACTTAACCACATCACAGAAAGCCTCACATTGTGTGAGCCTCCTGAGTTTCTTTGGATCGTAAGCTCCCTGAGGGTAGGGTTATCTTGCTCATCCTTTTATCCCCAGGGGCTGGCATAAGACCTGGTGAACAGCTGCTGCACACTAAAGCTTTGCTAATTGAATGACTGTATGTTATTTATTAAATTCAATAAGAAATCACTTTACAAAGTCCAGGAGACCGAATGTCACAGTAACTGAGCTTTCTCTACCCTGAGCACCTACACGGGAAACCCAGTCACAGTTGGAAGAGGCCTCGGAGACCTGTAGGAGTTAGAACAATCCAGCATCTCTGGGCCCCTGGCTGGGGCTTCTGCATCTGACAGTAGAGATGGCTTTGCTCAGGGGAAGAAGACTCTGGAGCCTGGGAATAGAGCTCTGACTCCGGGAACACTGGGTAAGCACCGTCTACCTCGGCAACAGTTGTTTAGTATTGTCTGTGTATTCAGACCCAGTCCTGCCCCCCCAGCCTGCTGACAGTGGTTTTCTTCAGCGATGCTAGTATCTCCCATTATGTTCAAGTTCAGTTTTGTAGGCATGCCAGCTACTCTGTTTATTTCAGTTGATTTTCTAGCTCTGTTCTAATATGTGCTCATTTCATAAATGGACTGTCTACAATTTACCTTTTAATTTTTTAAATGTCCAAGTTACTGAGGGACACCTTCCTGAGACGCGTCCATGATAAACTACAGCTTATCACTGATATTATGAAAGCTATTGTAGGACCTTCTTCTTAGGGGCCTTGCCACGTGGCCGCAAGAGATTAGGGTCACAGACATTTTGAAGGGTGAGAACAATGGAATTTATTAGCCAAAAATAAAAGGGGGAAACAGACACTCTCGGCCAAGTGAATTTTGCTAGCCGGTTTTCTCACCTCGACAACTGAATCCCAGGTACTGTCCCGGAGCAGGAGAGGCCAGGCTTCTCCTCTCTGCAAAGCTTGGGAACTTCAGTGGCCCCACGCCATTCTCCCAGCACACAGGCCCGTCAGAGTTTCTCTGGGGACCCCTTCCTACTTGGCTGTTCACTGTGATGATATGGTTCCAAGCCTGAAGAACTTGCAATCTGATTAACATCTGAATGCATGAATTCCCCCCACCCAAAATAAATTGTGGTAATTTAACATAAGAAATAATCTTAAAGCAAGGGGTTATTACAAAGATGCTTATGACAGCACTAGTTGTATTACTAAAATATAGAAATAACCAATACTTGAATTTTTAAATTACAGTGAATTCTTTTGCTGCCACTGAAATTATACTTTCAAAGATAATTAATGTTTCTAAGGATAGTTTGCTTAGAGGGGAAAAGCAAAGAGCTCACTTTCCAAATAAAAGGTCATGATTTGAAATTACCGTGAGAGAAAATGATATAGATATGGGAAAAGAAAGTGTTTTTAAGGCCGCAAAGTTGTGTTTAAAGCTAATCACAGATCACTTCTAATTTTGTTTTATTATCATGATCAGGCTTTATCTTGTATCATTAATACTAGTGAGAGTTTGCCTTGCCTATTATCTCTAATTCTGAGTTCTCTGGCTTCAGACAGCGTCAAGCATTTGGAACAGATTCAGAGGAGGGCCAGCCCAGCTGTGCCAGGGCAGGGCCCAGAGCCTGCTTCCTATGGATCCTGACAGTGAGACGCCACCAGCAGCTTCTCCCTGCCATGGTCTTAGATTTGATCCTGTCTCAGTGCATGAAGAGGGAGAAGGATTCATTCCAGGTCTGTTTGTGAATCTTTTCTAAGAAAAAGTGTTTCCTAGGCAACTTCTAGAAGGCACTAAACAATAATGGGTTTTAGTTTTTCAAGAAACCTTGGACATCTGGTACAGCCTCTCTTTACCAATGGAGACACCAAGGCACAGACATTCCAAGGCACACAACAGCAGAACCATTTCTGTTCTTGTCTGCACGCCTTCTGCTGCCTGTGGCTTCCTTTGTGTCTCGCATATAACCCTGCAGGCCTATTCAGGATTAGGAGAGGCTGAGCTCTGCCTCCTGGCTGGTGAATGTTGGGAGGTCCAGGAGGAAGCAGTAGCTGGTGAGGGAAATGCCAGCAGATTCAGATTTACAGCTGGGCAGAGCAGGGCAGGCCTCCCAGAGCACGTTTCTGCACAGAGAGCTAGGAAGCAATAAAGCCAACTTCATGGAAGGTGGATCTTATTCTAAAAATAGCAGGTTTAATGCTGACACGCCTACCTTTTGATGACTTACATTTGTTTTTGCAGAATTATGATTACTAATTTGAAAGCAGCTAGGAAATTAATAAGCATGAAAATAATAAAAATATATTTAAAAACATAAATTGACATAATATTATCGCTTTTTAGTCAATTCAGATAAATATTTCCAAGGAATTCAGTTCATAAGTAAATTTAGGAAATAAAAATAGTGCCCTAATTTTTTTTTTTTTTTAAACACGGTCTCACTCTGTCACCCAGACTGGAGTGCAGTGGCATAATCATAGCTCACTGCAGCCTTGACTTCCAGGGCTCAAGAGAAACCCCCGCCCCGCTCAGTCCTCTACCCCTGATCCATCACACTCTGCAACTTTTTTTTTTTTTTTTTTTTTTTTTTTTCAGAAGCAGGATTTTGCCATATTGCCCAGGCAGGTCTAAAACTCCTGATATCAGAAAATTGGCCAACCTCAGCCTCCCAAAATGCTGGGATTGCAGAAGTGAGCTACCATATCTGGTCACCTAAATGTTTTTGAATGATGAGGGGATATAATATGGTGATTACTATATTATTCTAATTAGTAATTAGAATAATTAGTAATTCTATATTACTAATTATTCTATATTATTCTATATTAATTATTACTATATTATACTAAGACAATTCGACTAAAGGAAAACTCCCTCTGCTTTTCATTAAATACCTTACATTTGCTGTTTTTCCTTGAGATTTCCTAAATCAAATTATACATCATAAAAGGAGCATGATAATCAGCTGGGTCAGGTGCCTTATACTGTACTCTCAGCAGTACTTTGGGAGGCTGAGGTGGAAGGATCACCTGAGGTTAGGAGTTCAAGACCAGCTTGGCCAACAAGGCGAAACTCCATCTCTACTAAAAACACACAAAATATTAATTGGTGTGTTGGTGAGTGCCTGTCATCCCAGCTATTTAGAAGGCTGAGCCAGGTGAATCACTTGAAGCCGGGAGGCGGAGGTTGCAATGAGCTGAGATCATGCCACTGTACTCCAGCTTGGGCAACAGAGTGAGACTCCAACTCAAAAAAGGAAAAAAGAAAAAAAAAAGCAGGCATAAGAATACTCTCCCACATTCCCTGTGTTCTTTTTGACTGCTGGTAAAATAAAACACACTGTCAGTTCTCTGTCCTTCAAAGGTCAGGTGTGGATATTGGGTGAAATTTAATGTCATGTTACTTGTGGGAGAAAATTGCCATCTTCTTAAAGGAAACTTGGGCAGGGGCTCTGTCCTGTCCTTCCCTGTCTCAGCTGACTGCACCTTGCAGGACCCTTCCCCACAGTGCTTCTGCCAGGACAGCTACCCCAGGTACCTTGTGTACCCTTCCCTTTCTCCACACTTGCATTTGAGGAGCTCAAGTGCCCAATACTTCCCAAGGCTCCTGGAAAGCAGCACAGGTGCACCTTCACCTTTGTTATTGCCGCAAAAGGGCTGTCTGCTCACCTGCATAGCAAGTGAATTGGGCCCATGTGAATTGAGCTAGACCATCCAGATTTTTTTAAAAAAGAATCTGTTAAATGTTTTCCTTTGCCTTTCTTGCCTTTTTTCTATTTTCACGTTTAAGGAGCAGAAGAATCAACAGAGCTACGAGCAGCAAGATGGAATTATAACTCATCCACCCCCTTTACTGTATGCAAGATATAATACTCCTTGACCCCTCTGCATCTGCTTTGCAATTTGCTATCCTTAATCATCAATGCCCTTTTTAGGTGACTTCCCTTCCTATTGCTCTACGATCCACATCTTTGTAAACTGTCTGTTGTTTTATAACTGAGTTGATTTTAGTGAATAATCAGAAAACAAGTTGCTGGTGAATATATTCTGGGGACGAACTGAAGATTATGGCTAGAGAGACCTGTCCGTGGTGCGGCTGAGACGTAGCCCGTCTTCTTGTCTGTGTATATGTGTGAATCCTTCACGCCTAGACAGTGTTGTGTGAATGAATCATTCTGAACCTGCTGTTCTTTCTACAATGCAAATACATGCAATTGTTTGTTTGCCCTTCTGCCCTGTGTTCACAGCGCTGGCCTATTTACAGGGATGTTTCCTGCTCCAGAGGCAGGCCACACCCACGCTGAGGTTTTTACTCCATCCTCTTCAGTGAGCTTACATCTGCTCACTACATATTTGCATGTTCCTCCACTAGCCCATTCATTGCAACATTGTTTCAAAATGTTTCCCTGTATGCCTGTATCTTTTTTCTGTTCATCTTGTTTCTAATTTCCTTTCCAGAACTTTCCATGGTCCCCACAACAATCCTGGTTTTCTATCTGTTGTCCTGTTGTCATTATCAATAGTGCCCAATTTCAACCTGAAAAGTAACTGCATTGAAATGAAAATTATATTTTCCTATTTACGCATAAAGTAATCATTTCTCTAAGATTTTTTGCCCACCATCTGAGATATTTTTTTCTGGGAAAAGACTAATTAGGTAGGTCAATTAATGTAGATCAACCTGCTCCTAACATGTTTGAAATCATAAAACAGGGCCTAAGTCCATTTGGGTGCTGTAACAAAATTTCATAAGACGGGTAATTTCTAACAACAGAAATTGATTCCTCACAGTTCTGGAGTTTGGGAAGTCCAGGAGAAAGTCACCGACAGACTCGGTGTCTGGAGAGAGCCCGCTTCCTGATTCCTAGAAGGCACTGTGTCTTTACATGGTGGAAGAAGCGAGGGAGCTCTCTTGGGCCTCTTTTATAAGCTCACCAGCCCCCTTCATGAGAACGCCTCGCCATGGCCTAATCATTTCTCATGGGATCCACTTCCATGGAGCATCGCCTGGGGGATGGGATTTCAACATGTTGTGTTTGCTTCAGCAGCAGCTGTACCAACATTGGAATGAGATTTCATGAGACCTCCTCCCTTATGACCTAATCGCCTCCCATAGGCTCCACCTCCATATAACATCACCTGGGGGGTGGGGTTTGGGGTGGGGAAACATAAACATTGTGTACATTTCAGGGTTGGACCAACATCTAACACCAAGCAGTAAGTGAATCCTAACAGGGTGAATCTAAGTGACAGACAGGGTGGGAGAGACATTCAAAAGTCCTCTAAACTTTTTGGGTCATGGCTATGTACCCAGAATCTGTTGTTAATTCTGCACTTGCGGGCAATGATCACTGTCTTCATTATTGTCCCCATTTCCCCAGCTCATGTTGCTCACGTTTGCACATGCTGGGTACCAAGGACGGTGCTGAGTGCAAGGCTAGTGTCAGTGAGCACAGCAGATAAATTCCTGCCACCTTAGTGCTTACCCTGGGACGGAGGTGGACTCACAAAAGGGAAAATTACATAAACAAAAAAATCAGATAGTGTTGGGTCTTGTTGAAAAAAAGGTGGTGTGACAAAACCTGAGTTTTTACAAAGTAACTTAGAATGCAAGACCAAGAAAGTCCCCAAGAAAGGAGGGGACATTTGTGAAAAAGAAATAGATGGTAAGTCAGTCCCAGTCATGAAGGATGCATGGAAAAGACATCTCAAGCAGAGGAACAATGAAAGCATGTGTCCTAAGGAGAAGCAAACGTGGCATGTTTGCGGCACGGAAAGGAGGGAAGTGAGGATGGTGTTACAAATTAATTAACAGTTCTTTAAACCTGCTAGCTGCTATGTCATCCTGGATTGAGGCTCCAGTCTCCAGCTGGTCTACAAGAATGGTTGTCATGAGAAAGAGGCAAGTCAATATGCAAAGGTCAGAGTGATGAACAGGGCCAGGTCATCAGGAGTGGTGGACACGGCCAAGGGTTCAGAGGGTCCTTTAGGTGGAGTATACAGCATGTGATACTGACATGCAGTGGTGTACGTTAAAAATATTCTTGCTATCATGTGCAGAGGACAGCAAGAAAGGCAAATAAAAAGCGAGAGCCCAGTTAGATGTCTCTTACACACTCCAAGGGTAAAATGATAGAGGCTGTGGCTGGTGGATACAGCAGAGGGAGTAGGGAACGTCTCTAGGATGTCTTTTGGATGCAGTCATTATGACTTGCCGATGACCTCGAGGGCAAAATGTGAGGAAAGACAGTGAATCAAGGATGCATCTGAAGAACTGGCTGGAAAGCCCAGGTAGACTGTAGGCTCATCTAACAGGGCAGACAGTGTTGGGGAAAAATGAAAAGTTTTCTGCTGTCAGGTTAAGTTTAGAAGACCATTAGATTTACAAGGAGCAATGACAAATGAAGAGTTGCATGTCTGGTGTATAAGCCAGGAATTCAGGGTAGAGCTCACAGCTAGAGATATGAACTGGAGGGTCATGGGTATGTGGACCACGTTTAAAGCCACTGGATAAAAATGGACAATCTAGAACATAGAGCAGAGGAATCCCATCCAGACCCAGCATTTAGAGTAGAGACTGATGTAGAAAAAGCCTGAGCATGGGGTCCATGGAAAGTGAGAAGGAGTGCCAGGAGGTAATGTGTATCCACATGTGCTATGTGCCACTGCGAGGACTGGAGAGATGAGAGGGAGTAGCCATTTTCCAAGCGAGTTGGAAAAGAACGGCTTCTGGAAAGCGAAGCTGGAAGAGCCTGGTGAGAGAGCGTGAGGGGCAGAACAAGAGGGGAGGCATAGAGGCTGTGGCTTCAGATGCTTTCAAGAACTTCTGTCATGCAGAGGAGCAAAGAAACAAGGCATTTATTGCATAGAACTAGGATATCAAGGTCAGGCGTTAATGGTTCATGCCTGTAATACTAGCGTTTTGGGAGACTGAGGCAGGTGGATTGCCTGAGCTCAGGAGTTTGAGACCAGCCTGGGCAACATGGAGAAACCCAGTATCTCCTAAAAAATATATAAAAATTAGCCAAGAGTGATGGTGGACACCTGTAGTCCCAGCTACTTGGGAGGCTGAGGCAGGAGAATCGCTTGAACCCGGGCGGTGGAGTTAGCAGTGAGCGGAGATCACCTGGGTGACAGAGCAAGACCGTGTCTCCGAAAAGAAACAAACAAACAAATGAATAAATAAATAAAAACAACAGTCCATCAGCTGTTAGGCTGGTAGAGCTGGCGGCGGTAGATGAATTCCTCTCTCTTTCCTCCTATTTTCCTAACTAGGGATGAGGCAGGATGACTGGACACAAGGCTTAGAAGGTGCGGTGAGATGGTGTGGTGGACTCTCCACACGGACTGTTTTGGTCTGGCTGTGGTCTGCACGTCCTAAGATGCCTGTATTCTCGGACTGATGGGACAAGTGGGCCTGCACGCTGTGCTCTCATCACCAGAACCCCCAATGGTCTTGGAGCTTAGCGGTGCTTTGCCCAGATGTTAGCACTCACTAAACTATGCTCTGCAGTCTCAGCCCCATCTGCAATTCTGACATTTTCTCTTACTTCTTCACTTTGCTGTGGCTTTTTTTTTTTTTCTTTAGACAGGGTCTCTTGCTGTGTCACCCAGGCTGGAGCAGCTCACTGCAACCTCTCCCTCCTGGGTTCAAAAGACTCTCCTGCCTCAGATTCCCAAGTTGCTGAGATTACAGGTGTGCACCACCACACTCAGCTAGTTTTTGTATTTTTAGTAGAAATGGGGTTTCCCCATGTTGGCCAGGCTGGTCTCAAACTCCTGACCTCAAGTGATCCCCACCTGCTCCCGCCTCCCAAAGTGCTGGGATTACAGGCGTGAACCACAGCACCCTGCCTGCCGTGGCTTTCTCACTGTTCTCCAGATTTCTCTGGAGCTTCACTCTTTCTGGGCCCATGCTCACATTTTCTTGGCAGGAATATTCACATCCCACTTACCCAAGCCAATTCTTTTCACCCAGTTCAAATCATACCTTTAAAATGACACATTTCTGACGACCTGCCTCACTCCCTCCATTCTGAATTTTCTCTCTAGAGATACCCATGGAACATTCATTCATTAGTCCACTCACTCAGCAGGTTTTTATAGATTATCTACAATGTGCTGGGAGTAGACATGCAGGTTCCAGGAACGCAGTGGTGAGCAAATTGACGTGGGCCTTGCCTACAAGCCGCTACCACCTAGAGCAAGCACTGTGGCAGAGACAGTACTCACAGCAGTAACTCCACCCTCTTCATTCCACTATTTTTTGCTGGACAATGATCACCAATCATAGACGACATT
Source organism: Sapajus apella (assembly GCF_009761245.1). Taxonomy (NCBI): domain Eukaryota; kingdom Metazoa; phylum Chordata; class Mammalia; order Primates; family Cebidae; genus Sapajus; species Sapajus apella. Next base: position 9,625,795 of record NW_022437000.1, on the reverse strand, counting down.
TTTCGACTTTTTTTTTTTTTTTTGCAGCTAAGTGTGGCATGTGATTAAGTTTTAACCAATGGCTTGTAAGTTGAAATGCCATGTACAGTTTAAGAAAAGCAGTTTTAAAGTGAGGGGGCATGCCTTTAATTTTTTTTTAACTTCCTTATCCTGCCATTTGGAATGTAGCTTTCACTGCTGGATGGAGCTGAATTAGTCATCATGGACAGTGCAGTGGAAGCCAGATTTGAGTCTGATTCATGTGAGATCCTAGAAGGACTTTGGGTTCCTGGAGCCTTCCAAGCCCATGCAGCTCTACTTAGCCTGCTGTTCTTAAATAAGAATGTAAAGCCTTGTTGTTTTAAGCCACTGGTATTTCAAGTATCCTGTTATACACATTTATGTCTAACTAAAATAAAGGCCACCAACCGAAAAATGTAGGATGCTCTAAGTACATGTGATACGATTCAGTCAAGGGACTTAGAGGAGATTTCCCAGAGGAGCAGATTTCAACTTTAGAGCATGAGAAAGATTTGGAGTCCAGTAAATTCACAGAAGGAGGGAACAGTAAAGTCCAGGTGGAAGGAACAGTGCTTCAAAGACCCTAAAACAGAATGTGGCACTTCAAAGGTCCCAAGACTGTGGCTTCAGCAGAGTAAGGTAGGGAAAGAATGACCCAGCATATGTCTAGAGAGGTAGGCAGGGCCCAGATTACCCATGACACTGTAGACCAGAGTGGAAATGCTGTTCTTTATTCTACAAAAAAATAGAGGTGGGTGCAGTGGCTCACGCCTGTAATCCCAGCACATTGGGAGGCCAAGGCGGGCAGATCACCTGAGGTCGGGAGTTCAAGACCAGCCTGGCCAACATGGTGAAACCCCATTTCTACTAAAAATACAAAAATTAGCCAGGTGTGGTGGCAGGCGCCTGTGGTCCCAGCTACTCAGGAGGTTGAGGCAGGAGAATTGCTCGAACCCAGGAGGTGGAGGTTGCAGTGAGCCAAGATCGTGCCACTGCATTCCAGCCTGGGTGATAGAGAGAAACTCTGTCTCAATAAAAATGTAATAATAATAATTAATAATAACAATAAATGGAAAGTGATTGAAGAGTTTTATGCAGATATTTCAGTGATCAGGTCTGGATTTTTAAAACATCATGCTTATTGCAGTAACTAGGACTTATTGCAAGAGCAGATAGAGGGAGACTATCGGGAAGTTAGCCAAGGTGAGCCCCATGCCATTTGCTGCAGCAGGGAGGAGGAATGTCAAGGAGTAGGCAAGCTTGAGATCTACCTGAAAGGTGAAGCCTGCTTTTCCTGTTGAGTTCTGCATAGAGGATAAGGGAAGGTGGGGCTCTGGTTTCACTTAGTTTTGCTCAGATGTAATTTACCTTCTCCTATATTTTTTATATACTTGCATACATAATTTACCTACTGTACTACAGTTAAACTCCAAGCAGTAGGACAGTATTTTACACATCCCCGTGTCTTCTTCCCCACCCAACACAGCACCTTGCTCACAGTTGGTGCTCAATACGTATTTATTGATTTGGTTAACAGGGTAGATGGATAAACAAAAATTGCAAAATTCTTCCCATAGGAATCCAATGATACTAGGAGAACTTGCTGCAAGGCTCCTTTGAGAATTGTTTATTTGCTGACTTTGTTGATATTTGTAGGCCGGAAGGGTAGGTCTGATTTTGCAAATTCATTTGCCTATGCAAACAGTTCATATTAGGGAGTTATAAGTATGAGCAACGGGAATGGTGCAATCTATGTTCTCTGCCAAATGCAGTGTCTGAAAGAAAAATTACAACTTTCACCCACTTGCTCTTTTGCAATCATGAAGCAATAACTGTCAAAGGGTAGTGGGTTTTTCTCCTTTGTAATAATGCAGATTTGAGTAACATGTTTTCAGTAACAAATGATTTCACTACGTTTGGTTAATTATTATGGGTGGTTTATCAATTGATTTAGTGCTCTTTATAAGTATCAGGAAATGAACATAGAGAAACAAATCCATTACAAATTACAGGAACTGATAATGGCTAGTCAAATCAGATGTTTTATGCTTAACAAAGTAATTACTGAGGAGTGGACTCAATTCCAGGTGACACAACCCACGGTGGTTCAGAAGCCCAGGGGAAGAGAGGTCTGTACTCAGAAGGCCACATGGCTCCAGTGCCGGCAAGACTTACGCAGCAAACAGAAACCAAAATGCATTCAGGCCACCATCAATGGGCTGCTGGGAACAATGTTCCTTAGAGAATTCATAATTTATTCCTAATTTCAAGTGCTCATTCAGCATTTTGAATGGTGACATTCTCAGGAACAAAAGCCACCTTCATCAAGTAATGAGGAAGGCCAGCAAGCCCACTACAGGTCTACAGTGACCATGAAAATAAAAATTAGTTGTAGTTCTCAGAGTTAGTGAGTTGAAGATTACAGGGACTTTCAAGATACAGAAGGTGGTCTCCTGAGAGGTGTGGAGGGACTCTGTTTTATTCCAGTAGGTTGCTTTATTTTTTACTTACATATGACTGTCAATATCCCAACACAAATCAATTTGCCTTAAAAATTTCCTGGAACATCGTAAAATACATGATTTAAAAAAACACCTAAATGCATTCTCTCTCTCTCTCTCTCTCTCTTTCTCTCTCACCTCTCCCACACATTCAACAGATGAATTTTGGAAAGCCAGAACTCTGTTGCCATTAAGTTCCTGTTTATTAATCAGCAAATTTAAATAACTCAACAATTATCGGAATAATTGTGTCATTCAGTAAAACTAATAACAACTGCTTTTGTGAAAAATAGGTCAGTTTAGAGGTTATATTATATTCTACCTCCTACACAATTACTTTATTTTCCCATCTCGTTTTGTGGATGGCAGGATTAACTATTTGCCATTTTAGGAATAGCCATGGCTATTGTCAATTTCCCTTCTATCTGTAGTCAAGTTTATTTGAATTAATAATGCATCAGAAACTCACTGCAGAAAATGTAGAATATGCATAAGGGTATAAAAGTAAATTTACCTGAAATACTTGAAATGATGTATGTTATTGGAAATCATAGCACTGACGGAACACCCTGTTCTGGCACTGTAGTATATATTGAAATTTCATTACCTGCTTTGTACATTTAATTCTCATGACAACTTTACATTAATTTTGCAATTTTTTATTGCATTTTATTGCAAAAATTCATTCAGGCCACCATAAATGGGCTGCTGGGAACAATGTTCCGTAGAGAATTCATAATTTATTCCTAATTTCAAGTGCTCATTCAGCATTTTGAATGGGGACATTCTCAGGAACAAAAGCCACCTTCATCAAGGAATGAAGAAGGCCAGCAAGCTCACTACAGGTCTATAGTGACCAGGAAAATATGAATTAGTTGTTAACTAATCTACGAATTAACATCCTACTGTATGTTTTTCTCTGTATGACTAAAACTGTTAGTACAGTAAATGTTATTTTTAATGCTTGCATATTTTGTGGGATGGACATAGCATTGCAGGTTTATATAACTCAAACAATTGGATGTTTCCAATTTTTCATCAGTATAAATAATGTAAATATTTTCACTCTGTCTTACACATATTGTTACAATTACAAAATTATAAACAGCTACATCTTTGATACAAATCCTCATATATGTTTTTGATTGTAGAGTTAAAATACATTTCCAGAAGTGAAATGCAGGGCTGGGAACATTTTATGTAGACAGAATTTTTTTTTTAAGAATTTTCATAGCAAAAGATATTTTACTTAGACCCAATTTGCCTTTCTTTAACTTGCATTTGTGGACATGCCAGTTAAGAATTAAAATTAGTTAATTATACAGACTTCTCCTTAAACAGGCATGCCGAACAATGTGGAGCTCTAGTCAATTGGATATTTGCCTCTAGTCCTGTTTGGCTTTTATTTAAATTCCCTGTGGAAAGTGAAAAAGACTCCAGAGAGTACTCATCACTGTGGCCATCTCTGACGTCCAAGGCTGTCCAAAGCTGTCTCTTGCCCTGTGGAGTGGGAAGGCAGTGGGCTGGGTCTTCCTCAGTCAGTGGCCCTTTTGGTGGGGCCAATGCCGCCAAAGTTTTCATCAGATCCCTGCAGACAGGAAGCTGTGCACAAGCCGTGCATGGGGTCTGAAAGCCACACTGGGTCTGCTGAGTGCCTCACAACACCTTAATCCCCCTCCAAGAGGACGATTTTCCCTGATCCATTCCCATTACAGCACCCAACGCTGGCAGCATTCAGTCAACATCTGAGAGAATCTCTCTGACTCAAGTGCCTTTGACATAGGAGATCTGGTTTGGGGGCCACATGTGAAGCTCCTGGCTTAGTAAGTTGCTAAGAACATCATCTTCCTTCTCTTTCTTGAAAGTAGGCACTTGAGTGTTTATTACAGGAATGTGTTATAAATTTAACTATATGCTATAATTAAGCCTCTATTTGAGAAACCAAAAAGAAGGAAATTAGACTCCATGAGAAAACTTGGAAAATAGTCTATCATTTTATCCCACTTCACACTTATGAAAAGTACCTGAAATACTGAGTAAGCTTGAGGACATATCACTGAATCCTGAATTAAGCATTTGTAACATCAGTGAAGAAAAACTGGTTCAGTAACGTGGAAGCCATGAAAGGGCACAGGGAGAAGCAGGAGAAATGTCACCCTGACCTGAAAATGAGGTGATAGGAAAGAGTCTCAGCAGGATTTTAGGTTTGGTAAACGATGTTTAAACCACTTCATCAAGGTTTGATTAACGTGGGAAGCTGTACGTATTTAATATTTACAACTCTCTGAGTTTGGGGGTAACTAACCATCTGTGAAACCAATTTGGCAAAATATTTGGAATATTTGGAGAAATATTCAAACCATGGTTGTCTATCAACACCCAATCCATCTATTAAAAAGTAGATTTACTTTTTACCAGGTTGATGGAAATAGGAATTACATATAATAAACGGTACATAACTAGGATAAGCAACTGAATAAACTTTGGCATGAGTGCATACCCATAAGCCCCTCTGCACTTAAGGAAATGCATAACCCAGTCTGCCAGCTGTTCCTCCCACCCCTTTGTAATCTCTCTTGCTCTGCCTCTGCTCAAGCCCCTCCCCAGGCAACTACTGTTCAGCCTCCTGTCACTACAGATTACTTTGCATGTTCTAGAATTATGTATCAACGGAATAAGGTCATGCGTGGTCACTTTTGCCTGGCTCCTTTTTCCTCACATAATTATTTTAAGATGCATTTATGTTTCAGTGGCAAACAATCATTCATTCCCTGTCATTGCTGAGTAGTATTCCACCAAAGCGATTTAATTTTCAAACAGATACTGTGTCTTTTAAATTTGTATTTATTAAGGCTCCAGACGAGAAAAAATATATGTTTCCTGTAACAGTATGAACTCTCTTGTCCTTCCACCAAGCTGATGAATTTTTCTGTAACATCGTTGCTCCTTATGATTTGAAGAAGTGCCGCTTACAGCATGTCTTACTCTTAAAACTGCAATGCCATGGGGAAGGTAAGACACAAGCGTTCATCCACTGCTGGCCTTTAATGCACACTGCTTTCCACTATGCGCCCAGTTTATCCCAGGCTGAGCCTCTCATCTCACCTTGTGGGGCCAGCGAGAAAAGTGTAACACTCTATGGGTGAGGCACTGGCATCATCGTAAGTGCAGGCGATGGAAGTGAACCGCGTCTCAGCCAGAATGAATAGCAGTGACAGCATGTTCAAATACAGAACAATGTTTGTAGCTAGAAAATGGTAAGATCATAAGAGTTGGTCTTTATTAAACCCTACGTGTCTGGTATTATGCTATCTAATCTGTGTGCAGTAGTTATTTTTCACTCAATTGTCCCTACACTGTACGTACAACTTCCAATTTTACAACAGGGTTATTTCCCTTAACATATAGTGTGTGCATTTTCAGTCTCACTGGCACATTCTTAGAAATCATCTATAACAGAGACAATGCTTAGAGCCAGGAAAAAGAAAAGGACAAATTAGTAGAACTTTGGTTTCTATAAAATCCCCTGTGACATACCTTAGGATTCCAAGTAAAAACCAAGGCACCATTTTGAGGAGATGTGGCCCAGGGAGGCTGAGCCAGGGAGAGCAGAAGGCCACATATATCAGCAGAGCCCATTCTGGTCCTTGACCAACGTGGTGCCTGCTATCTGCACACTGACAGCAGTTACAGGAATCAGAGCAGTGAAGAGAGTGCAGGAGTTGCTGACCACCATCATACCCTGTGTGGTTCCCAGCCTCCTGGGAACTTGGCCAACTCGTAGCAATTGCTCACCCCAATGAGACCATGTGGCCCCCACCTCCTATGTCCTGAATAGTTCAGGCTGCCTTGGGTTTGTGGGTGTCCGCATCAGGAAGATAATCCGATCTTCCTGTATTATGTCATTAAACACCCCCAGGAACTGAAGGAATGCTGTTGATTTAGATGATCTACTCCCCGCAGAAGTTTTAAAACTTACTATGAGGCCACAAAGGAACCTTTATAAATGTTTACTTCGTGAGGAGAGGGACATGGTGTCTTTTCATCCTGCCTTGATGATGTGCATGGTGTTAGCACAGCAGAGGCATCGCAGACTATTAGAAAACTTCAAAGGCTGGGCATGGTGGCTCATGCCTGTAATCCCGGCAATTTGGGAGGCTGAAGCGGGTGGATCACCTGAGGTCAGAAGTTCGACACCAGCCTGACCAACATCGTGAAAACCCATTTCTACTAAAAATACAAAAATTTAGCCAGGCATGGTCATGGACACCTGTAGTCCCAGCTACTTGGGAGGCTGAGGTAGGAGAGCTGCTTGAACCTGGGAGGCGGAGGTTGCAGTGAGTCAAGATCGCACCACTGCCCTCCAGCCTGAGCGACAGAGTGAAACTAACTCAAAACAAACAAACAAACAAACAAACACAAAAAAACAAAACCACACACACACACACACACACACACACACACGAAAAGAGAAAAGAAAAAAGAAAACTTCAGACAAGTTAAATTAGATGGAGTTTAATTGGAAAAAAAACAAAGACATGATTCACGAATGAGGCAGCCTCCAGAATCACAACAGAAGCAGAGAGACACCAGGAGTGCCTTGTGGTCAGAACAAATTCATAAGCAAAAAAGGTAAAGTGATGTACAGGAATCGGCAGTGAGGTACAGAAACAGTGAGTTTGGCTCCAGCTTGGCATGGACATCTGCCTTATTTGAACACTGAACACTCAGCTGTCTATGAGTGATTGAAGTATGGCCACTGGGATTGGTCAACACTCAGCTGTTGTTACAGGTGTGTACTATTAAGTTAGGTTTTCAATCTTGTCTGCCTATTAAGCTAGGCAATGGTTCATCCACAAGGACTCAAATACAGAGGTAAGAGTCCTTCTCAGGCCATATTCAGTTTGCTTTAACAACACAAATCCTCACATGGACCAGACCCTGCAATTGGCCGCAGGCACCTCGGAGGCCCAGGTCAAGCTTCCATCAAAAGGGAAAATGTCTCAGGTCTATTTTATGCCAATGTTTGCTCCAAGGAAATAATACTCCAAGCTATATCCAAGGCTTTGATTGCTGCTACGTCTTCCTTGCTAATTATTTAAACTGTTTATCTTAATCCCTGAATCACGAATTCACTAGCTCGGATAACAGATCATTTCCACATGTAGAGAGTTGAGTTTAGCCCCAAATCCTTGCTGTAGGTGTACTTACTTGTTTTTACTTTGTTTTTTCTCTCTAGCTAGAGTCTATCTGCCGGGAATTGCCACCCATTGGTCTAGGTTTATGCCTTCGCACTATATAACATACGTGTGGTCTAAGGTCTTGCCTCATTATTAGGCTATGCATTCTGCGTCTCACTTCCCAGTGCCACAGTTTTGTTTCCCTTCAGTATATGAGTCACTGCTCCCTTAAATCGCCTGGGGGTTTCTAACATACCTTTGGAATGTGACATCCCACATGTTCGCTCCAGCAGAGAGGGGTGTCCCTCTCAGTTACTGCCCAGATAAGAAATGGGTGCATTCCAGGGTCTGCAGCAGGACTCTGGAGATAGGTACTTCCAGCATCATCTACCCAGTCCTCCCAGCTGTCCAGTGAGACAGGTACTGTCATGGTTTCCTCCACTGCAGGGATGCTGAGGCCACATGACTTGCTTAAATGGAACAGTGTTGGGCCTGGCTGTCTGGCTCTCCAGCCAACGCTTCAACCTCTCTTGCAGTTCTTCTCTGTCTTGTTACCCTTCTTGTATTTTCTCCATTCTAATGGATTTATTCATCAGCTCTCCACTTTTAGTCATGTTTTGTTAACAATCGTCTACTCCCCTCTTTTTCTTTTCTTCCCAGAGACACGAAAAGATGTTCATTTTTCACAGCTCTACTCTGCAGTCCCTGGCAATGACCTACAATATTTGTTTGTTTATTTATTTATTTATTTATTTTAATTTTTTATGACTAAATCTTGCTGTGTCACCAGGCTGGAGTGCAGTGGTGTGATCTCGGCTCACTGCAACCTTTGCCTCCTGGGTGCAAGTGATTCTCCTGCCTCAGCCTCTGGAGAAGCTGGGACTACAGGCATGTGCCACCATGCCCAACTAATTTTTGTATTTTTAGTAGGACAGGATTTCACCATGTTGGCCAGGGCGGTCTTGATCTCTTGACCTTGTGATCAACCAGCCTTGGCATCCCCAAGTGTTGAGATTATAGGTGTGAGCCACCATACCTGACCTATAATTTTTAGCAGTGAATGGAACCTTCAGCCAACTGAGGCACTGCCCTGTTTGTCTCCACGTATCTTGTCCCCAACCTACAGGAGTTCGCATTGGGGTTGCTTAGGCCAGGGGTTGGGGAAGACCTGCAGGGAGTGAGGAGCAGAGTCAGGTGTAATGAGCTTTTGGAGGCAGAAAAAAGGATATTATGTAGCTAACGAGGGCTTCCTTTTCCTGGGACAGGGAACGTTTTGCTTTACAGAGGGAAGCATTGAACAAAGACTGCATTCTTCTGATTGCATAGGCATACTTTAAAGCTCACATTCAGTTCTTACCACAGCCACCCAAGCAATCTGGAATCCCACACAAACGTGCCTTCTAGACAGGAAGTTTTTATGAACATTTTGGAGAAGACAACAAAAACAAGAACAAAAATGAGAACGGCTGGCTGAGTCTGAATCTCAAAAATCTCAAGCTTCTCATGCATTTTGAGAACTTGTTAAACAATATGAATATTCTCCTTGGTAAGTCAATTAGAAAACTCACTCTTCTGAACAATAATGCTCTGTTTTTCCCAAGTTGGGGAACTGAAATAATGGAGAAAGTCTCTGCTGTTAATTTCTCTAACCAGATGGAATTTAAAAAGCATGTGGTTCGAGTCATCATTGGGAAAACATGACAAGGATTGTGGAACACACATGAATTCCAACTTGCTGGGAACCCGCACATTTTCTTTGAAGAATTGCTAAAATCAACCATCAAGAACAGTAAACGCCAATACTTTGCCTTGAGAGGAATTGGGGGTTTGAGCTAAAATATCTAAAGGACTTGAAATCTGTAATTAAACACAGACTTGGTCTTAAGTTTCCTAATCCTCTCTTTATCATCAACATTCTGCAATAACTTCTTTCTAAACTTCCCTGCCTCAGTTTACTAGTTCAGCTCTCTGATACAATAATCTCCACAAACAATCATTTTTGCTCAGTTGCTTTTCATTCATTTATGGTTTTTCCAGTTTTAGTCTTAACTGGAATGAATGAACATATGACTTTAATTTAAACTATATTTCCTTGTGCTTACAAACAAAAGTGAATAATACTATGTATGCATGTATATTTATTCTCAATCCCAAGCATCTCACTGATTTGATGAGGGAGGTTAAGTAAAATGAAATAAAATTATTCTCACCCTTTTGCTGTACCTAAACTCAATGGTTCAACAAAAGTAAAAGGAAAAAGTGATACTTTGGATAGTATTGTCTTTACTGAAAAGCCAGTTGTAGTCATATTGTGGAGAAAGAGCCTTTAAAATATATAAAAGTAAAGGGAGTTTACAATATATAAACAATGGATCAAAAGTTTCACTGTATAAATTATTCTTGTTATTAGCTGTAGTTATGTTTTATAAAATCAACACAAACCCAGAATCAGCAAATACTGAACCATTTCTCCTAGGGGAAAGCCAGAGTTCATTTCCTTCAAGGCGTTGGTCACAACATTTTCGTCAGCTGATCAACATGTAGACTTGTTTTATGTGTGTTTCTGTTTAAAGGGGCCTTGTTTAATACGTATGGTTATTCATCAACACTGAAAGCCAGTGGTATTATAACTGGCGCCTGAATGAAGGTTCTCCAACAGGTGTATTTTCTGTCTCAGACACGTCACAGCCTTCTTGCACTTAGACACATTAGATAACACTTTTGCACTAGCTTGGGAGCCTTTTAAATAGCAAGATCACCAACAGAAATCACAAAAGTGGACAATGTGCACCTAAATGGACCAAAAATAAGAACACTTGTTTACATAATGAGAGCTGAAACAAGAAGGCAAAATGTCGCCTGGTTCAACTTCAGCTGGTGACTCAAATTTTGACCAGTCTGCACGTGACCATGAATGACCTTGAAAGCACCATGACTATTGACTTGGATGTTACAGATACATTTTAATCAGTAGGCAAGTTTGCAGATACAGAGTCTGTGAATAATAAAGATCGATTACCCTTCTGAAAGGATAATTGAAAGCATTTCTATCCTGTACTAAAATATTATTTTGCCAATACCAATACTGTCACTTCTGAATATTCTCATTCTTCCTTATGTAACTTTCTCTTTTTAGAAAAATCCTTTGAAATTTCTAAATGTTTTTTCTTGGCTAATACTCCTTATGCTCACCCTGGAATTCACAAAGGATCACATTTGTTGCTGTCATTAACACATAAATTAGGTGACAGAAAAGAAGCTGTACCAGACGCTGTCTGTATCCTGCCCACCTTCACCCAACCCTGAATAGAACTTGCAGGCATGCCTGAAGCTTTCTTTGTTTTTTGGCCTGAAAACATTCTCTTTCAAAAGAGTATGCTAGACACCCCAGAGCAGATGAGAAGGGAGGCCAACTTAATGCATCAAGAGTAATTGAGTACCCCAGCTCATACTCCGCAGAGGGAAAGTTCCTAAGCAGGTTCCATGTAGTCTCCCGGGAGGCCCAGTAGGATTGCACCCTGCTGCCCACAACAGGCACCTGCTCAGTCATGCCTCACTAATGACTACCACCTTTCCTGTCTCACCCCACTCTATGCATTGCCTGTCACATGCACTCCTTTTATTCAAAGCATTGAATCAAGTTATGCCTTTTTAAAAAAAAATTAAGTTCCAGGATACATGTGCAGAAATGTACATATATCCCAGAACTTAAAGTAAAATAAACATGTGCAGATTTGTTACATAGGTATGGGGGGGCCATGACCAAGCAACCCGTCATCTAGATTTTAAGCCCTGCATGCATTAGCTATTTGTCCTAATGCTCTTGCTTCCCTTGTCTGGTCCTCTCCCTGAGTCCATGTGTTCTCACTGTTCAACTCTCACTTACAAGTGAGAACAGGCGGGGGTTGGTTTTCTCTTCCTGTGTTAGTTTGCTGAGAATGATGGCTTCCAGCTTCATCCATGTGCCTTCAAAGGACGTGGCCTCATTCTTTTTGCTGGTTAAGATGGATAAAGGCTTAAATGTAAAACCCAAAACCATAAAAACCATAGAAGAAAACCTACACAATGTCATTCAGGACATAGGCATGGGCAAAGACTTCATGACTAAAACACCAAAAGAAACAGAAACAAAATCCAAAATTGACAAATGGGATCTAACTAAACTAAAGAGCTTCTGCACAGCAAAAGAAACTATCATCAGAATGAACAGACAACCTACAGAATGAAAGAAAAATTTTGCAATCTACGCATCTGACAAAGGTCTAATATCCAGAATCCACAGGAAAAAAGCAAACAGCCTCATCCAAAACTGGACAAAGGATATGAACAGACACTTCTCAAGTTCTGCTTTTATGGTAACTCAAACTAAAGTAGAAACAGTTTTCTCTGGGAATCCTACTGCAACAACTTGCATTTCTAGAGACTTGTTTGAGCTTCTAGCTTAGAGACATAACAGGGTGGATGGAAAAGGAGTCCTACCTGTTCTGCTATTGCCTAATTCCCAGGTGCCTAATTCCTGGTTCCCTAGGGATGTTAGAACAAATCACTGCAACTGAGTTGCTTAAAACAATTAAAATTTATTATTTCACAGTTCTGAAGGCCAGAGGTCTGAAATTCAGGTGACAGCAGAGCTGTGCTCTCTCTGAAGGCTCTGAGAGAGATTCTGTTCTTCGCCTCTGGTGTGGCCAGCATGCCTCGGCATTCCTGGGCTTGTGGATGCATCACTCTAGTTCTGTCTCTGACATTACACGGTGCTCTTTCTGTGTGTCAGTACCTTCAGAGCTGAGTGCCTTTTTACCTCCTCTTATAAAAACAACAGTCATTGGATTAGGGCCCACCCAATGACCTCATCTCTCCTCAATAACAAATTCAAAGACTCTATTTCCTAATAATTTTACATATACAGGGAGTTAGGACTGGAACATATCATTGCAGGGATGGGATTCAACCAAAAATCGTGCCTTATGTCCTTGTCTACAAAATGTAAATTTTTGACAAAGAAGATGATCTCTGAGGCCCAGTTTAGCTTTCTGATTCTATAATTCAGACTTTAAAGATGTGTGCTACTTTCATTGCTGTTCTTTGTTTCCTTAGTCTTATCTTCCCATCATCACCACAGAATAAATCCAATTATGGTTTGACTGAAAAGAAATATACATGGCACTGCATATTAAAACAGAGAAAATAAACATGAATGAAATTGATGTCTCTTAAAATAATTATATTTTCAACCCTAAGCCTTTAACTTTCTAATCCAAAGCAACATACTCATTTAACATTTATAAAATATTTTTAAAACCACTGGGTTAAAGTAATAATTACCAATGACATGAATTTCCTGGAGGACAATCATGTTGCTGAAGAGACGTTTCTCAGGTACAATCAAATAAAATGTTAATGTAAGATTTTACCTGTTCAAGGTTCCTTGTGGGTTTGCAAAGTTCAGGGTGCCTTCCACATGGTTTAATTTGTGTTCCCTACAAGGGAACGTGTATGAATGGAGCTGATGGTATTTTATTTTATTTATTTTTGTTTTTTATTTTTGAGACAGTTTCACTCTTGTTGCCCAGGCTGGAGTGCAATGGCAGGATCTCAGCTCACTGCAACCTCCGACACCCGGGTTCAAGCAATTCTCCTACCTCAGCTTCCCAAGCAGCTGGGATTACAGTCATGTGCCACCATGCCTGGCTAATTTTGTATTTTTAGTAGAGACTGGATTTCTCCATGTTGGTAAGGGTGGGCTAGAACTCCTGATCTCAGGTGATTCACCCATCTGAGACTCCCAAAGTGCTGGATTACAGGCGTGCGCCAATGTGCCCGGCCTTATTTTTCTGTAAGCTATAATGTGTTCTGTATGATTATAATACTGTTGACTGGAAATGAATACAAAGGATATAAATAATATCACTTACTCTGAAGATCAAGGCTTTAGAAAGACAAGGCTTTGGAAAAACTGCTCTTATTCAAGGTTGTGTTCTTTCTGATTGCTTATTTTGTTAGTGTTTTATTTATAAAAATTATTTTGTGTATGCTCCAGCAGCCAATGGAAATAAAGCAAATGACCCTGAGAAATAGGTAAACAAGTTGTTTACAGTGCAGGGCAACAGGGCTCTGGGTGTGTCTGCTGAGGCAAGAGAGACCTGGCTTCCAAGTCTCTGAGGGCAACGGGGCTGGACCGCTGAGCCCTGGCCCCGGCAAAGCCTCTGGGTTTCACTCAAAGGAAGTCAAATACATGTGGTGTCATTTTCAGCTGCTAAGAGAGACAGATGCACCCAGATCAATATCACTGTCTAGTATCAAAGACTTATTGTTATCTCAGTGGGCATTTTCCACTGGGGTGAGAGCACAACTCTTTTCTTCCATCAGTACATGGAGGAGCCTCCAGGGTCCTTCCTCTTTTCCTGATCAAAGGGAAAAGATGAACGTCTAGCAGGTGATTGGGATTTTACATTTGGAAACTTCCTTCAGCTTAAAGTTTGTATTATATTATATTATGGCTATTTGGATCTGATTCTATTGCTGGTGATTATTGGTTTTGGTGTGGAGAGGCTACTAAGGAGCTAATGACAGCAATAACTCTCCTGACCTTTTCTGCCTTTAAAGGAGAGTGAATGGTTGCTCTGTGTTAAGTACTGTTCCAGAAGCCTATCAGCATCCTACCTGTAGCATTTGTGTGCAATTTCAGAATGTCCACTATGCTTTTTCTTAGAATGGACAGTTAAATATTACTGCTCTCGGTGCTGAGAATAAGGAAATTCACCCGGTCGCAGTCAAGTTGAGAGTTAAGGTGATCTACTCTAAAGGTAAAATTTTATGGAAAATTTTAGGAAAATTCAGGGAACATACTTTTCCCCTTATGGCATTAACAAGATAATCGGCCTTATTTTCCACTGCGCTCTGTGGGTGAATATACAGTTAGACACCTCTCACAGGAGACTTTCCTGACTTTTGGCTCTTTCATTGGGAACATCCACCAACTGGCCCTATGGTATCTTTAAACACGTCTGACAGAAGTCTAAGAGCCTTTCATGAAACCTCGGATTTAATTTCCTACAGGCATTTCAGCAGGTGGTTGGAAAAGGTGTCACTGCTACACGCTTAGAAAGTGAAAAAGTAGCTAAATAAATAAATAAATAAACCCAAACATTTTAAAAGCTAGAGATTAGGTTAGGCATGCTGGCTCACACCTATAATCCCAGCACTTTGGGATGCCACGGCAGGATGATCAATTGACTTCAGGAGTTTAAAAGACTAGCTTGGACAACATAGTAAGACCTGTCTCTACTAAAAATAATAATAATAAAACTACCTGAGCATGGTAATGTGTGTCTACAGACCCAGCTAATTGGGAGGGAGGCTAAGGCGGGAGGATCACTTCAGCCTGGGAGGTTGAGGCTGCAATGAGTCGTGACAGCACATTCTCGCCCCAGCCCAGGTGGCAGAATGAGACCCTCTCTCAAAATAAATAAATAAAACAATAAATAAAAGCTGGTGATTAAATGAGGTTGCTGGAGTTATCCGAGGGGAAAACAGTGGAGAGTGTTTGCTCAGTCCTGAGTTCATCCTACTGCCCACACGGAAAACCAAAAAATTAGTGTGATGACTCAACTAAATTCAGACAGAGAGCAGCTCGCTCCTGGAGTAGCTGGCTTCCCGAATCAAAAATAGACAAGTTTTTCTCCTTATGCAATTGAAAACACCTCAGTCACTCACATTAAGTTCCTTAATCTATGACTTTTCATTACCCACGCTGTTGGCTTGTTTTGGTGAGAACAGATTCAGAAGGGTGAAAATATGCAGAAACACTCAGAATCATCCTCTGTGTGCCGTGATTATGGCTGTTAACAGCCTTTCTCCTGGTACCGTCACTGAGCACGGAGGGCTCCTTAGCACAATGTTTTCATTTTCTTAAGAGAAGACCTTGTGGTAAGAGAAAACAGGCCAACAACTTATTTAATAAGTGATAGAAGTACATTCTTAAAGATTTAGTTTGAGTAATTCAAGTTTTCCAACCTAAGCTATAAATAGGGCACCTGCTTATAATATTATCAAAATCTAAAGCTCCGCTGGACAGATATGCACAGGACGCAAATTTTGGTGCCCATTAAAATATTTTAATTTCCCCAAATCTGGAGTTTAATCCTTTACACATTGTGGTATCACACCATCTGCCCAGTGATTTCTTCTTCAGAGAACCTTTTAAATGTTAATTAATCAGATAATGTGTTCGTGCTGTACTTTTAAGTCCAATTCACAACTGGATCTGGCAAGTGATGCCAAAGGAATCTGTCACAAGACCTGCTGAAAGGCACAGAGCACCCAGAAGAAGCCTTCCCACGTGGTCTCATTCCCTGCAGCAAATCAGTAGAGGCGCGCATGTCCACAAACACGAGAGGCTAAAAGTGACTGCAAGCTCAGGAGAGACTTTACGAAAGGAGAAAAACATGTTTTTCATCTCTCATCATTAACCTTTGTATATATGGAAGGTGTTGTATTTTGCTTGAAGAATCATGCTGTTAAATTGGTTCATTCGCTTACTCTTAAAACAAACATAAATTGAATTGAACCAGGGCCAAGGATTTTGCTGGCAGCTGAGGTGGTTGCGGTAAGACAGACCTGGCCCCTGCCTTCCAGGAGCACAGAAGTCAGTGAGAAAGACAGAAAGCGGAGTCCTGTAAATAGAGCAGGGGTTTATTTTAGCGTACTTTATGTAAATAGGCATAGAAGAGATGGCTGCTGTGGTGTGCAGCCCAAATCCCCTCTACGGCACAGGTGCTCATTTACCCCGCTCCTCACAGCACTGGCTGTAACAGCATCACTGCAGAGTTCCTCTCTGGGACCTGCCTGAGCTGAAGGGAGCTGCCTCGGGCAAGACTTCAGCCCTCCTCACGGGTAGCCCCATCCAGCGACTGGTTGATGCAGGCACATAGAAACCCAGCCCTTGCCTTAATTCCAACAACAATCGAGGACCATCCCAGCTCAATGATCCCGGTGAGATCAGTGGAAGCCTCTGACTTAAGGCATTACAGTTCAACTTCTTCTGTGCAGTCCTGCTTCCTGACTCCCAACAGGTGCTGTTCCAACTACAGTCCCCAGTATCCTTTCTGTATGCAGACATATGTCTCTGACCTGTAAGACCTACCACCAAGGCAGCTGGCAAAAGCAGCCAGTGGGCTAGCCGTGAGAACCACCGCTCATGCTACACAGAGAACAGGTAGCTTCTGGTGTGCCGTAGCATTGCAACTGTTCAAACTTCCAGCTGACCTGGGATGAGAGAGTGGTGGAAGGAAGGGAACGCACAGGCACAGGCATTATCTGGGTGTTGCAGAGGTTCTAGGGCCTCTGCAGTCCAATGCGGCTCTCCAAGGGCTGCTGAGTCCTTAGAGCGATAGTTCCCATCAGAGGTGCATTGTGCTTCTCAGGGGATATGTGGCAATATCTAGGGACATTTTGGTTAGAACTGAGGGGAGAGTTACTCCTGGCATCTGCTGGGTAGAGGCCAGGGATGCTGCTGAAAACCCTACAGTGCACAGGACAGCCCCCCAAACAAAGAATGTTCAGGTTCCAACACCGATAGTGCCATGATTGAGAAACGTTGCATTCGAGAGAGAAAATGAAAGCTGAGAATATTTAATTTCAGGCAAATCAGGACCTCCGTGAGGGACTGGATGTTGGTGTCTTCACCCCACCCCCACACACAATTTGCATGTTGAAGCCCTGATTCTCAAAATGATGGTATTGGGAGGTGGGCCCTTTGGGATCTGACTAGGTTTACATGAGGTCATGAAGGTGGAGACTCTGTGACGGGCAGTGTCTTGATGAAGAAGAGGAGGAGACACCAGAGCACTCTCTCTTTCTCTCTCTCTCTGTCTCTTTTTTTTTTTTTCCCATAGCACATTTGTTTAATTGCTATTATACTTTAAGTTCCGGGTACATATGCAGAACAAGCAGGTTTGTTACATAGCTACACACATGCCATAGTGGTTTGCTGCATCCATCCCCCCACCATCCACATGAAGTATTTCTTCTAATGCTATCCCTCCCCTAGCCCCTCACCCCCCTGCTATCCGTGATTTTCAACAGTGTGAGGACACAGCAGGAAGTGGCTGCCTCCCACCCCCAACCAAGAAGAGGGCCATCACCAGGAATGAACTGGCTTCTACCTTGATCCTGGACTTCATGTGTTGTTGAAACCACTCAGCTTATGGCAAATTATGACTGGCCTAAGCTGACTAAGACACCCTCCTTGGCAAAACCTTGATATTACTCTATTCTTTGACTGGAGGACAGAATAAGCTGAGAAGAGGAGGCAGTACTTTCTTGGCACAGTCCTGGGGCCCCAGAGAAGACTGAGTTCTTAACCTCAGCAAATCTGCCATGTCATGCTCAGGTCTCTGAACACCAGGGCAGGGATACCGGGGCCAGTGAACTTGGAAATCTTGACTCCCTGAACGCCCCTAACCCTCTGAACCTACAGGAGTGGCCTGTGTGTCCTGCTAAGGGCTAACACTTGCATTGCTTGGAGACCTTGCAAGGCAAGAATCCATCCTCTAGGTCATAACAGGCCCCAACTAGGAAAGGACGGTATCTGCAAAGGGAAGAAGAGACTTTCCACTGAGGGAGGGACAGGACCAACCAACCTTTGCAGCAGGAGCCTGGAAGCTGTAGGTGGGGTTGGATTCTGAGGGTGTTAAAACATGATGGGGTCGGACCCTGGGTAAAGAGGGGAGTCCACTGATATGGGCGGCTCCTGCTGTACAAGGTTCATGCCTTAGCAAGGCCCTGGGAAATGGTGCTGAGGCTGTCAGGGCTGGTGGATGTCTGGAGAAGAGTAGGGGTCCCACTAAGTGAACTTAAAATTCTAGAACTGCCATGGCAGAGGGAGAGAGAGGAGCACAGCTGCAGAGGAGTGATGTGCCGTGCATGGCCAGCCCATGATGGTCTGGGAACCAAGTGTCAGAAGTAGAGAGACCCTTCACCACCCATTTCACTGACCTGGGGAGCTGTGTTCCAGGCCTGTGGCTTGGAACTCTGGGGGTCTGGAGACCCTAGGCTCAGAGGGCTGTTTCCACCTGAAGAGTCTCTCACTACATCGAAAGCTGTGGCTCCCCCCTCCCCAGGAGGAGCGGAATCACGACCCTGCAGGGGACCTGGCCCCAGTGTTTCGCTATAGATGCTCTGACAGAGAGGCATGCCAGGCAACTGCCAGCAGAGAGGCGTCACCCCAGATGGGAGACAGGGGTCCTGGGGTGGGGTGGTCACCTGGACAAGGCAATGCAGGTGTAAAATCATTCCGTTATTTAAAAACATGCAGGCCTTTGGGTGGAGACAGAGGCACAGGTTACACAGCATGTGGAAATGCCACAGGTAGGCAAACACTGGAGAAGATATTTTCCTTTAAATGGGGAAAAAATGAAAGTAAACAATGAAGGGCTTTTTTTTTCACTTTTCAAATATCCAAATTTTCAAAACGATGATACAGATGAGAATTCTGTGAATTCTGCCATTCACGGGAGCCTGGGTTGGTATAGTTTTTCAGGGGGCAATTTAGTAGCGCCATTTTTTGATTTATAATTACTTTCCTGGAAATGCATCCTAATGTAATATATCTAAATATGGAGAAAAAACTTGACAAAGAAATATGTTGAATGAAATTGTTTACAAGAGGAAAAGGAAAAACAACAGAGGAACTATTATAACCATATTTCGATGAAGAAATACATTGAATGAAGTTGTTTACAAGATGAAAGGATAAAACAGCAGAGGAACTGTTAAACCACATTTATCTATTTATTCAGCAGAATACCAAGCTTGCTGTTTAATGATTGTGGAAACTTTGTAATTCTATGGAAATATTGGTAGGAAAAACCAATGAAATAATATGGTAAATACTTTAAATACAATGTCAAATATAAAACTTAATACAATGTAGAGAGAATGAGTACAAGCTTGTAAAATGTTTGCTTAAAAATGGAAGGCTGTCTTAATCAATGTAGACACAGCTCTTCTGTTATATTAGAATGCCAGAACTGTTTTATGTGCAGCATGGTTTAATAATTCCCTGTGTACAATTGGCCCCATAAAACACGGTTTCTGAAATATTTTTCTGAATAAAATACGATTGTACATTACAAAGTGTGGTACGCCCTTAATACGATATGTCTGCTCTATATATCAGTCATGTGGCCTGCCCAAATACTTCCAGGCTGAGATGTCTTTAGGGCTCAAATCCAGCCCTGAGGGACAGCCTTGTTTCCATTTCCTCCTGCCCAGAGTGGTGAATTTTCCAAAGGGCAGATGGGCACAGCTTCCCTGGGGAGGAGAGCAGGGGTTTCAGCAGGGTGTGCACTACGGGGCCGCCTGTGTTAATTTGCTTTACAGAAGAATTTCACACATGAAGTGACCTGAACTGACCCACAGAAGGCTTGGGAGTCAGTCGGTTTGGCCTCTCCTGGAGCTGCAACCTCCAATAGCTTAACTTCTGAGTTGGCACAGACCTGAGGGCACTTTTCCCCACAACCCCTTTCCCCACTAAAAACACTTCTGATGGGTGCTCTCTGTGGATCCTCATCCCCCTGTTCCAGCAAAGGTCCTGCTGTTTGGGCCCAGTTCATGGGCGGATGTGAACAGGCCCTGGGTGAAAGTGCTGGGGGCAGGTGCTGGGAGGCTGGCGTGTGGATTCGGCAACCGTGCTGTCCATGCTGAGAGCAGGCCAGGAAGACAACAAAGGAAAGGAGAACGTGGTGCATGGCATGAGGGGTTGGAGGAAGAGCGTGTGCCGGGGCTGGTCTGACCCTATCTGCAGTTGGAGAGGGCGGGCTTGAGCTCAGCCAGCTCTCCGGAAGGCCTTTGTGAGGCACAGCTGTGATGCAGTCACAGAACACCCTGTCCTTGAGTCATGGTGGTGATCGGAGCAGGACACATGTGGCCGGTGACAGGTGCCTGGCACCTCACAGGTATGTGACCTGTGTGAGTTTCCTTCCTGCCCCTTCTTTCTCATGGGACGGAAGGTGGAGAGAAATGAGGGGAACAGGGTGGAGTGTCACTGGGCTGGGAGACTGAGCGGTGTGGAATCCAAGCAGTGTTCCTTTGGCCGCTCATTATCCTAGAAAGCGATTTTTGGAAAACAGTGGGGTGAGCACAGGAGGAGAGCATGCAATTTGCAATAGCAACCTCAGAAACTGGGAAGCACTTCTGGCCGAGGACAAGCTGAGTACAGCGGGAGACATCATCCCCTCCCGCCAGTGACTTCCTGGAGTTCCCCCCAGTTTTAGAGGCACACCAATAACACCACTTGGAGCAGGTTGTTGGTTTGTCTGTGCAGTGCACCCCTGGCTGCCTCTCCACTGTTATACAGGAAGTTTCTCCCTAATGAGATGACAAAGTGGGTGCTGGGCCATCTCAGGAAACTCAGATTTCTGTGCCTTCGGCCTGCGAGCTGAGGCCACACTTCCGCAGAGGGCGGCATGGTCAGGACTGAGCGTCATTCACTCTCAGGACACTGCCAGAGGCGCATGGGCTTGCGGAGTCAAGCAGGGAGAGCACAGAAAAGGGAGGCCTTTTCACTCTGGACGTCGGAAGGACTGGGAATCCCCAGGAAGCCCTTTCCTGGGCCTGTGAGGGATGCGCATCATGGCTCCTCTCCCTCTTGGGTGCAGGTGCCTGGAAGAGATAGGAGCCCTCGTGTCTGATAAGGAGTCACAGTCATTACCCTGCTTGGATCCCCGGGGCCCTGAGGAGGCTGCAGAATGAACAAGCAGGGAGTGAGGGAGCCCCCATCAGGAGGGCGGTAAGGCACAGAGGCCGCACAGAGGGGAACCCACCAGGCACAGGTGCCCGTCCACCCACTGGGCAGGTGGAGGGCGGGGAGGGCGTGGGGCTTTGCTGAGTCCCTCCTTTCGGGCTGCTCTGATTTGGGAATTCTGAGACTGGTGACCCACATACTTTGAATGGATTTTTCTATTTTTGCCACTGCTTCTGCTGCTGCCGACAGATTCTGGCATTTTCTACTCTTTACAGCGCTTGCTGCCCGGATGGAGACGAAAACCACACACACTGGGCCAGGACTGTGAGAAATCAGGGCACCAGAGAAACTGGAACAAAGGAGAGGCACAGCCCCTCTGCAGCGTGCTGTCTGCACTCTGCCAGCCCGTGGCTCTTTGTCACGCCACTGGCGGGGGCTTCTTTACTGCAAATTAGCATTCTGGTAACTTATTGCTATGACGTGGTCTTAAAGAATCAGCCTGCTCTTGTCCTAAAACATCAGCTGCAGAAGTTTTACATAAGGGGCAAATATATGAGGCCGGACGTACACGTGCAGACACACACAGAGGTCTTTCTTTTTATTTATTTGAATTGATAAATAAAACTGTATATACTGTGTTTATGGTATACAACATGATGTCTTGAAATATGTACCCATGTGGAAACAGCTAAATCAAGCTAATCAACATATGTATTGTCTCACATAGGTTTTGTGATGAAAACACTCAAAATCTGCCCTGTTAGCAATTTTCAAATATGCAACATATCGTTATTAACTATAGTCTTTTCCGGTGGCAACTTTTAATAGGCACTGGAGTTGATTTAATAAGGAAGGATGATGATAGATATAGCAAAACTTAACGCACACCAGGGAGTAGAGAACTGAGAAGTGTCTGACGAGTTTAGGCAAGGTAGATGATGAGTGGAGGTCATTTTTCAGTAGGCAAGGCACTGGTTTTGCTGGAATTATCCAAGTCATGACTTCCGGCTCTACTTCCTTCAGCGGGTTCAGGTCACCTCCCAACCTCCAAGCCACCCCGGAGCCTGGAGGGAGGCCTGCCCTCTTCTCGGTGCCCCCAGTTAGCTTCTCTGGAGCAGAAGCCTCCAAAAAGTAAATGAGCGAGGAGGCAAAAGACAAATCAGAAATACTCAACTGAGAATTTTCCATTTTTCTTCCCGTCTTCAATACTTAGTACAATATCTGGTCAAAAATTTGTGCTAAAATATACTTGTACGGTGAGCGAATCAATCAAACAATACATCTCTTTGTATTTTCTTGTCTTTTTCTTTTTTTTTTTTAAGAGAAATCTTCTTTGTTTCGGTCTGTTATGACATCAGTGCAAACATTTACAAGGTTTTCTTTTTCTCATTTAATCTTGATTTCACTTAAGTCATGGTTAGAAGGACTTGGCGTCACTATAAATTCCTTCATGTGGGGTCATCCTAACACTAAATGTTCAGCCTTAGTAAGAAGCTGTGGGCAATATTAGACAAGTGAGTAGGTTAAAAAAAAAAAAAAAAAGAGGCTCATTCAAAGGCCAAATCCTTGAAGATTTACTCTCCTTAATTCTGGGAATGAAACCACATAATGAAATGGAGGCCCACAGCAGCATTCTGCAGATGGGGTCTGTGAGGGATTTAATAAAAAACGGAGGAGTCGATGGGCTAAAGAGATTGTTGCAAAATAAGTGCTGTGCTCAATTCCAGAACCACGCCCACTGGCTGGAGGCAGAGGTGCTTTGAGAAACCCAGGGCTGGGGCAGGCAAAGCAGCCCGCCGGAGGGCCTTAGCCGTAGAAGCCATCTCCCCCCAGCTCCGCAGGGCAAAGGCCCAAGAGCAAGGGGCTGCAGGAGGCATCTGTTCCACTCCCCTCCCAGCTTCTGGAGGTCTGCTGGCCCTCAGTGGGCTCCTTGGCTCAGGGAAGCTTCACCCCAAGCTGCACCTCCGTCTCCACAAGCCATTCTCCCTGTGTGCACTGGGGTTCAAATTTCTCCTTCTAGAGAAATTTGGGGTTAGAGCCCATCCTCATGGCCTCATCTGTACTTGATCCCCTCTGCAAAGACTGTCTCCAAATAAGGCCACATTCTGGGGACACAGGGGTTAGGACTCCAGCAGGCATTTGGGGGACACAAGCTACCCTACAACAGGTATTGAAGAAAGCTTTGCTTTGCCTGGGTGACATATTCTATGTAACTCGCTTATTGTCAGGAGCTCCTGAGACCCCTGAATAATCAGAGAACGCTCACAAACAGCATTAAAATTAAATATTTATCCGATCTTTCATAACTCTACTTACATGAGGGGCAGCTATTGTGATGCTAGCAGCTTTACCATCATATAGTTCTTGGCAATAGAAAACATTGTATATAATTAATTCATATGAAATGAATGGCAAATGTTAAACATTTCATGACAAATATTTAATAACTCTTACTAACTACATGTCATACGTGGCCATAGAATCTACAACCCTGGGCTCAGCGCTCGGGTCTGTTAGAAAAGACCCTCAGAGCAGGCGTGTGCCTGTCACTTTAAT
This sequence comes from Sapajus apella, assembly GCF_009761245.1. Taxonomy (NCBI): domain Eukaryota; kingdom Metazoa; phylum Chordata; class Mammalia; order Primates; family Cebidae; genus Sapajus; species Sapajus apella. The sequence goes on along the minus strand of NW_022437000.1, from coordinate 9,601,814 downwards.
CTTAAACGAAGCAAGCCGACCTCTGGCCCTTTGCGGCTAAGCCTGCAGGGAACCCCCTGCCCCTCCCAGAGGGTCCTTTTTAAGCATCCCTACAGCCTGCTGCTCATGCCTGCTCACACACACCCGCACCCAAAAGGAGGAATGACACTCTTGCCACTTCAAACAGGCGGCAGTGTGAGTGCTGCCCATGCAGACCTCCGTGATTTCCAGCTTCACTCAGGCTCCTGAGATCGGGGCTATGTGTTCTGTCAAAAGTATGATTTCCCAGAAACGTTCTCTAAGAAAGTACCTCGTACATTTTAAACGTGACAGAAATAGAACTGTCATGCCAACATCATCATCATCATCACTTCTTTCAACACTGTAAGCAACACCTCCTTGTTTCCTGCGTAGCCTGGTCCCCAGGCTGGGAGGGGCCGATGTTTGCGGTGGGTGGCCCCCCACAGTGAGGCCCAGGGATTCCCATGTCCAGCTTTCATGGCCTTATATGATCCTCTTCCCTCGAGTGTGGGCTGGAACTAGTGACGTGCTTCTGAGGAACAGGGTATGTGTGGCAGGAGCGATGGGTTTACTTCTGAGATCAGGTCACAGAGGACTGGGACTTCTGTGTTGCTGGCTTGCCTGCTCTCTCTCTCTCTCTGTCCTCCCATCCACTTGTCGCTTCCCAGATTCTTGCCCTGACAGACCCAGCTAGAAAGCTCACAGGACAAAAGGCCGAGGGCAGCCTCCAGCCAGTCCCCAGCTGAGACCTCCAGCTCAATGCCCTCAAGAAATTGAAGCCTGACAGGAGCCACATGTGTGAGCCTGGAGGTGGCAGTCTCCAGGGCAGTGCTAAGGTGACATCAGCCTGGATGACACCCTGGTCCCAGCCTGGGAAAGGCTCTGAGCCCAAGGACCACCTAAGTCATGCCCAGATCTCTGATCCATGAGAACGGAGGTGACACGTGTTGTTTGAGCTGCTTTACAGACTGAATTGTGTCCCCCTGAATTCCTGTGTGGAAGCCCTGGTCCCCAGTGGTACTGTCCATTTGGAGACAGTGTGTTTAAAAAGGTAGTTAACGTTAAATGCAGTCATAAGGGTGGGCTCCTGATGCAGTGGAGCTGGTGCCTCAGTGAGAAGAGGGGATGGGGGCACGGATCTGTGCACAGAGCCCGTGTGAGGACACGGCCCGAAGGCAGCTGTCTGCAAGCCGCAGAGAGAGTCCTCAGGAGAAGCCAAACCTGCTAACCCCTTACCTTGGGCTTTCAGCCTCCAAAACTGCCAGGAAATTAATTCCTGCTGTTTAAGCTACACAGTCTGTGATATTTTCTTGTGGTAGCTCTATCAGACTAACACAAGCTGCTACGTTTTGGAGTAATTGGCCACACAGCTACAGATAGCTACTGCAGTCATCAACATGCAGCAAATTTCCATTGACCCTGAGCTGGGGACAAGACAGAGTCCCTGGTCTTTAAGAATCTTACACACAGCAAAGCATGATGGCTCACACCTGTAATTCTAGCACTTTGGAAGGCTGAGACAGGTGGATCACTTCAGCCCAGGAGTTCAAGACCAGCCTAGGCCACATGGCAAAGCCTCATCTCTACAAAAAAGAATGCAAAAATTAGCCAGGCCTGATGGCATGCCCCTGTAGTTCCAGATACTCGGGAGGCTGAGGAGGGAGGATCCCTTGAGCCTTGGAGGTCAAGGCTGTGGTAAGCCAAGATCACACCACCGCATTCCAGCCTGGACAACAGATGAGACTCTGTGTCAGAAAAAAGGATATTCCAGTCTACGGAAGAAGATCAACAAATCTAATAAAGTAACGGAGCTCAGAAACAATAAAATAATCTTGGTGCTAGAGACATGAGCAAAATGCCATTGGAGGCTTGGGAGAGGGAGGTTCGCTCAGTTATGTGGCAGGAGAAAGAGGAAGCTGATCTCATCTCTCTGAGGAACAGTCACTGAGGAGACGTTTAAAGGTAAATTGAAGTTCTACAAGCTGACCAGGCAGGAGATGGCAGTCCAGATACCGCTTGTACCCCAATAACTTATGGAAAAATTTTTTTTTAAAAAAAAGGGAAGAACTGCTCTTGCAAAGGCACAATGCAAGCGACAGCCGCACACCTCCTCCCCGCTGGCCCTGTGCTGTGTGATGTACTAAGCCGCGTGTAGACATTGCCTTATTTGATACTCATCACAGTCCACTGAAGCTGGTGCCACAATCATCTCCATGTTGTCATTGAATGCATAGAGGCTGGAGGAGGGTGAGTGTGTTGCCCAAGGTCATATACCCCATAGGTTGCCAGGATTTCACTCCCAGGTCAGCAAGATGAAAAGATAAAACGTCCTTAGAAGACACGGGCTTCTAAGAGGTCAGAGAGAAACTGACAAGGAGCAGTGTGAGAGATAAGAGGAAAATGAATGTGATACCATATCGAAAGGAAGCATTTTGCTGGGTGAGAATGGTGTTCGCTTCCAAAGGCATCCAGTAGACGTCGGGCTTCTGGGCGGTCTCCAGTGAGGAGCTGCCATGGTTTAACAAAAACAGAAAGAAGATTCCTGACAGATGAGTGGGGGTGTTGACAATCAAGAAACAGGTTCATAAAGTGAAGACGGGAATGGGACAATGTCTGTGTCATCTGTGGTGAGCCTGATGGGTAGGATCCTTCCTTACTCCATCTCTTCCCTGTTTGATGCTCCAGGTTTGTTCAAGCCTGTTGGGTTTTAAAGGTGCGCACATCTGCGTCCTGCTGTGACTGAGCCTTTGCCTTCTCTTTTTTATAATGGACCTAGAGTATTCTGGTGAAGCATGCCACCGTCCTTTGGACTTTGACCAGCCTATGGGTGGGAGAAGTGGAGAAAGAACGCTTTCCTTTTCTGCTAAGGCTCACTGTGGGACATCAGGAGGCCCGATGTCAGTGGACTTGTGTGCAGAGGGCAAACTTCAAGGCAAAGGAGCCCACTAGTAAGGTCCTGCCAGCACCACCAAACCCTGGAATGTGGGGTAATTAAACTAACATGCCAAAGAGAAAGTTGCATTGGAAAAAACAAATGAGAATTTCTTGCCATTTTGATTTCCATAAAACCCTGTCAAGGCCTCTCTCTGAGTCAGTCTTGGCCCAGGAGACTGCTTACTGTCCACCCTGTGGAGAACAACCATAAAGCTGGCATGCTTTCCTGGGGGTCTTCAAGCTAACATTGTCTTTGTTTTTAACTTACCTTAGCTTGACACCCCAGAGGGTCGTGTTTAGAAGGGGCAATGTTTTCTGCAAAGTTTTGCACGCACATACACACACACACACACACACAGAGAGAGAGAGAGAGAGAGAGAGAGAGAGAGAGAGAGAACAGCAGAACTTACCAGACAGTGAAGGGTTGACTGTGTCTCTGAGAGTGGAGCCATCACAGAGGCAGGGCCTTAGGGGCCTTAGGAGAGAGGAGGAAGCTAAGGGAGGGCAGGAGGCATGGTGGAAAGAAAGCCAGAAACCAGGGAGATGGTGAGAGAATGGAGGGTGTGAACGTCTGTAGGTGGGAGAAGGTCTCGGGTCATAGGTTTTGCTTCATGTCCCTTCTGTAAAGGACACGCAGGTTTAAGGGATGTTGAGTTCCGATGTTAATTTTCAGTCGTATAACATAGAAACCCAGCAACATTCCAAACAGAGTCTACACCTCCTGCGATAGAAGGTGCTTGGTAGAACCAGGCTGAGCACAAGCCATGGGCAGGTCCTGTTGGCTGTGGGGAGCGGTCAGAATGGAATCTGTGCAACAGAGTATGTGGAATGTTGTAACAAAAGGTATATGGCATCTGAAGTTTGTAAATTGTGACAATGCAAAACTAGCAAATGGCCCAGAGGAAGTCAAAGAGAGGCTGTGTGTGCCATCCCATGTGGAAACTGCAGATCTCAACCAAATCAGTGATGCTGGGATGCCCAGGCTACAGCAGCTGCCAGACTGACACACTGCATGAGGCTAGTCTTTTCTCTACATGAAACTTAATATGGACTGATATTTCTCTTTTAATTCGCATTGGTATTTATTGGCTGATGGACTGGTGCTTGCTTTGCTTCCCTCCATCCTCCCCGAAATAGAACCTCCATGATGTTGGGACCAGCATGCTCTCACTCACTGCTGTCTCTGCCACAATTGCAACACAGCTGCAACAGTGCCCGGTATTTTGGAAGCAGCTGCTCACATGCAGAAATGCATGAGTGTGTCCACCCTCCCCTGCCCTCCTTCCTTTTCCTCAACTATTTTTTTCTGCTGTGCCAATAAAGGGAGTGGGAATATTGAAGTGCAAGATTACAATCATGTCATTAAATTTCCCAGTTCTTTTAGGTAAGTGCTATGGGTTCAATTGTGTCTTCCCCAAACAGAGGGTTTGAGGTGCTAACCCCCCATGCCTCAGAAAGTGGCCGTATTTGGAATAGGGTTATTGCAGATGTCATTAGTTAAGATGAGGTCACACTGGAGCAGGGTGGGGCCCTAATGCAGAATAACAGGAGTCCTTTGAAGAAGGCAGCCGTATGGTGACAGACAGATACTGGGAAAGCACCATGGGATGCTGAGAGCACAGGTGGGAGGGATGCAGAGAATGGCATCAAGCCAAAGAACACCTGGGTCTCCCGGAAGCTGGACAAGGTGAAGGTGGATTTTCCTATAGATTTTAGGGGGAATATGCCTTGTAGACACCTTGATTTCAGACTTTCAGCCTCTTGAACTGTGAAAGACTAGGTGTCTGTGGTTCTAAGCCACCAGCTTGCCATACTTTGTTATGCTAGCACTGGGAACTGATATGCTGCAAGTCTTGTGATTTCTCCAAGTCCTAGATCCTCATCTAAAAACGAGAATAGTGAGTCCTTCTTAAAACCATTAATGAAAATTAAAAGCAAACCCTCATTAAATCAGGGTGTATTCTGCACTATGTTTCCTCGTTTAAGCACAGGCAATTGTTTAGTAAAACAACAATAGATTGGTCTCTGAGTCCATTTAGCCACTAACTTCTTCCGAATTTTCTTTTTTTTTTTTTTTACTGGCACTGGGGCACGCACTGACTGTACTCACTTCCATTCACCACATAAAAGCTAACAGTTCTTACATGTCACATTTATTTTTGATTGATATCCCATCTACATTTAGCACGGATTTGAGGCAGCTTAACGTCAACACACAGATACAAGTTTTATGCATTCCACGTATGACAGCACTGCAAAGACAAGAGAGTAAAATACATGATAATATACGGTTATGTGAAATGCGGCATGCTGAAAGGGCAATCAGTTTTTGCAACTCCATGTATGAAGATGTATCTTCCTAATGCTGTGTGACTCGGGTTATTTCATTTATTTATTTTATCAATTTGGTTCTTTTGTTTTCCTAGTGACTTCTAGGAATGACAAACTGATCATGGTTTAATACAAACTGTGAATCTTGTCCTCTCCTGCCTGTGACTTATGGGATAATGAATGGAGGGGGAGCGGTAGCATTTTGCAGACACTCTCTGGCTTTCTGTCTTCAGGCAGTGTTCTATTTGATGGATCAGCTGCAGGTCACACATCATGTCCGTTTAGTGGTATGGCGGCTTGCATGTTCCATGTCTGCGAGTCTACTCCCCCTCACTGCTCTGTTAAATAACACTGGGGAAGGCTGATCATTGAAAGTTGGCCAAAAGGGTTAGAGTTTCCCTCTTTTTATTTCTCCCCCCTTTTTTTCTTTTTTTGAGATGGAGTCTTGCTCTGTTGCCCAGGCAGGAGTACCTTGGTGCGATCTCGGCTCACTGCAACCTCTGCCTCCTAGGTTCAAGTGATTCTCCTGCCTCGGCTTCCCGAGTAGCTGGGACTACAGGCACACACCACCACGCCTGGCTAATTTTTTTGTATTTTTAGTAGAGACAGGGTTTCACGGTGTTAGCCAGGCTGGTCTCCAACTCCTGACCTGATGATCGGCCCACCTTGGCCTCCCAAAGTGCTGGGACTACAGGCGTGAGCCACCGCACCTGGCTTATTTCCCTTTTCTTCCCTAGCGATCTCTTCAAGGCCAAATTCTAGTCAAATGTCACCATTTTACATTTCTTTTTGGCTTTGTTCTTCAATAAATTCACAAGTGTTACATTATATCGGTAGAATAGTTTATAGACTATATATTCCTTTGTTTAAATGTAATTATCTTTCTCATGATTGATTATTTCAGCTATCTGGTGAGAAAGGTAGAGCTGGAGTCATGATTTTAACTTTCTAGGAAGTTTTAAGGAGCCCACTGGCCTTTCCCAGGCTGCTTTTGCAGGAGGTGCGTTTAAAGGATACGAGGCACCTGCAGGCAGATGTCTTTGAATTCTCCTAAGGACCCATCATAATGCTCCCTCCAGCAGACACGCAGTGCACACGTGTTTGCTCCTCATCAGGGTTGTGGATAGTGTGGGGGCAAGAATGCAAAATGGAGATCTGGGCTATGCTGATTGCTCATTAGCTCCAGGGGACAATGTTGTTGATACTCCCAATATGGAAAACTGCACCACAACGAGCGACAAATTCATCAGTAAAATTATTAGAAATGTCGCAAATGCTTTCTAAGGAGAGACAACAGAAAGACACCCCAGAAAGCAGTGTTTGTCATGAAGAAAGACTGCCATGTGAGGAACTTTGGTGGCCTAGGGGGAAACAATCACCCATCGCAGAGGACAGGAGCAACGAGACAGTCTAGGTGGTGGCTGACGTTCTTCCCTTGGATTAAGTTACAAGACACGCAATTTGATCCTTCCTTCCCTTTTTCCTAAAATCAACAGATGCTTCAGCTTGTTTGCTCTCTGTTGATTCTACTAAATGGAATGCATAGATTAAAAGTTTTAAAAGGCAGGGGATGCTGTGGTATGCCTTCACGTTGCAACACTTTTGATTTCTACTTTCTGCTTTGAACTCTCTACCGACCAATGCACAGCTTAGTGGATAGTTCCTGAGTCTCTTGAGGGAAGTGAGGCATACATTCCGGTTTCAGGCTGTGAGAGGCATTAATCTTGCTGCCACAGGCCTTGGGGCTGCACGTGGGGTAAACATGGATGCCGGTGTGTCCTTGTAGCATGAGTCCCATCCTCACCACTTTGTGTGAAATATTGACTTAATGGGTCTGGGAAGAAATAGGGGTCCAGGGCAAGGTGAGCAAAACATTGAAAAAGGGACGAGTAACAAGGCCACAGGAAAATTAAACTTAATAAGTATGTGACAAAATAGCAGATATGTTGTGATAAATGTGAAACTTGAATTCCATCTATCATCACAGCACATCAAAACTGTTTCTTTTTTTTTCTTCCGTGAGTCTGTCTCTATGTCACTTATGAGTAAGGAGGATTGCCCTGAATGACTGGGGTAATGTATTAACTCGAATTTACTTCACATATGTTCATTTAACTAGTTCATTTCATCTGGGTGAGTGCCTGGCACCTGCAGTATGAGGATCTGAACACTATGGAGTGTGTACCTTAAGTAATACCTTGCTGGGTAGACACGGCATTAGTTATTTCTTACAGTAGTTCAGGTGAGAGTTACTCATGAAGGGGAAGATTCTGATGGATGTGGGTCATGTTAATTATGTAGAAAGCAGAGTCTAAAACTTTCACTTGAAAGTGTTATAATTTTGTGTCCAAGTATGTAGTCTGCATTGGAGTAGTCTCAGCAAGCAATGGCAAGACAGTCGATAATGAAAAGTGAATTAAAGAACCGGTGGCCTCTTGTAATGATGAAGAATTATGTAAAGCAGAAATGTAAGAAGGATTATGGAAGTAATTGAATTTCTCTTTTTTAGTTATTTTGACACCTCTGTATTATATGGTCATTGCACTGTTCCTCATTTATCTACCTCTGAGTAGACAGAGAGATCTGGATATACCTAAATACAGTAGCAGTGTAGATATATTAACAGCCTATCCATTGGCAGCTAGTGAGAGAACCATATTTCATAGCGGTAATGCAATCAGAGGCTATGAAATTTAATTTAATCAAGGGCTACAATATTTCATGCCTGTGAGGCTGTTACTGTGAATTTTTTTTTTTTTACCACAAGAAAAAACGAGTACTTACATTGGATTTTTAACCAGTACTACGGAAATATTCAAAAGAAAGTAGATGAATCTTAAAATATTAGGCTCATGTGACTGGAAATCTTAATCTTAAGGCTGAAAGTATTTTTCATGTGGCAGATGAAGAACAAAGTTGTCAATTGTTTATTTTCTTTATCTTCTCAAATAGATCACTACTGAAAAACAGACACATAGGGCCACGCCAAGAACAAAGAGTGAGAAATATGATAAGGACAATGTGGCCTTTTGAACACTCTTTTTGTGAATTGGTTTTAAAGCCAACATATCGAATTCTAGATTTAGCATAAGCACTGGAGGATGGCAGTCGGGTGCAACTCTCTTGCATCCAGCTTAATCCAGTTCAGTTTGCAGCCGTCTTCCAATTTAAGGCCTAAAGACTTCTTGTCTTTTTTTTTTCCCTGTCACCCAGGCGAAGTGCAGTGGCAAGATCTCGGCTCACTGCAATCGCCACCTCCTGGGTTCAAGCAATTCTCCTGCCTCAGCCTCCCGAGTAGCTGCGACTACTGGAGGACATGCCACCACGCCCAGCTAATTTTTTGTATTTTTAATAGAGATGAGGTTTCACCGAGTTAGCCAGGATGGTCTCAATCTCCTGACCTTGTGATCCACCCTCCTTGGCCTCCCAAAGTGCTGGGATTACAGGCGTGAGCCACTGTGCCTGGCCAAGACTTCTTGCCTTTACGTGAGATTATACAAAGGGGTTCTATGATGAAATAATTTGGGAAAATTCTATGGAGTGAGTCTTATTTGCTTGTTGGAAAGTTAAAGACTGGTAATTCCTATAGTAAAGAGACATTTAAAATGAAATCAGTTTAATTGAATACCACTATATAAAAGACCAAAACCATCCATCTATTGATCTATGTATCTATGGATGTCTTTGTTCTGAAACTTGAGCTGGTGCACACACTATTGAACCTCATTATAAAACGAAACAAATATCCTCCAAGCTTTCAGAAAATGATATCTATGTTCTCATATAGAGTAAAACTAAGCCGTTTGTACATATTGAAAATGATCGTTGAAACAGCTTCATCACAACGTTTAAATCTCATACATGATACTGAAATTGCTTTTAAAACTATTTCTCTCTTTTGTAATAAAGACCAGAATTCCTAGGTATCCCATTTCCATGGAATGTGGTTTGGCACCCTTTAAAATTGCCTTGATTTTCTTTGTTGTGATAGAACTTTAGATGAAAAAGCAGAACCCTTTACACACAGGGCATTCCAATGCATGATGGAATCTTGTCTTTTCTTCCTGACTCATCAGAGACCCCCGTGAGCACAGAATGAAAGCAGGTTGGACCAATGCTCCATGTTAGGCTGAGGGTGTTCTGTGTTCACGACACTCTCAAGGGGAGTGAAGGAGAAGGTGGTGTGTAGAGAACCCACACACATTTGATGTTTCTTGGTTTCATAAATAGTAGCAGTCTTGTGAGTTTCACTGTGTCCCCCAAAAAGGTCTGCTCAACTCCTCAGCTGTGAATACGGCCTTCTTTCTAAGCATGGGCTCATTGCCAAAGCAATCCCGATGAGGTCATCCGGCAGGGCTTACTCCAATATTACCAAAGTCCTTAAGGAGGAGGAGAGGGCCGAAGGTACAGACACACGGTGAACACCAAATGTGACAAAGGCGGAAAGTGGAGTGACACAACCACAAGCCCCAAACAGCAAGGTCTCTGGCGAGCCCCAGGAGCAAGGAGACAGCCTGGGCGTGCAGCATCTTGATTTTGGACTTGTGACTTCAGGAACGGAGAGGGAGTAAATTTCTGTTTCTCAAGCCATCTGGGTTGTGGTCCTTTGTTTTGGCAGTGCTAAAGAGCTGTTGGTTATTCATTTATTTGTGATATCTGGCACTGTGCTGGAACCTTTACAAACCTTATTCCTGACAACCACTCTGCCTACCAGGAGGGATAGGGTCTCCTATTTTACGACCAACAGAGTATCCATTGTCCCACACCAGCGGCATTACCATCAACTGGGGAATTTCCAGAAATTCGAGTTCTCAGACCCTCCCCAGACCTAGTGAATCAGAAACCCTGAGGGTGGGCCCAGCACCCTCCCGGAGAGGCTAACACAGCGTGAAGTGTGAGCTCTGAGGAGCTGGACACAGCTGGTGGGAATGGAGTTGTGATGTGGATTCCTATCCTCTGGATCAAAAGCCTGCTTTCCACCGGACACGCTGGGTACACATGCACACACACACACACATGTGCACACACACAAACACACACGTGCACACACACACATATCTGAACACGTATTTCTTCAATAAAAGAAAGGAAAGAAGCACTTTGAAATAAGCAAGTGGCAGCTTTGGGCATTATTGCTCTCCTCGTCCAAACAGCAGAAGGTCCGGGGAGCCCCACGAGGATCCATCACCTTCTGCAGAGCCTTCTTGATTCCTTCGGAAGAATTTGCAGCAATAACTATTGTCTCTCCTTCCCTCTATGTCAAGGCCAAATGCAAACCGACAAAGGCCAAGCCGCTTCTTCATTCGGAAAGAATGTGAATACGTCGATTTATAATAATGTGTTTGCCTTCCTCTGCTAAGCTCAAGGATCTTTATTTATTCATATATGGACTTTATTTTGCCTAATACAGGCCTTCTTTCAAAATATTTTCACCGGTAACTGTATGGAGTATTTCGTGATCCTGATTCTGACCTGTGAAATTTAAAGCATTTTCAATACAAGCAGGTCTCATTTTCTAAAGATTTAGTATCAAGGCCAAGCAATCTAGTTCAGCTGCTGACCTGGAAATAAAATTGCAAGGTGGGGCACGATTTGTGACTCAAATGAGCTCCCTCTTGCTCTCTCTCTCTCTCTCCCTTTTTTTTTTTGTGCTGGGCATTAGCTAAGAATTTCAACCCAGATATTAAAGGCTTTGATATACATAATATTGATAATATAGTAATTACATCTAAAAAGCCAGTTCCCTACATTGCAAAAAGTCCCGAGTATACCAACTCAGTGATTTTCATACCATGCTATTATGGAGAGCAATCAGGGGCCCAGGGCAGCCCCAAATTTCTGATTTACAGGATGTTACATCATCTCTGCTTAAAGTTATTTTTTGTCAGAAGTGGGACATTTCAATAACCCCTCCACTATAGGTTCCAGTCTTTAATGTTTTATAATCTGTTCTCCTAATCAGGAGATTTTGAAGAACTGGAGTTACACTTTCCTGGCTTTTAGACTTGCCAAAATCATACCCAGCCAATCCCCATTGAAGGACTCAATTTATTAGGGAGGATTCAGAAGAATTTTCTATGGGAAAAGTATTTTTGTATGTAGAGACTGTCTTTGACACCTACATTGACCCACCTGGAGCATTAAAAAAAAAAAAAAAAAGGCTTTTGAAGCTGAAGTTGAATCAAAGCCACACCTGTCCCCTCCACCTTGGGACTGCCTTCTGCAGGGTCTGACGTGCTTTCCAGGAGCAGGTCCCTGTAAGTGCAGAGAACAACTGTATTTAAATAGCCGCTGATCTTCGTATCATTAATTTTCTGCTCTGAAAACTGAAATGCCTTGTAATTATCCAGCTGTAGGAACACATAAGACGGCACTGAATTCTGCTTAAGTATAGCCTATTGCCAAAACGGAGGCCAAAATATATAATTAGGTAGGCATTAACATTCGAGAGCCGTGTGGTTTCGGAGCAGCACAATGGCAGGGACACACGTGAAGGGCAGGCTGTCTGGGTAATGTAGCAGAAACCCTTCTCTAATAGCGTGCCCTCCCATGCCCCGTCATGGTGCCAGCATGCCCGTCCTATTACTGGTCTGTGAGTATGGTAGGATTCCACTTCGCCGGGTCCCTGCCAAAAGATACAGCTTCCCCTGCCTCAGAAGCAAATGTGAGCATACTGCAAGCAATGAGTCATTAGATTACAGTGTTCCAGGCTGAACCCAGTGCGAGAAAACAGTCCATCTTGTCCATGTACATTCATAAACATCCAGCCGTTCTTACGTGGCATTGTTCATGGGGCAGAGGTCATCATGTTCCATAATAAATTCCAAGAGAGCTCCTCAGACAAGCAAGGAGAAGTGCTGTCTTTGACCTATCACCTGCCTGCAGCCCTGATGAAAAGTCACTGGTGATTTTGTGACAAGTATGCTTTTCCACTCCCAGTCATGACTCTAAAAAATGTGCAATGTGCCTCCTCTGTCTGGCCAACGTGGACATTCTGGCGAGAAAATAAATCAACACTTTCTGATTGAAAGTTGCTTAAATGTATCACATATTTTTAAGAAATAAAATGATGTTGCCAGTTCTTGGGGACTAGAGAGTATTTAAGCTCTTTTGACCTGTAAAAAGGAAGGGATCAACAGTGGTAGCTTGGGAGGAAAAAAAAATACTAATTACTGTTAATGAGATTCATTATAATATAGAGTCTCCCAGCAATGAATTTTAAATGTCCCCTGTCAGTTTTCTATCAACATGGCACAGAACAAAACATCTGCTCCGGAGCGCCCATGGAGGCGCATTCTTATGAGCTGATCTGCTCCTGTATTTACTATTCCTCTTGCCGTGTTGGTGAACAAGGGATCAATCTTTCCCCCAAATCAGTTTTTCCACCCAAAGCCGAAAGCCTTGCTGTTTGAGGGTATGTTTCAAAAATCATATATTAAAAGTAATTTAAAGGTTAAACCCTAATGACTTTTTCCTTCTTCTCTATTTTTTTTTTCCTGTTTGAACTAATAGAAATCATTCTTGTTTCTCGTTATCAGATGGAGGGAAAACTTGCGCTAGTATATTTCAGCAAAAATTGAGTTATTTTGTGACCAAGGTAATTTTAATGTTTTGTTGGGTGATTGACGGCATCATCCCAGAAGTGCCTGTCTTTAGCAGCTTTGTGCAGGGCAAACAGAAGGTGAACCAGACATGAAATTTTAAGATTTCTAATAGCTACATTTTTTAAAGTAAAGAGAAATTAGTTCTAATAGTGTTTTGGGCAGGGCACAGTGACTCATGCCTGCAATCCCAGCATTTAGGAGGTCAGAAGTTCAAGATTAGCCTGGCCAACATGGTGAAATGCTGTTTCTACTAAAAATACAAAATAATTAGCCAGGTGTGGTGGTGGGTCCCTATAATCCCAGCTGCTCAGGAGGCTGAGGCAGGAGAATTGCTTGAACCTGGGAGGCAGAGGTTGCAGTGAGCCGAGATCTCACCACTGCACTCCAGCCTGGGCAACAGAGTGAGACTCCATCTCAAAATTCATATGTATATGTATATGTTTCAGTTAAGCCAGTATATCCAAATCTTACTCTGTGAACATATACTCAGCATAAATATTGTTAATGACCTATACTTTCTCCTTTGTGCTTTCCACTTGTAACTCTTCACTAACCACGTTTCAAGAACTCAGTGGATGGATCGGTTTGTGGCTTCCACCCTGGATGGCGCTGAACCTGGGGAAGTGCTTTACTTCCATTCTCAGGTGAGAAACTGTAAGGCAATATTTTCAAAAATCTGCAATTCTGCTTCTTTAGATAAGCTGTTGTTTACCATTATACTTTTCTAGAATAGGTTAAATATTTTACTGCTTTTGAGCCTTGCTTTTCTAGAGTTTGAATTAGTTGTCAGTGCTAAAATATAAATTTTTAAAAAAGAATAAGACTTATCTGAATGCGTTAGGGATGAACTTCACTAATGAAAAGGATTTCAGCACAAGAGAAATACCTGCATCTAGCCAAAGATTTCCACAGACATAAGACAATTTAGATTTTCCATATGGAGTTATATTTTTCACTATTTATTTCTGTTGCTTATGGAAATTAAGCAACCTAGAGCAGTAAACTGAAGGTTTATTCACAATACCTTTAATTAGTTAAACATCTGGAAATATTTTTTGTATGTAATATGACTAAATTATAAAAGATTCAATACTTTTTGCTACTTTATGTTTCCATCTAAATTTGTTTTTGTTTTTGTTTTTTTTTAGTATTACTTGAGTAGGCTGCCCAGAAACCTCCTTTCTTTTGGTTTACTTGGCAATTTTACTATACCTAATTCTCGTCAGTGACTGCCAAAGGAAGTCTTCTTAATCAATATTAAAACATTGGCTGCTTTGTATATGCTGCCTGCTCCACCTAGCTCTGTGGAGTCAAGACTATGGTGTACATAAAGAAATACCCTGCCTGGAGATATGAGAAATATGAAAAGTTGCTTTTGATGACAGAGGTACACATCAGTGCTGCCTTATTTTAAAGAAGGGCACCGTCTTTTCCCGCCAAGGTCATTGAAAAAGATGTTTTGGAGGAAATGGGATTGTACGATGGTTAGGATTTGGCAACATGGAGAGAAAGAAAACATTCCAAGAAAGATAATTATCTGAGAAAAACAGCTGGAAAATCAGATGAAGATAAAATAGTGATTGGCATATAAGTCTAATAAAAAGACAAATGATGTAAAAAAAGGGTACATTGATTAAGATATAGATTCATGAGAAAATTATAGTTATTTAAGCAGCCACATAGTAATGCAACTGGTTGCAGGATATGGTAGGGTGCTCTTTGGAAGGATGACGTGGCATTGAGAGAGTGACAAAGAGAGAGAAAGAGAAAAGGGGGCTGCAAAACCTGAAAATCCTTCTTTATGCTATTCCTTTAAAACAGAGATCTTTTACTTAGCATTCATCTGTGAACTTCAGAAGTTCAAGACAAATATTCCGTAACTCCTAGGCACTATTTTTAATCATCAACGTTGCCTCTGTTTTTATTTTTTAATCAGTATTTTTGTTTGTTTCTTCTGTTTTTGAGACAAGGTCTTGCTCTGCGGCCCAGCCTGGGGTGTGGTGGTGCCATCACCGCTCAATGCAGCCTTGACCTCTCAGGCTCAAGTCTCCTGAATAGCTGTGACCACAGGTGTAAATTTTTAGACGTTTTGTAGAGATGAGGTTTCATTATGTTGCCCAGGTTGGTCTTGAACTCCTGGGCTCAAGGGGTCCTCCTCCCTCAGCCTCCTAATGTGCTGGGGTTACAAGTGTGAGCCACTGCCCCCAGCCCATCTCCATTATGTTTAAAACAAACACATAAGGAA
Organism: Sapajus apella; assembly: GCF_009761245.1. NCBI lineage: Eukaryota > Metazoa > Chordata > Mammalia > Primates > Cebidae > Sapajus > Sapajus apella. The sequence goes on along the minus strand of NW_022437000.1, from coordinate 9,586,700 downwards.
AGGGTGTAGTGATAAAGATTTTTTTAGATTGGTGTATTAGTCTGTTCTCATGCTGCTAATAAAGACATACCCAACATTGGGTAATTTATAAAGGAAAGAAATTTAATTGACTCACAGTTCCACATGGCTGGGGAGGCCTCACAATCATGGTGGAAGGAGAAGGAAGAGCAAGGTCACATCTTACATGGTGGCAGGTAAGAGGGCGTCTGCAAGAAAACTCCCCTTTATAAAATCATCAGATATCGTAAGGCTTATTCACTATCACAAGAACAGCATGGGAAAGACCCACCCCCATGATTCAATTTCCTCCCACTAGGTCCCTCCTATGACATGTGGGAATTATGGAAGCTACAATTCAAGATGAGATTTGGGTGGGGACACCGCCAAACCATATCCATTAGATGTCTTTTTTCAATTTATACAGATCAGTGTAGGCTCTGTAGCTGGCTGTGCCAGTTTGAATCTTAACTTTACCATGGACTTGTATGAACCCAGGGAAGATTTTGGGCATTCTCTTGCCTCATTTTACTCATCCGTAAAATGGATATTGTGAGGGTAACTTCTCATAGTGTGTTTTGGTTTTAAACTGACTTTATTTTTTTAGAGCAGTTTTATGTTCTCAGCAAAACTGAGCAAAAGGTACAGAGATTTCCATATACTCCCCCACCCCTACCTCCACACACACACTGCCTCCCTCTTCATTAATATCCCTTGCCAGGGGGTACATTTGTTACAAACAATTCACCTAAATTGACTCCTCATCATCACCCAAATTTCGCAGTTTACATTAGCGTTCACTCTTGGTGTTACACACTCTATGGGTTTTGACAAATGTATACAGGTTTGTTTTTAAGGTGAAAAGAAAATACTTAAAAAGCTTAGAAGAGTATATGGCATAGATGGAAAACTCAAAATGTTATCTATTATTATTGATATTATTGTTGATTATAGCAGTCTGTTTTAAAATAATCTTTTGAAACACAGTTTTTCTTTTCTTTAAATTATAGTGGCATGTCTATAACTTACATATGCAATATATGTTATATTTTATATAATTTATAATAATTACATAATACTAAGTGTAGTATATATTACATATGCTATATATAATATGGTATGTATACTATATAATATGTGTAATTATTCTGTATTACATATTACATATATAATGTATAGATAATATCTATGAAGACATACATTATATCGTATATATGCTAAATTATTAGGTTGTTGCAAAAATACTTGCAGTTTTTGTCATTACTTTCAATAGTAAAAATCGCAATAACTTTTGCACCAACCTATAACAGATGTCTTCAAAAACTGATGAGCAGAATTTCTGAACTCAGCCAAACACAGAAGACTTTTTCACAGAGGATCCTAGGGGAAGAGTGACTGGTGAAATGCGTGCTGCAAAATATTCCTCTTAAAACCCTTGCTCTGTAATCTGAAGCTTCCAGTATTCTGGTTGCCTTTGAGTGTAGTGAGCTCATATTTTGAGGTCGATAATTCATATATCCTTTAAACAACACCAAGTGTTTGCCGCTGGACAATGATAATCTTCAACATGGGAAGATTTAATCCTGACTGCAAGAGGTCTTAAAGAGACAGAAGTGGCTTCTGGAGACACAGACCACTGTTTCCTGGAATAAGATTCCAATGGTTAACAGCTTTATTATGGTGGTCTATGTCAGTGTAGCAACACATAAGAATGTAAGCTGAAAAATAATTGGCTCAAATGATAAAAATAAAGTGTGAGAGTTGGATTCAACATCTTTTATGGTCTACCACTCCCCACTGACTCACACAGATAGCTCTGGATCCTGATCCATTATTGAAATAGGGACACACTTTCAACACCCTGCGGCCCATGGCAATATCTGCAATCTAAGTTCTAGGGCAGAGACCACAATATTCTTTTTGTTGTTGTTGTTTCTCGAAGTCAGTTATTTCTTAGAAATGTGTTAAATTTTCTCAGGCCCGATTTTATGTGATTCAATTACAGAACACTAGAGAAAATCAAGGATTTAAAGGAATTTTTCATGCATATCAGCCATGATCCAAGGTAACTGGTTGCACACAGTAAATGATGGTGCCAACTCAGTCCTCATGATTTGAAGACATATGTAACCAGCAATTGCCACCGCATCATACTCTAGAAAGCCATCAACCAAGATTGGATTCCAGGTGTCCTAACTCTCAGAGAACATCCCTTTCTACCCAGTTATATTCTCTGTTCACACTCTATTATCATAGTAAATGTGAATGAACAGCAGTGTATTGACTTTTAATTATGTATACTCTATTTTTAATATTTGTAATCACTTTTCCTTTATAGGACTCTAAAAATCCTGTAATTATGATGCTAAACACTATCACACCATTGGAAATGGCAGAACTGTTCAGATTTGCCAATATCAGGGTGATTACTCTTGCTTGCAAAGGTCTTTAGAGAAATAATGGTTATGTGCTTAGCATTTAAGCTATTTCCCCAGGTTTACAATTGCTATTCTTTCTTTCTGCAGAGAGCACTGTGACCTACAGAGAGTAAGAAAACTAGAGACTTTTGTCTGGTTGTGCCAATGTATCAGCAGCATGACTGGGACAGAATCCAGGTCGTGCCCCAGGAGAAAGTTCCTCAGGACACCATCCCTTCCCACTCTGAACACATATTTATTAATTCAGTGTTTGACGTGTGTTTGCAATTACTTATGTGTATTTAGGGGTTTCAGGTGATTTTTTAAAATCTTAGAATCTTATTGAGGGTGGTCTTGACATAATAGGACATTTAACTGAAACAACCTGCTGTACCAAACATGATGCCTTCTTTTTCCTCCATGGCTTCTAGCTTCAATCTGTGTGTACTCCATTTTCCTTCCAGACTCTGTGCTCCATCCACAGAAAACATTGCAGCTGCTAAGCAGCCTGTACTGTTGCTTCTGGACCTTTGCATCTGATGTGGTCCCTGCTAAGGATGCCTTCCCTAGCTCTTTGTCTGCACACAATATTCAGCTCATCCTTCAGTTCAACACAGCTCACTCACCTTTTCTTCTCTAAAAGCCTCATCCCTCCCCCAGAGACTTAACCCCTTCTATTCACGCTACACCAGCATAGTAAGCATTTCTGTCATTTTTTTTCTCCTGTATAACATCCTCTGAATGTAGCATCTACTCAGTAGTTATCCTATTCGAGGATGGAACTTTGTTTAAAAGAATTGTCAAGATATATACAACCAAAAATTGCAAACAGAGCAACACCTACACATTTGTTACAGTGCCAGCAATACATGCTTCATTTTTCTGGTTAAATTAAAGAAATTCACTTTTGGTCACATACACTTCTATATCTGGATATTTTCATGTGGTTTCTGGGTACTTCTCTCTTCTTCATTCCCCTTTGTTTTTTTCCTGGCTAATCTTTTACATTAGTAGTTCAATTTTTAAAGTTCCTGAAACAAATGCATAAAATTGGTATGATGTTATTCAAAGTATAGGATTGATTTGTAGATCATAGGAAATTCTCATTCCAGGAGTCGCTTTACTTCTTCTATATATGTCTCCTTTTATTCACTTAAACTGTTAATGTAATAAGAATTTATCTAATGAGTGATTGCACCAGGCACCGTGTCCTTACCCTAGAAGGGAAATGGTAGGAGTAAAGAATTTTCTTAGCAATTATTTTAAAGTATTTTTTCAAGCAATGAAACTATAGCAGTAAGGACAAACAACCCAAATGCCCATCAACAATAGGCTGGACAGGGAAAATGTGGCACATATACACCATGGAATACTATGCAGCCATAAAAAATGATGAGTTCCTGTCCTTTGCAGGGACATAGATGAATCTGGAAACCATCATTCTCAGCAAACTGACACAAGAACAGAAAATCAAACACCTCATGTTCTCACTCATAGGCAGGTGTTGAACAATGAGAACACATGGACACAGGGAGGGGAGCATCACACACTGAGGTCTGTGGCAGGGAACTAGGGGGTGGGGAGTTGGGGAGGGATAACATGGGGAGAAATGCCAGATATAGGTGATGGGGAGGAAGGCAGCAAACCACATTGCCATGTATGTACCTATGCAACAATCCTGCATTTTCTTCACATGTACCCCAAAATCTAAAACACAATAAAATATATATGAAAAATAATAATAAAATAAAAGCATTAAGATTATAACTTCAAACAGTGATTGTACCTCAAACGTGCTATTAAAATATCTTTAGGAGTCAGAATGTGATGAGATTTGTCACTCATTTTCATTGTTATTTGGAAGTGAAATATGTGTATATATATATGTGTGTTTATATATGTGTATATATTTACATATACATATGTATACATATACATGTTTCACATAAAAGCTTTTGCTAATAAATGGTAATTTAACTGTGCATTTAGACTCAAATTTCTCTGGACAAACATTCTAACTCAATTTTTCTTACACATAGTATATTTTATTTGAATGAGAGTAAAGACGTTAAAAGCTTTGATGGAAGAATTAGTAAGTGGAAGAATTAGAAACTATCAATGCAAGAATTAGAACTATCAATGACCAATAGTTCTATCTAGCATTTTTCTTCCCTCATGCATTTTAATGACCACTTCATTAACTACGACACCAACACAGCTCCGTTAGAGATTTTCACACTAGGATAAGAAGGTGAAATTCAACCACAGCTTTTCAGGTAGATTCATGAATTAAGGTAACTACAGAAACAACCAATGGGTTAAAAAAAAACTACTTCCTTTTTACAATTTTATAACAATTATTTACTAGATTCGCTGTCCTTCAAAGTTCTAAATTTACTTGAAAAACATTTGTTAATGCTTACAGAAGAGTCACCTTGTTAAATTTATCATGTTCGTATATTAATTGCTGATATGTGAGATAAATCTAAACATGATATATTCAATCATGATTTTGATTTTTTAATTGGCAATTACATTTCTTGATTATTGATTTAAAATAATTTTCTTTTTTTTTTTTTTTTTTTTGAGACAGGGTTTCATTCTGCTGCCCAGGGTGGAGTGCAGTGGCACAATCAAGGCTCACTGCAACCTTAACCTCTAAGGCTGTAGTGGCCCTCTCACTTCAGTCTCCCAAGTAGCTGGGACTATAGGCATGAGCCACTAGGCCCAGCTACTTTTTAAATTATTATCACTTGTAGGAATGAGGTCTCATTATGTTGTCCAAGCCGGTCTTGAACTCCTGGTCTCAAATAATCCGGCCACCACAGCCTCCCAAAGTGCTGAGATTACAGGCATGAGACACCATGCCTGACCTAGAAAAATTTTCAATATGTTACAGAATGTTTATCAAGCTGGTATTGCTATTAAAATACTGCCTTGGAAATACCCATCTGAAAGCAGGGAGCAGATCTAGTGGCAGGGATCCTGGCATGAAGCATGGTCAACTCACAGAAAGGGCACAAGCAAGGGAACAGTATGAGCTGGTAGCAAGAGCAATGAAGAGAACAAGGCAGATTCAACAAGCGCATGGAGGTAAAGTCAGCAGAGCTTGATAGATCTGTTAGCTATGCCAGAGAAGAGAAAAGAAAGAAAGTGAAAGATGGCTTGGTCAGTTCTACCCCAGGTCTTTCCAGAAAGGAATTCAGGGAGGAGCTGGTTTGGGAAAGGCCAAAGCTGGGAGCAATGATGAAATGGGTGTAATCCATGGTCAGAGATGCTGAAAGAGGGCATCACTTTAAAACACATAAGTAATTTCTAAAAATCCTAATTATTATATCACCAGTGAACTTGGTGAAAAAGAGAATTGGGAAGGCTGATAATAAAATGGTTTCTCTAAAGGAATCTCTGTGAATAATTCAGTTTTATTATTTCAATAGGTTATGGGGGAACAGGTGGTGTTTGGTTGCATTAATAAGTTCTTTAGTTTCTTTGGTGGTGATTTCTGAAATTTTGGTGTACTCATTACCTGATCTGTGTACACTGTACCCAATGTGTAGTCTTTTATACTTCATCCCCTCCTACCCTTTCCCCTGAGTCTCCAAAGTCCACTGTGCCATTCTCATGCCTTTGCATCCTCAGAGCTTAGCTCCTACTTATGAGTGGGAATATACGATGTTTGGGTTTTCATTCCTGAGTTACTTCACTTAGAGTAATGGCCTCCAATTCCATCCAGGTTGCTGAAAATGCCATTATTTCACTCCTTTTCATGATTGAATAGTATTCTATGGTGTGTATGTGTGTGTGTGTGTATATATATGTACGCATATATATATACATATATGCGTACATATATACACATATAAACATATATACACACATACATATATGTGTGTATATATACAAATATGTATATATACATATACATGTATGTGTATATATATACACACATGCTACATATATATGTGTGTATATATATACATGCACACACACACGTACACATATATATCACATTTTCTTTATCCACTCATTGACTGATGGGCATTTGGCTGGTTCCATATTTTTACAATTGCAAATTGTGCTGCTATAAACATGCATGTACAGGTATCTTTTTCATATAATGACTTCTTTTCCTCTGGGTAGATATGCAGAAGTGAGATGGCTGGATCAAATGGCAGCTCTACTCCTAGTTCTTTAAGGAATCTCCACACTGTTTTCCATAGTGGTTGTATTAACGTTGGTGCAAAAGTAATTGCAGGTTTTGCCATTAAAAATAATGAATAATGAGTCTACCTTTTAATCTGCCATCGAGAATGATGACCACAATAAGAGATTTAATATTTCTTCTGTGCTTCCCAGGTGTCAGACATTGTATGCTGTTCTATGGGTTATCTCAATCCTGGAGAAGTCCTATCAGACGAGGCTGTGATTGTCCCCACTTAGAAAAGGGTGAGGTCTAGCTCTGAGAGGATTCGTGATATGCCACAGGATGGATGGCCAGGGGAACCTTTCAGGACCTCTCTGATCAGGCAGCCCGGGAGAACTGCAGGAGCCCACAGTCTGGGCTCAATGAGCAGTTAAGAGAGATGAGAGACAGGACAAAGCTGCTCCTCTGCTCCTTTTTTCCCCTCGACTTCCTCCTTTAAGATGAATCTTTTAAGGGCAGCAGGGAGAAAAAAATGGGTGCAATGGAAAGTGGAGACCCAGAGCTGAGTAAGAGCAGCTGGGTCCCAGAGGCAGTAAGAGCAGCTGGAGTGCATGGGACTGAGGCTCCTGGTTCAGCTGGATTTTACTCCAAGGTGTGCAGAACCCAATTTCAGGTGTCTTTGAATAATCACAAAGAAAACGAAAGGGTAAAGCCACGCACAGGTCCTGGAAACCTTAAATGGTTGTAGTTGATGACATTTTCTGGTAAACCTGTGGAGTGAATTATTGTGCTGCAGGCTCATAAGCCCTTTAGAAAAAGTGGTCATGATTTCCAGGAGTCAGCATGGGTTCACTAATGGCGAGTCATACCTGATTTTCTTTCTGACAATTGACTGGACCGGCAGCTCAGAGGATGACATGGATGTGGGGTGGCTGGGTCCCATCAAAGCATGTGACAGAGTCTGTTTAATATGTTCACGGAAGCAAAACAGGATGACATGAACAGACTGATGGCAAAATCGGATGCAATGGAAAGCAGCGAATAACTACTTTTTAAAAAGTGGTGATTAATGTACTGATATCAACTTGAAAGGAAGTCGTTATCAGCAAGCCAAAAGGTTCTGATATGATTAAGTCCAGTCAAATGCTTTTCTCATTCACTTACTCGAAGGCACTGAAAACATGCTTCTCAAATAAGTGGGTAATCTAATGATTGCAGGAATGTCTACTACAGCAAATGACTGTATCAAGATTCAAATAATCTGGGCATGCCACTAGGAAGCATCAAAGAAGGTGTTGGAAATTTTTTCCTGAGAAATCCTCTGAAACAAGATAGGTCTCTCATCCACCCAGAGCTGGTAAGGATTTCTGCTTTTGGCTTAAATTTAATTTTGAATTGAATTTGGTGAACGAAATTTGGCTTCTTTTCCCCCTTCTCTAAAAACTAACTCCAAAATAAGAAGCAAAACAAATGAATTTCACCTTCAATTTTTAAAAAAGATAAAGAAAAATGAAGGAGAAAAAGAATAAAATAGAAGGCTAATCTCAAAAGCAATGGCAATCAAACATCGAATCAACAAGCGTTGACACCTATGGTCCCAGACCTCTAAAAAGGCCAACAAAGTCCACTTGTTCAAGGTGGGGGGCAGCCATGCAGATGAGATTTAAACTCAGGTCACAGGACGGGGATCAGTTCTGCATAACCCTGAGAGCTTCCCCAGAGTGAGTCTGGCTCTGAGAGACAGTTGAGAGGAAATGGCTGAGAGAGCACTGTGCCAATGTGTCTTCAGAGGGTTGTCCTTGGTGACCATATGAGGCAGGTGGTGCCTTGGTGACCATATGAGGCAGGTGGGGGGCAGGGGGAAGTTCTGCTGGGAGCCCCCATGAATGTTAATCCTGCTTGGCTGAGAGGAAATGAGCGTCCATAAGCTCATCCGCACTGCACAGTGCTGAGTCATTCTGAGAATTCCTAACATCCTGAAGCATACATTACCCCAGGTCCTGTATGGACTTCCTACACGTAGTTGATATGGGGAGAGCTTGTCTTGCTCAAACATGAGAAATATTTCAGAAATAATTTAAAAGGAGTCAGCAAAATATACAAAGATTATACAATTGTACAAATGGGAAGAAAGAACAGAGAAATTAATTTCCAGACAAAAACCTGCATTAGAAAAATGCTACCACAAAGAGAAAGATTATGATCCAACCTGTCTTCACAAATTACCAACAAACTGAAACTATCATCTCTGTAAACAAAACACACAGCAGAGACACATCAGCTGATTGGGACATCAGAAAAAGGTGCTATGTACGCTGGTATAGCTCAGGAAAAAATGTGAAAAATATAAATGCACAGAAAAAATCGTAGCTAAATAGGAAGCAGCACTAAGGAGAAACACTATGAAAATACAGCTCTACACATAATGGACTGGACTGAGAAAAACATGCAAAATTTAAAGACAATGAGCAAAGAGTTAATGGGATGACAGTGAGAAACATTTATGGAACAAGGCAAGTAAAATCTAGGAAATCTGATAGATTTACTACCTAAGTAAGATGTATTGGTCAGGATTCGCTGGAGGGACAGAACTAATAGTCAGGGTTTGCTAGAGAGAAAGAACTAATAGGATATATATATTAAGTTTATTAAGTATTAACTCACATGATCACAAGGTCTCACAATAGGCCGTCTGCAAGCCGAGGAGCAAGGAAGCCAGCCCGAGTCCCCACACTGAAGAACTTGGGAGTCCTATGTGCGAGGGATGGAAGCACCCAGCACAGAAGAAAGATGTAGGCTAGGAGGCTAGGCCAGTCTGGCCTTTTTATGTTTTTCTGCCTGCTAAGTATCCTGGCCATGCTGGCAGCTGAATAGATCTGTGCCCACCTATATTAAGGGTGGGTCTGCCCTTCCCGGCCCACTGACTCAAATGTTAGTCTCTTTTGGCAATACCTTCATAGACACACCTAGAGTCAATACTTTGCATCCTTCAGTCCAAACAAATGGACACTCAGTATTAACCATCACGTGGGTTATCAAAATAACTAAACAGCAAAATATTCAAAACACATTATTCTTAAAAATTAAATAAAACCAAATACTTACATTTCCAGTTTAAGAGGGCATACTATAAAAATGCCAAGAACGTGAAGGGTCAGAATCTTAATATCAGATAGGGCTGTATTGCTGAAAAAAAAAAAAAAAAAAAAAAAACAGACAAAGGCTGGCATTTTTACTATGTTAATTGTTGCTATCCACAGTGAAGATTGAAGGCATGAAATTTTATGCATAAAATAACATATTATTAACACAGGAAAGCAAACCTTCTGAATAAAAATGAAATCATTAGAATTATAGACAAAAAACAAGTATAGAACTCTTCAAGCCTATGATAGGTTTTGAAAATAAATAATTATATGGAATATCCTCATAGAACAATATTAAAAACTAAATTTCATTTTAGCAAGTGATACATAATTAATAAACAGCAAAGACATAAATGCTTAAAACCATACTGAGATTCCAGTTCTGGCAATGCTCATCATATTTTATAATACAATGTATTAGCAAGAGTATCATGAAGCAGATGTTTTCAGACTTTTCTTGGGAGAGAGTACATGTTAATAACGTTTTTTTGTTTTTTGAGATGGAGTCTCACTCTGTCACCCAGGCTGGAGTGCAGTGGCGTGATCTCAGCTCACTGCAACCTCCGTCTCCTGGGTTCAAGCAATTCTCCTGCCTCAACTTCCCAAGTAGCTGGAATTACAGGTGCATGCCGCCACCCCCTGCCCGGCTAAGTTTTTCTATTTTAGTAGAGACCGGGTTTCATTGTGTTGCCCAGGCTGGTCTCAAACTCCTAAGCCCAGGCAATCCACTTGTGATTTTCTTTTTAAAAGGCCAGAATTCCACTCTAATCATGAGCAATTCCATAGAGAGGCATTCTCCGAAAGACCTGAGCAGTTGTCCTCAAAACTGTCAGAGTCATCAAAAACAAGGACTGTTTGAGAAAGTCACAAAACCAAGAGGAGGCTAAGGAGGAGACATGATGTCTATATGCAATGTGGGATCCTGGATGGAATCCTAGAACTGAAAAATGCATTAGGTATAATAAGGAATTTGAAGAACTATGGGCATAGTTAATAATAATGAGTCAATATTGGATCATCAATTTTAACAAGTGCACCACACACAATATTACAGGTGTTGATAAGGGAACTCATTGTGTGGTGTATGGGAATGCTCTCTAGTATCATTTCAATATTCATGTATTTCTAGCACTGTCTAAAAATAAAATTTACTAAAATTAAGGGGAGGGGAGAAAATGAAAATCACAACATACCAAAACTCCTGGGATGTGGCTGAAGCAATGCTTAGAAGGAAATTTTTAGCTTTAAATGATTACATAAGAAGGGAAGGAAGGTTCAAAAGCAGTTATGCAAACTTCCATTCTAAGAAGTTAAAAAGAAGATCAAAACCAAAATAGTAGAAATGGTAGCAATAAGGAATTAAGAGAGAATGAAAATTAATAAAATACAGAATGAACAAATGATTTTTTCTCTGATTGTGTATTTTATTTTTATATATTAAAATTAATATTTTATTTTACTTTAAAAAATAAAAAACGAGAAAAAAATATTGAAAGAAAAGCTGGCTTTTTGAAAAGATGTATTTTGGCAAACCTCTAGTAAGAAAGCGGGAGATGGAGGTCTGTTCATGTCTTTTCCACACTTACGTATCATATTTTGCCCTTGTCTCTCAATTTTAAGAGATTTTTCTATATCTGAGATATCAGACATTTTTCTGAAATATGTGTTGAGAATATTTTCTCCTAGTTTTCCATTGCCTTTTGATTTTGCTATGAGGAGATTTTGTAATGTAAAATTTGAGGAGGTGTATTTTTTACTTAGTAACATGTATTAATCTTTTATTGTCTACGAATTTTGAGTCATAGTTAGAAAGCTTTTCTCTACACTCATGCTGGAGAAAATCTATTCATTTTCTTCTAGTACTTGTTTGATTTATTTTAATACATTTAGTTTTAATCAATTTAGAGTATATTCTCAGGTATAAGACATGAATCTAATTTTATCTGTTTCTAAATGTCTATTCATTTGTCCTAGCCAAATTTATTAAAACATCCGCCATTACTTCAGTGATTTGCAGTGCCAGATTTGTAATATACTAAATTTCCATATGTACTTGGGTCTAATTCTAGACTTTACATAGTCTCTTCCCCACTTGTCTATTTGCTTATTCATGTTCCAGCCCCACACTCTTTTAATTATATAAGACATATTACATGTTTTAATATCTGTTAAGGCAACTTCCCTTCTTCGATGTTTTAGGTTTTATTGTTTTTCCAAGTATATCTGCGTGCTGGTTTTTCCATATGAATTTGATATTCAAGTTGTCTAATACTACTAGGTAGCTCACTGACATTTTTATTGGGATTGCATTGATTTTATAAATCAACGTGGGGGAAGATACATCTTTAAAATGCTGTCTTCCTGTCCCCCAAAACTGGACTAACTTTCCTTTTGTTTGTCATGTCTACTTTTGCAATTTTCACAAGTACTTCCAAATTTTCCTCATATAAATTTGCACATCTTTGTCACATTTATTTCTAAGTGTTATTTCTTATTGCTATTGTAAATGAAAATTTCTCTGCTTATTGTTTTTATGTATGAATGCTGTTGATACGTATGTGTTAATTTTAAAAATCCATTGTCATGTCTCTAGCTGATTTTTCTTAAACAATTGCATTGGGTAGTACCTCTGTTACAATGTGCACAGGTTGTACGGATAGTGAGAATCTTTGCCTTTTTCCTGATCTTACTGGCAATGTCTTTAGTATCTATAGTATTTCCCTATTAAATAACATGGTAAATTTAGGGCTATATATGTATGTGTAATTATACATATACATATATATACATGCATACACGCACATAGAAAAATGTGTCTATAGATAAAATTAGATGTGTCTACATGTATGGTATGCATATATATATATCTAAATTTACCATATGATTTAATGTGTCTATCTATATGTGTGGTATATGTATACTTATTAAGAAAACATCTCTTAGTTACTATTTTCCTGAGTGGTTTTAATCATGAATGGATGTTGAATTTGGTTAAAGGCTTTTTCAGCATCTATGGAGATTGCAAAGAAAATTAAGTTAAAATTCTAAAGACTTTTTTTTAAACTGAAGGCATTTCACATATTTTGGGGAGCTAGGGGAGGGATAGCATTGAGAGAAATACCTAATGTAGATGACAGAGTGATGGATGCAGCAAACCACCATGGCACGTGTATACTTATGTAACAAACCTGCACGTTCTGCAAATGTACCCCGAACTTAAAGTATAATAATTTTTTAAATTAGAAACGAAAAAAATAAAGTTCTAAATGTGAAAACTAAAAAAAAAAAAAAGAAAAGAAAAAGAATCATTAAGGCAATAGAACAAATGGTATTTCCTCATTTAAGAAACTGTTTTTTTCAAAAGTGATCTTCCAGAACTTGTGTTCCAATGAACAGACTTTAAGAAACAAAGAACCTGTTGACTCCACTCTCCCTCCTTCATTTTATATGTGAATAGAGGTATTCCTGCAAAGGTTAACACATATACTTGTTCGCGTTACAGCCAGAATAAAAGCCTATATTTCACGGCCCGTGTTCATGGCCAGCTACCTCTTAATGTCATTTCAGGGATTTTATGATGAGATTCCCTTAACAGAGTTCTCATATAACAAGCCCAGCTCATTACTCAACCAGAGACTTAAAAAAATGGTACAGATATCTTCAAAATCAAACTATCTGGAGAAGTCAGTCAATCATTATTGAGATAATAAACATGAGCAAATGCTTACATAAAAGAAAGATTTGAAAATAAGGAGAACTGAGATTTTGTCCAATTATCTTGCATATGTGTTTTTTTTAAATTTACTGTGAATTGCCAAGGCTTAGAGAAATTAGAATATATTTGACAGATGAACTATATGGTTTGTTTTTCTTAATTTTTTTTTCTTTTCTCCATTGGTAAAGGAGGCAGTACGGAGGGTGAAAAGTCCCTTTTCATGAATTGAATTCTAATAATAGAATCGCTGCAACTAAAATTGAAAAAAAGAGCACATGCGAAGCAAGTGGTTCATATACACACCTTTGCCTGGTTCTTCGTCCACGGTTGGCTCATCTTCAAGGCTAACTTTGCACAGGCTTAAATTCAACAGGTGCATTAAACCAGCAAGCACCATGATTTGCTTTTTCCTGTGAGGATTCAATTAGATTGCCTTCACTTTTCAAATAGGCACAGACATGTTTACTCATGAAACCAAAGCCCAGTTTTTCTCATCATCTGGTAATACGTGTCAGCTTTTATCAATTGTCTGCGAAAACACCAATAAAAAGTGCCAGACGCAGTATGCAGTAGCAGGCAATCCAGAAAGAAGGCAAGGCCATTCCAAATGTGATGTTTTCATTTTCTCCCTGTGTCATTTACCTTGCATTTTTATGAACATACAAATGAATGAAGTCCTAATTTGATTTTCCTCTACTCACCATGGCACCAAGATTTTAGTAATGATAATGAACAAGTATGCACAAGACCGTGTTTTTCACAGGCATGAAGAAAACATTATTGTGGGCTTCATTTACTTTTTATATTGTGGGCTTTGTTTACTTTTTATATTTTATGTGTCTTTTTTTTAAAAAAAATGAAGTCTCATTCTGTCACCCACACTGGAGTGCAAAGGCATGGTCTTGGCTCATTTCAACCTCTGCCTCCCAGATTCAAGCGACTCTCTTGCCTCACGCTCCTGAGTAGCTGGGACCACAGGCGCATGCCACCACACCCGGCTAATGTTTTTGTATTTTTAGTAGAGACAGGGTTTCATGACATTGGCCAGGCTGGTCTCGAACTCCTGATCTGGTGATCTGCCCACTTCCACCTGCCAAAGTGCTGGGATTACAGGCGTGAGCCACTGCGCCTGGCCTTATATGTATTTTGTACTGTGGGCTTTGTTACTTTTTATTGCAGAAAAATTAAGCGTTTTGTGAAGTGTCTACCTCCATCTTCAAGGTGTAGCTCCTTACCACCTCTTCTTGCCATAGACAACTGCCTGCAGGCACAGAGCATTTTACAGTTGACTCAGGGTCCCACATTTCCCCGTGAAGCCTTGGACCTCAGGCTCCAACGCAGTCTGGCAGTCCTGACCCAGTCATCTTTTCAGTCCCTTTGGGTTGACTTTGACTCCTCTGTCTGCTGGCACATTCGTGTTAAACCTTTAGGCTTAAATGCATTTTCTCAGAAAAAAATAAGCCATAAGGTTGCATTAATGAAGCTTATTCATTTGGGTTATGCAGGGATCTTTTCTTCCTTTGATGTGCATATTTAGTTCCCATTAATGGTAGTAAGAGTGAATTATATAGACATATTGACATAAGAATAGATCCCTTGGGCTCCATGTGTAGAGTACATTTTGTTAATTGGGAAGTACTTTAAAAGAAACCAAACAAATATCCCGCAAATCAGAAAAATAAAATAAAAACACTTTGAAAAAAGAGAGGAAAAATCTTTTGCTGACCTAGGGAACGATGTGGTTTGAGATGGTGCCAAACTATAATTCCCAAGTGTTTCGGAGTGCTTCTCCCAGTGAGAGGCATTTGGAAATAATCCTGTTATTAGTTTTTCTTGCCATAGTCCTCACCAGCTAAGAGCGTTCTCTTTGTAGCTCCACTGCCCGTGATGGAAAGGGAAGCCACGCCCTGGCTATAGAGCACCCTCCTAGGGACACAAATGTGACTAGCTATGGTCTCATCTCAACGGAGTCTCTTCAGTCAGACCACTTCTCTTTGTTGCCTTTAACTGACTCTGGAGACTTTCCCAAGTGTCTTGCCTAATGCAAGATGCCCTTCTTCAGTCATTGCTAAAATTCATTAGGTCTCAGCAAAATGCCAAGCCTCTAGACGTCCTCTGGACAGCTATCATCCCACCCCCGTTCTGTCTCCTGGTGATGAGCTTGAACTTGTGAATGATAATTTCGCATAGCGCCATCCACAGAACACAGCGTCAGCTTTTGATCAGCATCCACTTGGGCTCACCCCATTCCTTGTCCGGCACATTATCTCACCCTGCAGTTCACTTGCATTTCCTGAACCCTTAGGTGTGACTACAACTCAGGAGCAGCTTTCACCGTAAAGTGGATGCTTTCAGAATGTGCTCTTGTCCCGGAGTCTTCCTCAGAAATCGACAACCTGAACAGATGGTGTTGGCAGCTGCAGGAACCAGGTGTGGACTTGGACCGGTGTCAGCAGAGGTCTACCATATTGTACTGCTGCTGTGCTCCCTCTCCAGAGAGGGGCAGGGGAAGAAGGGGAACGCAGGAGTGCCAGCCTCGCCTCTGGTCTGCTGGGTCGGCACACCCTGACGTGACCTTCGTGTCACCTATACGAAAGCCTGGCTTGGCAACCGTCTCTTCCAGCCACGAGGTGTCACAGGAGCTGTGCAAAAGTTAAATGCTCATCAGAAGCACATGAAATAGTAAGCAAGCTTTCTCCTCCCCCCTCTCTGCCCCAGTTTTAATTAGAGATGTAAATATATTCAAATGTTCTGCCTGATACCACCCTAGGGTGCTGCTGGTATTTTTCTGCCCTAGGCAAGATGGGGAAAAGAAGCCACAACCCCCCACTGCCCCCTCACAGCTTACAGACCCTCCCATAATAGAGTCACTAAAACATTTTACTGCCCTAGGCGACCACCTGCTCTTTCTGCCTGTAAAATCTGTCCCTGGCACAACTTAATTCATCTCTGCCGGGTGAATCCATATCACAAGTAGACAATCTAAGGTCAGGGCAGGATAGCAGTTCAAATGAATTCTAATATAAAATGGAATATTTTTGCCACCCTGCCATCCCAAACTGTACCGCCTTTATGTTCTGATTCATTGGTGGATATTTAGTTCTTTGTATTACCGTCATGTTTTCTGTGGGATTACCAATCGTAGATGACTCATTAGGAAGAAGGAAAGAGGGAAGCTTAAATGAGATTTTTTTTTTTACCAGGAGTAAATTTTAGTTATTTTTTCCTCCATTCTGAATTCTTTTCAGATTTTCTTATTATTGTGGGCATCAGGTGCCCATCCAAAGGTTACCTTGTCAATCACTGTAAAAATCCTTTCCAATTTTCAATAAGCAGATCAAAGTGTTGCATATGCAATAGTCTCTTGGTATGTTCACATGCATCCTGCTATGTACAATCCACGTATCATACGAGTAAATTCTGCCCCTAACACTTACCAAGGCTAACTGAACAACAAAAAGGGAGCCTTCATAGAAATATTATAAAGTAATAATCCAACCAGAAAACAGTTAAACAGGATATATTCTGTCTGTCTACCTTGACACACACATATCCAGGTAGTGTGTGACCTGAAAGGCCAGGCTGGATTTGACCATTCTCAGCCTCCTCCAATTTCCAAGCTAGAATGTGGAGGGGCATGGAGTGTTGCTCAGCTTACCCGGCCCTCTTCTCACGCTGGGCCCTGGGCATGTGCAGGTGGGCGCCCGGCCCTTGAGTCTGGTTTCTATGAACTGCCCCCACAAACTTCCACCCCTTGGCTACCTGGGGCTCTGGAGGCCTCCTCAGGAAGGTGGGTGGGGAATGCATGCCCCGAAGGCATCAGACATAAACTGGAGACTGTTTGCTTGGGACTTCCTGGTCCCGGGCATGCAGCCAGGGGACTGGAAGAGAAAGCGTGGGCTCTAGGGGGCAATGTCCCCTTGATCATTGGAAGTGTGAAGCCAGAGGAGGACCAGAAATGGGGGCCTGTATAGCATACGGCCCAGGACAGGGCCTTCCTGCCCTAGGCCAAGGAGTGAGGCCCACAGGGCCGGCTCTCTGTGTGAGGATCGAGGAAATCTAAGAGCAACTCCAGCTGTGAGGTTGCGCCCTGGTCACACACTTCATATTCCTCTTCTCATGTCCTTCTTACAAACCCTGCAAGGCAGGTGTCACTCCCAGCAAAGAAAGGGACTTAGAGGGATAAGCAGTGCACCGCTGCTGGGGTGGTGGCAGAGCCAGGGTTTCCAGCAGCTGCACGTGAGAACAGCCCGCTCCCTCCTGCTCTCTGCTACAGCCGGCAGGTCGGGAGGACTTTGTAAAAATGAAGTAAAGACGGAAGGGGTGTGACTGCAAGCCTGCTGTTGATTCCAATGACAGTCCATTTCAAAGGAAGGTACAGTATGGAAGGGTCAGGATTACCGGTGGGCCTTTCCTTAGGACAGTTACGTCACCTGGGCCAGAATGAAGGCAGCACCCAGGCTTCACTTTTAGGTGCTGATCTGCACAACCACCCAGCTCTTTTCAAAGGCCTGCTGCATCCGCAAGGGGGTGGCCCCGCTTCACCAGACCTCGGTTTGCTGTTTCCAAACTCCTGTGGCCTAGGCTATCAAGAGGTTTTGAAAGTAGACATCACACACCTGCTTTTACAAATTATGACTGATACAGGAAGTGTTTTTCATGGCCTCTGTAATGAGCTGATTTACACAGGAGGTTTCAAGTCCTGTCTGGAAACTTAACACCCCGAAACCCCATGTGTTCTGAAAAGCAGAATATCTTGTATTGTGATATGTCAGTTTAGAGTCATGTTCCAAACCCTGAAAGTCAGGGGTTGCAGTGACAACACTTCCCGGTCCCCAGGCCTCCTTCCCTACGTTGGTTTGGTTGGCGTTGCTATAGTAACCTCTAGCCCGTTTTGTGATATGCCGGTGATTACTGAGCACATGATAGTGAAGAAAATATCAGGTTACAAGGGCAGACGCCGCTGTAAGACATCCAATTTCCCAGCAGAGAGTGTGGTTTCTGCCACTTAGGAAGGTGGGGTGGAGAAACATCGTGTCACAAACAACACCCGTTTGCAAATATTGATCGAAAACATCATCAAACAATTGCATCGGAATTGTGCTTTTGTCTTTCCAAGGTGTGGCATCAATTCCATATTCTCCACAACTATCACCCTTAACGGTAGATGTCGGAAAGAGAAAAAGTGCCATCTGTGAAATTATTCTTTTGTGTGTAGACGGAAAAATAGACATCGTGGCTGAACACCGCCGCCTTCATTTTCCATCTGCTTCTTTGCCTGGCCGTCTCTAGCACACAGCCCGGAGCAGCTAAGGTTGCATCAGTTGTCCAGCTGCTGGCACAGCCCGGAATTCTAGGGAGGTGCAGGGAGGAAAAGCCAAGCCCAGAAAGGGGCGCTGAGCTGCCTCGATGGTCTCCACATGGCGTTTAATGGACACACTGAATATTTAGATCAAAGCAGAAGTTATGCACTACTTCCCTGAAAATTAAATTGACTCAGAAATTAAGAGCATTACACTTAGGGTTGAGCCATCCAGTACAAAAATAGATCCTGTCTTTTACTCTAAAGGACCATACATACCCTGTCCTTGACCTATAATATGTATTATTGTTGATTTGTAAGATACAAGCAGGAAAGGATCCTAATTAAATTTAACAAGAAAATGATGACCTATTTGTCTGTTGCTTACATCAATATTACGTCAAAGGTTTTCTCATCTTGCCAGATGACCATTTTTCTATGTGTATTTTTAAAGGTCTAGGATCACTGTGGGAGCAAAGCGATAGTGAATTCAGGGTTGAAGTAATAACAGAGATGCGTGCTTGTGACTCATCCAGGTCAAAAACAGATTATGAATCTTGAAACTGTGCGTTGATCGTTTGATTTGGTGGGACCACGCAGCACACGTGGTCCCGCCAGTGCCACACAGGCAGTTCACTGTGCTTGGGTGCGGGCTGCCTGGCTTTGGGTTTTGGGCCATGCAGCCTCCCAGGGCCTCCTTGTGCGCATCAGAGAAATGACAGGTTTAGTGTCAGTGATTTTCAACCTGCACATTAGAACAAGCCTGGCAAGTATTTTTTAAAACATGATGCTGGGGTCCCATCTCAGACAAACTGAATTATTAGTTTGGTGCAAAAGTCATTGTGATTCTTGCCATTAAAAATAATACAACTTCTGGGAGTGAGCCCTAGGCATCTGTACATTTTAATAAATGTGCCAGGGCCACGTGTGGTGGCTCACATCTGTCTTCCCAGCACTTTGGGGGGCCAAGGCAAGAGGATAGCTTGAGGCCAGGAGTTCAAGGCCAGCCTTCGCAATTATTTTAAAAATTAGCTGGGCATGGTGGTTTGCCCCTGAAGTCTCAACGACTTGGAAGATTGAGGCGAGAGGATCCCTTGAGCCCAGGAGTATGAGACTGCAGTGAACTATGATCACACCACTGCACTCTAGCCTGAGAGACAGAGCAAGAGCATGTCTCTAAAAAAGTTTTTAAAATAAAAACAACAAATGCTCCAGATGTTCCTAGTTGCATCCAGGATTGACAATTACTGCAGCAGATGACCTCTTAAGATTTCTTTTAATCCTAAAATGGTATGTTCTAGGGCAGCGGTTATCACACTGGAGCATGGATGGGAATCACCTGGAGTACTGGTTGAACCATAGCTTGCTCAGCTCCAGCCTTTCAGAGTTTCTGACTGTGTAGGCCTGGCTTGGGGCCTGAATACCTGCATTCCTAAGAAGTTCTTGAGTTGTAATAATGCTGCTATCCAGGGACCAGATTTTGAGAACCACTTCACTACGGTATGTTTGTACAAAAATATACATCTTAATTAAAACGCAAATCAGTGAAACAATTTGATAACAAGTGAAAGTTTGATATTATCATTTTACAACCCAATGAATTTCTACTACAGACCTCCAAGTCAAATGATTGCATGTCTGTAACTGGTTGACGGAGACACAGCCCAATTGGTAATAAGGTGTTGTGAGTTATCTCTGGAGGTACCTGGAGGGTAGACCTTAAGCCTCACTGTTCTACCTTTAATTTCTGGTCAACTCTGAAACATACCCACTGAGTAGCGATGTTATTCATCTTCACATGAAGTAGTCTGAGCCATGCTGAGATGATTTGGATGCTGTAAATAAACCATTGTTATTACTTTTTCATTGTTCTGAGGTTTTGTCCAAGGCTGAAATGACGCATTTGGGGCACTGGAATCATTTTCTCTCCCCTAGTGCTATTCAGCTGACAGCATCACCGGAAAGAGGAATTATCCACAATTGCCGAATCTGTGGATCCTTCTACAATACCCATGACCTGTCCACTGAGGCCCTGAGTTATTACTGCCCACGTCACAGCAGGAACTGGCAGAGACATTTGGTTTTCTTGCCATGGTCCCCACTCTTGTCCCTGGTTTATCCTTTCGCCTGCAGCACCAGCCTTGAGGTAGGAGAAACACCCTAAAGGAAGATGATACAGCCTCATCCATGCTGTTTGCTGAGTCTCCCTATTCTCCCCACATCTGACTACCTGGAAGGATCACAGTTCCTGGTTCCCCTCATGGAGCAGAGCCATGCCACATGTCCTTATTGGATGGAATATTCCACTGATGTTAGGACACTCCCACCAGAACTCACCTCCCTTCTGCGCCTTCACAAGCCACTGTCCCTATCTCTGTGTCTCCATCATGGATGGGGATGACTATGAGTGGAGAGCCCCAGATGGTTGGTGATGCCAGGTCAGTGGAGCCAGAAAGAAACCTTGATGCTTTTCAGGCTCAGGGGCTTTGGGGGTGTTTGTTACTGCAGCATAACTGAGTACATCCTGCCTGATGCAGATTCTGTTGTGGTCTTGGAGTATATACCAGCCAACTATCAACTATTCCAGTCTTAGAAAAGTCTAGTGTGTTATCGATATCTCTATTTTTGGTGTGAATTTCTTCCTTTTTGACTTAAGAATTTGATATATGCTACTCTAAAAAGCTGAATACAAATTGGAGGGTTTTTTTTTAATTTTAAGAGTATTTGACAGAAAAAAATAAAAGCCGACAGAAAAAACAAAAGCACACATACACATGCAGTCAGTGTACTGGTTTCTTAGTTTTCACCTGTCATTTTTCTATAAGAAGGTGTCACATAATAATAAATCCAGAAGAGACCTTAAAATGATTGGTGGCCTTTGATGTTAAAGGTCTGCAAAAGTTTCAGTGGATTTTCAGGTCCCAGTTAACCCATGCTCCCAACTCATTACAATTCATGCTTCCTGGCGTGTGGATGTGAATATTCACTTGCTTTTCTTTCACCTGCGGCTCCTTTCCATAAGGCTGCATTCCCTACTGCAGCTACTTCTCTGGAGAACTAGATTGGAAGGAAGAAGTGTTTTTGTCTATGCATCAAGGAGAAAACATGTACATTTTATAGTGAGTTTATCCAAACATACTGATACAACCAGAGTTAACATTCTCCAAGTGTCCCCTATGTGGTGGGCACTGAATGGAGAGCTTCCCATGAGCCATGGAACCCTCACAGTAGGCTGTGAGGCAGGAGTAAGTATTGAACTCATTTCATAGATGAGGAAACCGAACCTAAGGGGGCCAGCAAGTTGTCCAAGATTCTATGGAGGGCAAATAGGAGTAGTGGGTTTTCAATCCAGATCCACCTGGACACAATCAGCTCCTGTTCTAAGGACCCATATGGGAACCTGACAGTTTACAGATTTGGGAAGGGGAGCTCCATCTGGAAGTCTCAACCTTCCCAAGAGTATCTGTAGTTACCCAAAGTTGCTACTAGTATCATTCTCTCCACGCTTCCTTATCGGGAGATTTAATTCAGCAATAATGGCAGGAGAGGGATGTGACTGGGTGGAAAGGAGAAAGTGTATCCAATTTCTTTTGTATTCAAAATGGTTTATTATATGAATAGACAATTGGTTATGGGAGTGTGCTAAATAGACCAGCTACTCTATGACACAGACAGAATTGGTTCCTTTAAAGCACAGATGCTGAACCCAGACCTACACGATCCTACGCTGTTTCTGAATTTGAAAGCGCACATGCATAGCTGATATTCAAACCACATTTTTTTCTTTCACCAAGACTGTTGTGTGTTACAGTGTCCCCTGTAAATTTACAAATAAATGGAGAATTCTTATTAAATGATAAAATCTAATTTTTGCAAGAGGTTATATACGTGTAAAATATGGTTCTGGGCATGGGAATTTTATGTTCTTTCCAAAAGCTGGAATGATTTTAGACTCACCCGAAGGCGTTCTCAAAAATAATAGCCCGTATGGCTATTCTTCTGAGTGACCATCAGTGGCGTATCATTTCTCTGAAGTCATTCTGTCTAATTCACTTTAGGCATCAGTAATGGGCACTTTCAAACTGTAGCCCAAATGGGAGTGACGATCCTTTCTCCTGCAGTAGGGGGAGCAGAGCAAGGCAGCTGGCTGAAGCACAGCAGTGATCTCAGCCCGCCCCGATCCAAGGCTAATTTTCAGGGTCTTCTGTCTAATTTCATTGTCTCCTGAGATAATCTCGTAAGACTAAATTTCTACACTGGAGGAAATTTCTACAGTGAAGGGTGCAGAGGCCTCCAACCCTCATCAGCTCTTGGCTTAGCTGTGCCCTGAGGATTGCTATGAGGTGGCACATTCCATGTCTGGGCTCTGCGCTCCTGAGCCCCCAATTCCTACAAAGGGGAGAATGAAGCCTGAACACTCTCTACCTCATCCCTCCCCCCACCCCATGCTAAATAGAAGATGCCCAGCCAATTACCAGCTGCCATGGGACTAATTCATTAGAGAAACAGAATGAATACTTGTGAAATTTGGGAGGCAGTTTTGTTAGGTCTGTGAGGACTTGCTCATCAGTATGGTTTACTGAGGGAAGGGATTCACTTTTCAAGCTTGTGCTCCATTTCAAAAGTGCAAACAGTCCAGTGAGAGAACAACATTGATGTGTGTGTCTCCACTGATAACAATTGGCATTCAGTGCTTTGAAAGAGAGAAAACTGATCGCTTTACTGAGTCTCTCGTTGGCTAACCAGAGGTTACGTTGAGGTATGCCATATTTTTCTCACGAAAATAGGTTACAATTTAAAATTATGTTTAGTGATGCAGAAGAGTGACTGAAATGAATCTGAGCCCGGCAGCTCATGGGTGAAGCATGGGAAGCAGAACGCACTTCCAGGGGCCAGTTGTCAGGTTGTCACGCTTGGGCTATTTCTGCTAAATGTTATATTCTTTTTGACAGACTACCTTATCCAAGCAGAGTGATAGAAACTAAGCATGCCTTGCACCAAGCTCAGCGAGGGAGTTGACATGTATGGATGACAATTTAGGTCACTTTAGACACCTATCTAGCTTAGAGCCAGCCTCTACCCAACAAACACTTTTTGCTCTATTTTTCAAAAAGATAATAGTCTCCAAATTTTAGAAAGCAGAGTTCTCTGCCTTTCAGTGGATTTTCAGTGTATAACAGAATATGCAACGTAGATGTATCTCAATTTTACCCATCGTGCCCTCCCCTAGATAAGGTATGTGATGACCAAGTGCATCACAATTTTGCTTTGCTTTCAAAAATTTTTAAGTCAGTTTTTTTTTATATCAATGTAATATAAAGAATAAAATATGCACCTATCAATAATGACCTCTTGACATTTCCACTTCCCTGGAAAACACTTATAACTGTCTCCAGTGTATCAGAATCTGCGTGGAGTAAAGGGACAGAGTTTGAGAATATTTCAGATATTTTTGACATTCCTTTCTCCTCTACTATAGGTAACGCCTCATTTCCTAAGAATTGGTTTCCACCAGAGTAGCTCCCTGCTACATGAAACGTCACCTGATTAATTGGTCAACCTTTCTCCCTCCCTCTCCCTTCATTTTGGTAATGAATGAGGCACTTCTGGGGACTAGGCAGTGCACCAGGTTAAGCTACATGACAGCAAACACATTTTTGGCATCTCTTTACAAACAAACAATGATGTTCTGACATAGAATGCATTAGTGTCTTTTTTTCACCCAAACTTCCACCTTGTTTTCAGAACATTGGCTTCTACCAAATGGAAAAGTTTTGGTGGTTTTCATTGTCTTTCTTAGCCATCATGGCATAGCACAGGAATTTGTTTCATCATCTTGATTCCCTCTGTCCTGTCATCCCAGACTCCTTCTTCGGTTACAGATGGATACAAAGAGCACCTAAGAACACTGGCTGTGTCTGTGCCGGCTGGAAACAATGAAATGGGTCTTCACTCCGGTGGCCGCTTGACTCAACATGACTCTAAACAACTGCTGTGATCATTATTTTCCCCACGTTTGCTAGATTTCTTCCTAAATTAGACAAAAGCTTTTAGTATTCCACAGAGGACCTATTCATTGTATGACCAAGAAATTAATATTCTTAATTAATTAATTCTTATTAATTAATGTGTTCCCTTGTTACTCAAGAAGAATAGGCAACTTATTATTCACTGTGAACTTTTAAAATCACAAAACAGCCATTTGACTAACTCTCTGGAAATGACATTAAATTTAGTTGTAATCTGAATTCAATATGTTGACATGATGGCTACTATATTTAAAGGGCCACAGCACAATATTAAGTAGAATTTATTTAATATTAAGACATTATTTTCCTCACTTTATTAGTCAAGTTTCTCTAGAGAAACCAAACCAAAAGAATGTGTGTGTGTGTACACACATGTATATATGTGGGGAGAGCGAGGAGAGATATAAATAGAAAGGATATTTAGAGGAGGATATGTCAGAACCAGCAGGCAGAAGAGTCCCTGTGCACAGATGGGAGGAGAATCAGCATCACCTAGAACCCAGCAAGCACCTGTATGCCTGTCCTTAACTTACAGAGCAACACCTGTGAGCTCACCTGTGCCTCCCAAGCTTGCAAAGTCCACTGTGGCCAACACCAGTGCAGGGCCATGCAAGGAAGGGGAATCTAAGGCCAAAGTTCGCAGCTGATCAAAGCTGATGGTAAACAACCCAGAGAGTGCACCCTTTGTCCACATCCTAGTACATGAATATTGGATATTTGTCCAAACAAATGTAATTTAAAAACTTTCAGACTGATGTGATGCAACTGTGTGTCACATAGCCATAATCATGCTGGTCTTCTCCCCCAAGCAGGACTCAAAAAGCCTCATTTTTTAATTTAAAAGTTTTTGTTGTGTTCATTTCTTTTCTTGCCGTCATACTGCCCTATTGATATTTTATAAAATAAACACTAGGATAATAGCTTGACTTCTACTATCACATTTTATGTAAGATAGTGGGGGAATGGGAAAAGTGAAAGAAGAAAATTGGGATAGAGATTGTTCTAAATATAGATACACACAAATATATTTATATAAAGTTAAGGAGAAAATGCTTGCAAGGGTGACAATCCTATTTCTGCAGCTAGTCAAAGCTTGTATTTATGTGTTGCTTTTCCCACTACCCATTTCATATTCTTTTAATCTCAGCAAGAACTTCAGCTCATCATGGTTCCTTGCCTGGTGGGGTGACCTGGACATTCATTTCTAAAGGGTCTGGGACATTAACAGCACCATGTATATGAGATGGTTGTAGCTTTCCATTAACTTTCATGACAGGACCCAGGAGAAGTAAGAGATACTCCAGACACCCTCTTCCCTGCCCCTATTGTGGAATAGAAACTCGATTTCTCCTTAATAATCAGAATTGATTGCCCCAGTCAGTAGAGTCACCCCATTCGTTGCCTATTGACCACTGGTATGAGAAGCAGAAGTGGTCACTCCCACTTTAAAAAGGAACTATTAAATGTGGCCTTGGGTGAAGGCATTCCTCCCTTGAGAATGAAAACCTAAACATCAACAGAGTCCAAAATTGTAAGAAAAAGAAGATAAAATTTTATCGCCAGTGTATTAGTGAGAAGAAGGGAATTAGGAATGAATTCCAACTGGATTCCTAGACTTAAAGCTGGGTTAAAAGAGAAACATCACCACATCTCAGTTGCCAACTCAGAGAGCATATATCATGGCCCATAAGATGTGAGCCTAGTACCATAATGTGTTGCCACTGCGGTCACATTTAACTAACCATTCACAAGCTGTGTATCTGTCTTATCAGTGATGAGGTACATGCTGAGATGGATACATCCAGGAGCAAGAGATAATTGCTGCACTTCATTTATAACAAAACGTGTTTCCTAATCAGAAGCAATGACAAATGTTATACCACAATAGTGAATGACACGTTTGATAAACTCACGGACAGTGACTTTGGCAAAGCATTTCAGGTAATGAGAACAAAGTGACCCCCTTTCATGAAGGAAGGTTCTTATTTTAATCAACTTTCCAGAAAGTGTGTGGTGCCATACTGGGGACTAAGGACTGTAGTGTTGGCAGGGTGGACACTCAGGAGTTGTTGGGATCAAATTGACATTCCTGTATGAAAGCTCATGTACTGAGCCCATGCATAGCCTCCACCCCTGCTATAAATTCTTTAGTGGTGATTTGTGAGATTTTGGTGCACCCACCGCCCAAGCAGTAGACTCTGCATCCTATTTGTAGTCTTGTATCTCTCATCCCCCTCCCTATCTTACCCCAAGTCCCCAAAGTCTGTTGTATCATTCTTATGCCTTTGCATTCTCATAGCTTGGCTCCCACATATCACTGGATATGTATGATGTTTGGTTTTTCATTTCAAGTTATTTCACTTAGAATAACAGTCTCAAATCTCATCCAGGTGGCTGCAAATGCTGCTGATTCATTCCTCTTTATGGCTGAGTAGTATTCCATCATAAATTATCTATCTGTCTGTCTGTCTGTCTGTCTGTCTATCTCTATCTATCTATCTATCTATCTATCTATCTATCTATCTATCTGTACCACAGCTTCTTTATCCACTTTCTGATTGATGGGCATTTGGGTTGGTGTCACCATTTTGCAATTGTGAATGGTGCTTCTACAAACATGCATGTGCAAGTATCTTTTCATATAATAACTTCTTTTCCTCTGGGTAGATACTCAATAGTGGGATTGCTGGATCAAATGATAGTTCTACTTATTTCTTTAAGGAATCTCCACAGTTTTCCATAGTGACTGTACTAGTTTACATTCCCACCAGAAGTGCAGAAGTGTTCCCTGATCACCACATCCATGAGAACATCTACTCTTTTTTATTTTTATTTTTTTATTATGGCCATTCTTGCAGAAGTAAGGTGGTATTGCATTGTGGTTTCGATTTGCATTTCCCTGATCATAAGTGATGTTGAGCATTTTTTCAGGTTTGTTTGTCATTTGTATATCTTCTTTGAGAATTGTCTATTCATGTCATTAGCCCACTTTTTGATGGGATTGTTTGTTTTCTTCTTACTGATTTGTTTGAGTTTGTTGTAGATTCTGAATATTAGCCCTTTGTCAGATGTATAGATTGTGAAGATTTTCTCTCACTCTGTTGGTTGTCTGTTTACTCTGCTGACAATTCCTTTTGCATTGCAAAATTTCTTTAGTTTAATTAGGTCCCAAATATTTATCTTTGTTTTTATTGCATTTGCTTTTGGGTTGTTGCTCATGAAATCCTTGCCTAAGCCAATGTCTAAAAGGGTTTTTCCAGTGTTATCTTCTAGGATTTTTATCGTTTCACCTCTCAGATTTAAGTTCTTAATACATCTGGAGTTGATTTTTTTTATCAACTCCAGATGTATTAACTCCTAGGGTGTCCTCTTCCCACTTTATGTTTTTATTTGCTTTGTCAAAGATCAGTTGGTTGTATTTGGGTATATTTCTGGGTTCTCTATTCTGTTTCATTGGTCTATGTGCCTATTTTTATACTAGTACCATGCTGTTTTTATGACCATAGCCTTATAGTATGGTTTGAAATCAGGTAGAGCGATGCCTCCAGATTTGGGTTTTTGTTGTTGTTGTTGTTGTTGTTGTTTTTTTTTGTTTTTTTTTTTTTTTTTGCTTAGTCTTGCTTTGGCTATGTGGACTTTTTTTTGGTTCCATATGAATTTTAGAATTGTGTTTTCTATTTCTGTGAAGAATGATGGTGGTATTTTGATATGATTGCATTGAATTTGTAGATTGCTTTTGGCATTGTGATCATTTGCACAACACTGATTCCACCCATTTATGAACATGTGTTGTGTCTCCATTTGTTTGTGTCATCTAGGATTTCCTTCGGCAGTGTTTTGTAGTTTTCCTTGTGAAGGTCTTTTACCTCCTTGGTTAGGTATATTCCTAAGTATTTTATTTTATTTTATTTTCTTCAGCTATTGTGAAAGGGATTGAGTTCTTGATTTGATTCTCTGCTTGGTTGCTGTTGGTGTATAGAAGAGCTACTGATTTGTGTACATTAATCTTGTATCCAGAAACTTTGCTGAATGATTTTATCAGTTCTAGGAGCTTTCTGGAGTAGTCTTTAAGGTTTTTGAGGTAAACGATCATATTGTCAGCAAACAGTGACAGTTTGACTTCCTCTTTACTGACTTGGATGCCCTTTATTTCTTTCTCTGGTCTGATTGCTCTGGCTAGGAATTCCAGTACTATGTTGAAGACAGGTTGTGAGAGTGGGCATCCTTGTCTTGTTCCAGTTCCCAGAGGGAATGCTTCCAACTTTTCCCCATTCAATATTATGTTAACTGTGGATTTGTAATAGATGGTTTTCATTACATTGAGGTATGTCCCTTGTATGCTGATTTTGCTGAGAGTTTTAACCATGTAATGCTGCATTTTGTTGAATGCTTTTTTTTTTTTGCATCTATTGAAATGATCATGTGATTTTTGTTTTTAATTCTGTTGATGTGGTGTGTCACATTTATTGACTCTTGCATGTTAAACCATCCCTGCATCCCTGGTAGGAAACCCAGTTGATTGTGGTGGATTATCTTTTTGATATGTTGTTAGATTCGGTTACATAGTATTTTGTTAAGGACTTTAGCATCTATCTTCATCAAGAATATCGGTCTTAGTTTTCTTTTTTTGCTATGTCCTTTCCTGGTTTTGTTATTAGGATGATGCTGGCTTCATAGATCGAATTACGGAGGGTTTCCTCTTTCTCTATCTTGTGGAATAATGTCAAAAATTTCTTTCAATTTCTGGTAGAATTCTACTGTGAATCTATCTGGTCCTGAACTTTTTTTGTTGGTAATTTTTAAATTATCATGTCAAATTTGCTGCTTGTTGTTTGTCTGTTCTGTATATCTAATTCTTCCTGATTTCAGCTAGGAGGCTTGTATTTTTCCAGGAATTTATCCCTCCCTTCTAGGTTTTCTAGCTTATGTGTGTAAAGGTGTTTATAATAGCCTTGAATGATCATTTCTGTTTTGATGGTGTCAGTTGTAATATCTCCTGTTTTGTTTCTTAATGAGGTTATTTGGATTTTCTCACTTCTTTTCTTGGTTAATCTTGCTAATGGTCTATCAATCTTGTTTATCTTTTCAAAGAACCAGCTTTTTGTTTCGTTTATCTTTTGTAATTTTTTAATTTGTTTCTGTTTCGTTTAGTTCTGGCAATGCAGGCTCTTTTTTGGTTCCATACGAATTTTAGAATTGTGTTTTCTAATTCTGTGAAGAATGATGGTGGTATTTTGATGGAATTGCATTGAATTTGTAGATTGCTTTTGGCATTATGGTCATTTGCCCAATATTGATTCTACCCATTTGGTTATTTCCTTTCCTGATCTTGGTTATTTCCTTTCTTCTGCTGGGTTTAGGTTTGATTTGTTCCTGTTTCTCTAGCTCCTTGAGGTGTGACCTTAGAATGTCAGTTTGTGCTCTTTCAGTCTTTTGATGTAGGTGTTTGGGGCTATGAACTTTCCTCTTAGCACTGCCTTTGCTGTATCCCAGAGGTTCAATAGGTTGTGTCATTATTGTCACTCAGTTCTAAGACGTTTTAATTGCCATCTTGATTTTGTTTTTGACCCAATGTTTATTAAGGAGCAAGTTATTTAATTTCCATGTATTCTCATGATTTTGAAGGTTTCTTTTAGAATTGATTTCCAGCTTTATTCCACTGTCGTCTGAGAGAGTGCTTGATATAATTTAAATTTCTTAAATTTACTGAGGCTCATTCTACGGCCTATCATATAGTCTATCTTGGAGAAAGTTCCATGTGCTGTTAAATAGAATGTGTATTCTCCTGTTGTTGCATGAAAAGTTCTGTAGGTAGCTGTTAAGTCCATTTGTTCCAAGGTATAGTTTAAATCCATTGTTTCTTTGTTCATTTTCTGTCTTGATGACCTGTCTACTGGCATAAGTGGTATATTGTAGTCCCCCACTATTATTGTGCTGGTGTTTAATCTCATTTATTTCTTCCATTAGTAATTGTTTTATGAATTTGAAAGCTCCAGTGTTAGGTGCATATATGTTTAGGATTGTGATATTTTCCTGTTGGTCAAGGTCTTTTACCATTATATACTGTCTCTGTTTGTCTCTTTTAACTGCTGTTGCTTTAAAATTTGTTTTGTCTGACATAAGAATAGCTAACCCTGCTTATTTTTGGTGTTCATTTGCATGAAATGCCCTTTTCCACCCTTTTACTTTAAGTTTATGTGAGTCCTTAGGTGTTAGGTGAGTCTTCTGAAGGCAGCAAAGAGTTGGTTGGTGAGTTCTTATCCATTCTGCCAGTTCTGTATCTTTTAAGTGGAGCATTTAGGCCATTTACTTTTAATGTTAGTATTGAGATGTGATGTGCCATTGCATTCATTGTGCTATTTGTTGCCTGTGTACCTTGTTTTTTGTTTGTTTGTTTGTTTTTGTTGTTTTTGCTTTTTAAATTGTATTTTTGTTTTATAGGTCTTGTTGATTTATACTTGAAAGAGGTTGGTTCTGTATTGATGTGTTTCCATGATTTGTTTCCAGATTTAGGGCTCCTTTTAGCAGTTCTTGTAGTGATGGCTTGATAGTGGCAAATTCTC
This sequence comes from Sapajus apella, assembly GCF_009761245.1. Lineage (NCBI taxonomy): Eukaryota > Metazoa > Chordata > Mammalia > Primates > Cebidae > Sapajus > Sapajus apella. The sequence goes on along the minus strand of NW_022437000.1, from coordinate 9,555,387 downwards.
TCAGCATTTATCTGGCTGAAAAAGACTGTAACTTTCCTTCATATATGATGCTTACTCTTGCTGGATACAACATTCTTGGCTGATAATTGTTTTGTTTGAGGAAGCTGAAGATAGGGCCCCAATCACTTCTAGCCTGTAGAGTTTCTGCTGAGAAATCTGCTGTTAATCTTATAGGTCTTCCTTTATAGGTTACCTGGTGCTTCTGTCTCATTGCTCTTGATTCTTTTCTTTGTCTTAACTTCAGGTAATCTGATGACAATGTTCCTATGTGACGATCTTTTTGTGATAAATTTCCCAGGTGTTCTCTGTGTTTTTTTGTATTTGGATGTCTAGGTCTCTAGCGAGGCCAGGGAAATTTTGCTCAATTATTCCCCCAAACATGTTTTCCAAATTTTTAGATTTCTATTCTTCCTCAGGAATACCAATTATTCTTAGGTTTGGTCATTTAACATAATCCCAGATTTCTTGGAGGCTTTGTTCATATTTTCTTTTTCTTTTTTCTTTGTCTTTGTTAGATTGGATTAATTCAGATACGTTGTCTTTGAGCTCTGAATTTCTTTCTACCTTTTCAATTCTATTGCTGAGACTTTCCAGAACATTTTGTATTTTTATAAGTGTATCCAACATTTCCTGAAGTTTTGTTTTCTTTTAATTTATGCTATTTCCTTGAATATTTCTCTCTTCACTTCTTGTATCATGTTTTGGATTTCCTTGCATTGAGCTTTGCCTTTCCCTGGTGCCTCCCTGATTAGCTTCATAGCTAACCTCCTGAATTCTTTTTCAGGTAAATTAGAAGTCTGTTCTTGGTTTGGATCCATTGCTGGTGAGCTAGTGTGATTTTTGGGGGGTGTTAAAGAGTCTTGTCTTGTCATATTACCAGAGTTGGTTTTCTAGTTCCTTCTCATTTGGGCATGCTCTGTCAGAGGGAAAGTCAAGGGCTGAAGGCTATTGTTCAGATTCTTTTGTCCCATGGTGTGTTCTCTTGTTATAGTATTCTGTCACTTTTCCTATGGATGTAGCTTCCTTGTAAGCTGAGTGCAAAGATTATTCTTCTTCTGGGTCTAGCCACCCAGCAAGTCTACCCAGCTCCAGGCTGGTACTGGGGATTGTCTGCACAGAGTCTTGTGATGTGAACCATCTGTGTGTCTCTCAGCCATGGATATCAGCACCTGTTCTGGTGGAGGTAGCAGGGTGGTGAAAGGACCCTATGAGTGTTCTTAGCTTTGGTGGTTTAATGTCCTATTTTTGTGCTGGCTGGCCTCCTGCTGAGAGGTGGCACTTTGCAGAGAGCATCAGCTGTGCTTGTGTGGAGAGGAACCAGTGGTAGGCAGGGAGCTAGAACTCCCAAAAGATGTGCCCTTTGTCTTCAATTACCAGAGTGGATAGGGAAGGCTCATCAGGTGGAGGCAGAGCTAGACATGTCTAAGCTTAGACTCTCCTGGGTGAGTCTTGCTGCAGCTGCTGTGGGGGATGGGGGTGAAGTTCCCAGGTCACTGGAGCTGTGTACCTAGGAGAATTATGGCTGACTCTGCTGAGTCATACAGGTTGTCAGGGAAGTGGGGGAAAGCTGGCAGTCACAGGCCTTACCCTGCTCCCACACAATCCAAAGAGCCAGTCTCATTCCTACTTTGCCCCCACAACAACCCTGAGTCTGTTTCCAGGCAGTGGATGAACTGGGCTTGAGAACTTGCCCCAGGCTACCCACTGCCCAGCTGCAAAACAAAAGAGCTTGGTTCTTCTTCCACCTGTGGAGTCTGCACACTGGATTCACGCCCTCCCCTGAGTTCTGGTCTGGAGGCTTCTCGCCCGGTTCATACTGTTACAAAGTTCAGCTGGAGACTTCCTTCTCCCTGTGGTGATTTCCCCCATGCCTCTGGCCACCCTCTCGAAGGATCCCTGTGATGCCAAGCAGGAATGGCCTGCTTGGGGACCCAGCAAGCTCCCAGGGCCTTTCCAGCTGCTTCCTCTGCCCCTGTATTTCACTGTGTCTCTAAATTGACTCAGCTCCAGATAAGGCTGGAAACTTCTACAAACCAGACCTTCAGTTTTCCCAGTGGGGGTGTGTGTTCAGGAGTATAGGGCCTCCCTTTCCCGCTTCCACAGTTGGGGCACTCACAGCATTTGTGGTGTCTCCCAGGTCCTGCAGGAGCTGTCCAATTCCTTGAGAGGGTCTGTGGGTCTGCTTCGGATTCCTGGTTTGTTCTTGCAGTCATTGGAGCTAAAATTCACAATGTGCGCCTCTGCGTGATACTCTGTTCATCCAAGTTACAGCTGCAATCTAGTCCTTCCTCCTGTCTGCCATGTCTGTTGGCCACGTTTTGGATAGTTAAATAAATGGACTGGAGTAAAATGAGGGTTAATTTTATGTGTCAACTTGATTGGGCTAAGGGATGCCCTGTTGCTGATGAAACACTTCTGCCTGTGGCTGTGAGAGTGTTTCCAGGAGAGTGTAGCATTTGACTCTGCAGACAGAGTAAACATGTGGCCCACCCCAGTGTGGGCGGGCATCATCTGATCCACCTGGGTGGAAAGGAAAGGTACAGAAAGGTCAAATTTGCTCCCTCTTATAGAGCTGGGTCATCCATCTTCTCCTGCCCTTGAACATTGCGGCTGCAGATTCTTAGGCATCAGAACCCTGGGACTTATACCAGGGCCCCTCTGGTTCTCAGGACTTCAGATTCAGGCTGAATTACAGCACCAGCGTCTCTGGTTTTTCAGCTTGTAGATGGAATGCTGTGGGGCTTCTTAGCCTCTGACATGGTTTGGCTGCGTCCTTATTTACCCATATCTAATCTTGAATTGCAGTTCCCATAATCCCCACATGTCCTTTGAAGGACCAGGTGAAGAATCATGGGGTGGTTTTCCCCATCCTGTTCTCATGATAATGAGTTAGTTCTCACAAGATCCAATAGTTTTATAAAAGGCTTTCCCCTTCACCGGGCACTCATGCTTCCCTCTCCAACTGCCATGTGAAGAAAGACATATTTACTTCCCCTTCCATCATGATTGTAAGTTTCCTGAGGCCTCCTCAACACTGCAGAACTGTGAGTCTATTGAACCTCTTTTCTTTATAAATTACCCAGTCCCAGGTATGTCTTTATTAGCAGCATGAGAATGGAATAATACAGCCTCCATAACTGAGTAAGCCAATTCACATTATAAAGCTTCTCTTACATATCTCTCTAAATCCCATTGGTCCTGTTTCTCTGGAGAACCTTGAATAATACAAGCATCATGTCAAAATTAGGTATATGTTGCCTAAAAAATTCCAGAGAGATTTTCTAGTCATTGCTTCATTCTCTTAGTGGTAAAAAGGGGCCGGGCACATCCACTTGTCCTTCACCTTGGAAGGGACATTTCAGCATGCACCAGACTACAGGGGTCCTGGAGATTTCATCTAGATGGCAAGCTCCTAAATGTTTTGGGCTATGTCTCACCCAGGCGTCTAGGGGAGTGGCTTTTCCTCCTCACCAGCGTGTCAATATCTTCAGTGTCCATGTCCAGTGGGAAATCCTGGGGAGTGGAGAAGTGAACACGGACGCTGCTGACCAGAATATGATGGGTCCTGAGGGATGACAGGAAAAGAGGATTGCCACCACTGCCTCCTGAAAACAAGCAGCCTCTGTGGTCCTTATCTACAGATCTTAGAGAGGAAATGTGCACTTGCATTAATAGCTATATACCGAGTGCTGGGGCAGTGGGGAGGGGAGTGCTGACATGCTTCAAAAATTATACCGCATGTGCAACACAGTCACCAGGGGAGTCCCTGTTTGATTAAGTCTGTGATGTTCTCCCATTATTTACCAAGACTTGTACAGGCCAAAGAGCGAGTTGAATAAGGATGTGGTGGGAGCTGTCATGCCTGCAGCCCTCAAGTTCTGGATCATGGCACCAACTGTTGACAGTGCATCAGACATGCGAGAATGTATTGTCTCTTAGTTTATTTAGTAGATGAAGAGATCTTGGTCACCATAATGAAATTTGTCTTCCAGGGTTTTAAATGTGGCTGCTTGAAAGATAGGTCCATTTTTAGGAATGTTGTTTTTCTTCATAAAATATTTCTTCCATAGCATTTTTTAGTTTTTCAATGTACATGTTTATCTCTCCTCGAGTCTGGAAGACTGTTCTATGATTATTCCCTCAAATATTTCATTCCTCCATATTCTCTACATCCACTTTTGCAAAGTAGATTTTTCCTGTTCATGTCCTTTTGTCTCTTGTGTGTTTGTACAACCTGAACTGCATCTTCTCAACAATTCTCAGCCAGGCCAGGTGTGGTGGCTTATGCCTGTAATCCCAGCACTTTGGGAGGCAGGGATGGTGGATCACCTGATGTCAGGAGTTTGAGATCATCCTGGCCAACATGGCGAAACCCCATCTCCACTAAAAATACAAAAAAATCAGCTGGGTGTGGTAGCGGGCACCTGTAATCCTGGCTAACTGGGAGGTTGAGGTAGGAGAATTGTTTGAACCTGGGAGGCGGAGGTTGCAGTGAGCCAAGATCATACCACTGGACTCCAGCCTGGGCAACAAAGTGAAACTTCATCTCAATTAGAAAAAAGAAATTCCCAGATAAATTCCAGGTTTTTCACACCATCTGCAATACCACCTCGTTCTCATTGTTGCACAGCTACTGCCTATTTTTCCCTAAGAAATAGACCATATGACATTTGTATCTGCAATATCAGGTGCACAGTCAGGGCTACATCAGCCCCAGTTCACCTTCCAAGAGGCCATTCCCAACCATGGCTTCCCACAGAATGCTTGTTTCTGCTCCTGGCACTGCTTGGCTCTGATTCTCGCATGGCCTCGAAGCCTCAGCCACTAGTGCTCAGGCCCAGGCTGCTTCCCATGCACCCCATGGCTGCAGGGCCTACTCTCCTCTAGTTCTGATGCTGGGAGATCTTGCTTTTGTTTTAAAGCAGAGATATCTATATATTGTATATTTTCTTTATTCTTATTATATTTGAGGAGAAACTGGGTAAATGACCGAAGGTGTCATTTTCTGTTCAGTTTTTATTTATTTTGAATCAAAGTAATGCCAAACCAAATAGAGTGAATGATATAGGCTGCTAACTCTAGGTGACTTTTACTCCAGAGGGTGAAGTCAATTTATTTATCTGGCTTCATTTTTTTCGTACTCTTAGTGTTTCAGACAGTTCCTAGGCTTTGGGTAACAACATTTAAGCAAACTGTAATAAAAAACCACAAGTCAAACTAACTTGAGCAAAAATAGAAATATTCTATGTATATCACTGAAAAGTTCTGTTGGTAATGCGTTCAGGAACAGGGAATCCAGAAGCTCAGCTGAAGACACCCAGTCTTGGGTCTCTGGTTTTCAAATTGGATTTATTCTTGGTAGACATTCTCAACATAGAAGAAAAAAATGTCCTGGGAATTCTAGAATTACATGACTTCATTGCTTTTGATCTCAGAAAAAGAAAAGATAGTCCCCTCCCACAACAGTCACTCTCTTTAGGGGTGTGCAGTGCTCAAGCATCTGCTTAGAGGGTATGCTGAAGGGGAAGATTGTCCCTCCCATGACTAAGATGATGGTGTCTTGTGTTCAGGTGTAACAAAACAACCCTTCATTATTTTACCACGTTGATGTCATTCTCTTCTTTTTTTCTTCTTAAAAAATGACCTTTCCTTTAAAATACATTTCTACATCTTCTTTTACACAAACAGACAGATGGATAGACGGATGGACAGACGGATGGATGGATGGATGGATTTGCCTAGTTTATTGTACAATGCATATTTTTTAAATGTATATTTGAATTTATTTGTTTACAGTTTTTTTCTGTGTTCCAAAATGTACACTTGAATAGCTTATAAAGTACGTGATATCATGTTAGTTTACTTTTGAGTATAAGGGTCTTCCTCTCCTATGAACCCACAGTAATTCCGGAAAATGTGAGAACCATTTGGGGGCCAGTGGTAAGGTTTTAGGCTGTATTTAAGCATAAAAAGAACTTGAAAACCCATGTGTAAAGGGGATTTGAGAATCTTCTATCTGTGGCTGGTGGTCAGTCCTCCTCACTTTTCCCTGCATGCAGATAAATAACAACAAAAGCTACAGTTCCACATTTCTGATCTGGGGGTCTTATTTTCACAATTATGGAACAATCATGTGACGCATAGATCTTTACAAAACATGTCGTGTGTATATATATATATATATATATCTGTCTGCTGTATGTCTATCTATATGTCTCTATATCTGTCTATCTGCATATCTATGTATCTATCTATCCATCTATCTATCTCTATATTTATCTATCTGTATATCTATATGTTATAGATATATCTTCTTTCTTTCTTTCTTTCTTTCTTTCTTTTTTCTTTCTTTTTTTCTTTATCTATCATCTGTCTATATATTGGTCTATCTATCCATATATCTATCTTTCAGTCTTTCTTCTGTTGATCTATCTATATACCTACCTACCATCTGTCTATCTATCTATCTATCTCTTAATCGGTCGGTTTGTCTGTTTATCTGCATATCTGTCATCCATCTGTCTATATATCTGTCTGTCTGTGTGTGCATTTGTCTATCTGTCCATCTACCTGTCTGTCCATCTATATATCTATCTATTTATCTGTCTATCGGTCAGTCTGTCAATCTATATATCTATCTGTCTATTTATCTGTCTATGTATGTATGTATGTATCTATCTATCTGTCTGTCCATCTCTCTGCATCTTTGTATCTATCATCTCTCTCTATCCATCTGTCTGTTTATCTCTCTATTCATTTATCTATCTATGTAATGTAGAGCAATTCTTGAAGGAGAGTCTCCAGGCAGACTTAAAAAGTAACATCTGACTCAAAAAGGTGCCATCACTTGTCTCCTGGAGTTTCAGTTATAATGATGAAAGACAAATAATTACATTTCAGAATGGAAATATGGTCACACATGCATTCAGTGAATGAGGAGGGTGACAGGGCCATGAAAGGTCCCAAGAGAGGCAGCCTGTCTGATACATGGAACATCTGAGGAGGCTTCCTGGTGGAGGAGGCTTTTGACTCATTATGTATTCTCTCAGGATTTTTATGTTTGTGATTGTTGTGAAATGTAAGGTGTTTGTAAAGGGCGGGACAGGCCTGGCAGACTGTACGTTCTCAAGTAATATTTGTCATTATTAATTAAATATTCTTTAAACCGTTGGGGACACTTTTGGTACTAAGATGAAAGGTTTCCCACACTTCGTCCTGAAAATGCTCCAGGGCTTTTCTTTAATGTGGAATCAGGCCTCATTTGTACTTATTTTGCTCTCAGCAGCTTTGTGTCGTGGGGAGGGGAGGTTTGCTTAAAAGAGAGGTGTGTGCAGTTTTGGCTAGTGGTTAAACATATCCTGCAGTGGTGCTCATTCCAAAGTAAACAATTATCTTAACACAATATTTACCTTATCAGGGGAAGTTGCACTGTTTGCTTGTCCCTTCAGTGCGATCTCCTACTGAGCTGAATTCAAAACGATTAAGATAAATGTTAGCTCTTCAGAGCACACCACTAGGGCTCGGAAATGATGGGAACCAATTTCGTCTCGTGCAGCATTTTGCATTTTGTATATGTATGATGACATCATCTCACAAAGGTCCTTCAGCTGTGAGTCTGATTGATCGTTTTGTGTGTGTTGCTGGCTACACCTGCACACTTTCTTCCAAATTAGGCCAGGCAATATGGCAAAGCCAATTATTTTCTTCTGCTAGAAACAAATTAAATTTTCTGACAACATTGCCAAGTAGTGACTGTATTGATTATTGTTATTGATCGTATTGTCCAAGTATTTGCCCAACCTCTGCTTAACTTAGCACAATGTAAACACAACTCCACAACGTGGGGCATGGTAGATAATAACACAGGTTTGACGCTACCAGAGAAAGTGATTGACAAAAACACAGGCAGCCAGAGCTGTGCCTTTAATATTGACCAGATAAGCAGGGTTTTGTAGCTGTCACGCTAATGCAACTAAGACCTCTAACTTTTCACCTAAAACTTCTAAATTATTTTAAAATGAAGGAGGCCAATCATCAAATTGCTGCCATCTTTTTCTAAAATGAAATACTTTATTTATACAATATGCTAAATTATGGACTGGAAATCTTAGGTGAATCTACAACCTGTCAGAGTCCTCACTGACCCCCAGGAAAGAGAGTGGCTCCCTCCCTCAGCGAGGGCTTGGTCATGGAGAATTCAAGAAAAATATGATGGTGTCGTGCTTCTCTAATAGAATTTACAATCTGAACAAGAAGATTTATGGGCAAGAAGTAGAGAAAAATACAATTTAGTAGTCAATTACTTAACCGACTATAAATATGAGCAGATTTATGAAAGGAGTTTAATGAGTGCTAAATAAAATAATAGACTTTTCTGGGAAAAAAAAACATGAAAATTGAATTAGAGTTGAAATACCTTTGTTCCATATGTATAGGTAGCTCTGCCAAAATTATTTATGTACAACATGCAACCAAATATAACATATAAAACAGTACCATTCAAGGTATTCCATTATAGACACACATAAATACACACGCACACGCCACCCAGGTGCTTCACAACGAAACTAGTTTAGTTCCCAAAAACTGCTGTGTTGCTTCAGAGTTTTGTTATACCGATCCTCAACCTTGACAACATAGACAAATCATCAGGAGCTTTAACAATTACCAATGTGTAAAGTAATCAAATCTTAGATTTTGGTGGCAGGGCTCAGGATCTACATTTTAGGGCTTCCCATGTGATTCTAAGGTATAGTCAGGGTTGAAACCAATCATTTTGGATAAGCACATGCTCTGCTTTGTACCTGAAACTGTCCCCCTCAATTTTTGTCTTATGTAGCCCCTGTTGATCTTAGGAAACCCATCACAGGGTTAACCTTTGCAATAAAGTCTCTGTTCCCTCCACCTTCCAAGCTACTGGTGAGGGAGTTACTCTTCCCTCTGTACCTTGAACTGGAGAAGGCAATATAGCATTCAGCTGCACACCGTTACCTCCAAGCCAGAATAGGTGACATCCTGAAGAACTTTCTGGGAGAGACCTGGGAAAACCCAGAGGCATAGTTTGTCCTCCCAAGTCTCCCAAGGGAAGCAACCTTCTGCATCACACCCCTGCCTACCTGCCTTTCCATCCCTGTCCCTTTCTCTCCCTACCTGACAAGCTCCCCATGGGAACATGCCCTTAATAAATCCAGTGCATCTAAATCATTGACTCAGGGTCACCCTGAAAAATCGTGTCCTGTGACATACAATCATAATAAATGCTAGTTATTTCAGGGTATGCTGGAGCCAGCTTTGACCAGTTCACAAAAGCTAGTTGTGTACATCATGTCTCAACCCTCTTCAGTGAGGGTCATCATCTTGGCAGCTAGAAGCCACCCATGACGGGGTCATTTACACCACACAAGTTGGCGGCTGCTACTAATCAGGGTTTCTTGATTTTCCTGGACAGCTGTTTGCCAAACATTTATCAGCACACCACTGGTTATTGCTATGAACTTATTACCCAGGAATAACTAAGTAAAGCGCATTTGAACTTGGCTCCCCCAACCTTTGCTGCCCTTTTCTCTTTTTGATAAACAACTACCTTTCTGTACATTAAATTTCTAAAGTGTTTCTGCTTTCTAAGTTTGTTCATTTTCCTTGCAGATTCTATTTCTCCATCTCTTGCACATCCATTAATGTCCCTGGGCTCTGCAATCTAGTCTCTGTTCATCCACGTTGCTCCTCAGGAAATAAAAGCAGTATTAGTTTAACACTCCAGGGTATGTAGAACTAAGTTATGCTTTGAGCATGTCTGCGTAGTGGGGCAGCAATTCAGACAGGGAATTTGCAGGTGTTCCCAGGGATGTGTGTGCAGTGCCTCCCATGCTGCCCATGGGAGTCTGTAGAGCACCTGAGGACAAAGAGGGACTACTGAAGGGCCCTGCTCCCTGCTCGCCCAGTGCAAGCATTTCAACCGGTGCCACACCAACCCAATCCTGGGGAGGCCAGTCAGCTCCTCCTCAGATTTGCTTCATATATGAGCTAACGATGGGATCCCTCAGAGGTCAGTGCGCTCCTTTGAATGTAGGATAGCGGTGCCCTGTGCCTGGCAGAGGGCGGGTGAAAGTGCTGTGAATGCGTCTGAAAAGTCAGCTGCATTCAAAAAGCGAAGGGTTGAGGGCCTCAGCCATTCTGGAAGACCTGGCGGGAGGGAGTCGCATGTTTGGGCCTAGATAAGAGCCTTCTGCAATCTCCTGCTGATAAAGCTTTGCAGCACCCAGGACACATCCTAGGTTAGAGAGCTTCCAGAAAGTTCTGCATGGCCATGAGTTGTGTATGGCCATGTGAATGGTATAAAGAAAGTAAAGGGTCTAGAGAAATAATAGGAGAAGTAGCCATGGGAGCAGGTATTTGGTAAATAAATGTCATGAAGTGTTTTGAGATAAATTGGTATCAGTGAAACAAGTGGTTCAGGCATACTTCTGGCTGTAGAGGCAGGAGTAGAAATACTCTCTGAGAACTCAGGAAATTAACTGGTGATCCCACTTTTGAAGTTGAAGGCCTAGGACAGAAGATCACGACCAGAGCTGAAGAGACATTTGCATTGCAGGGAGAGAGACTCAGATTTTTCAAGATGCTTAAGGGCTTGGTCAAAGGTGGGAAGTGATCCATTAAGGGCAAACCCCAGTTCATCCCATAGGGCCTGCCTGTGGCTAATTAGAAGCTCGTTCTTCTCCATCGTCAGCTCTCCTTCTTTACTGAGTCACGCTTATCACCATCTAAATGTGTAGTTATTTCCTGCATCCCACTGCTCTGTCTGCTTGCTCATTTCTCTTCTCCCTCAAGGGCAAAGCGTCCTGCACTTTCTGCTGTGTTATCTCCTATTTCCCTTCATCCCCTCTCACACTTTCTTCTGTCGGGCTCTCACCCTCACCTCTGGGCCGGTGCTGATAGCTTCCATGTGGCAACTCACAGTGAGCAATTCGAAGCCTTCCTCTCTTTGGGTGTTCAGCAGTGCCTCACATATTTAACTTGTCAATCCATGAAAAAACAAAAAGACTTTCTGTATTTTCTTCTGCTCCTCAGTTGCTTCATCTCATTCTCCTTTGCTGATTCCGCCACATCACTCCCAACTTCCCAACACTGGAGCACACCAGCATTCTGGGCCTGGTTCCCTTCTTTATCCACATGAATTTCCTGGCAACTTCAGGCACGCCTTTCAATAACACCCCTATTCTGAGGGCTCCCAAATGCCTATCTTCAGTACAGAGCTCTCCCCTAAATCACAGAAGCGTATTTCCATTAATATTTGCACTTGAATGTCTTAGAGGCACTTCCAGTGCAACATTTACAGAACAGAACCACTGCCTCTTAACATGCACACACACACACACACACACACACAAACACGAGAGCAGGCAGGCACACACATACACAGGCAGGCAGGCAGACAGACACGCACAGACACAGGCACACACACACACAGGCAGCAACATGCACACATGTCCTTTCCTCACTTTGGTGTTTTCTATCATCTTTCCAGTTTCTCTGACCATAATTCTTGGAGTCATCTTTTTTTTTTCTCTCTCACATCGCTTTCTAATCCACCAGGAAGTTGCTTTGGCTCTATCTTCAAACTATGTTCAGAATCTGACTTTACCAACTCCATTGGCTGCTCTCGGCCACCATCAGGGCACACAGAGATTATTGGACTTGCCTTTTAAGTGGCTCACAGCATTAATTCTCATGTTCCTGCAGTACCTTTTCAACACAGCGATCCCTCTAAATATATGTTCACACACTTTCACCATTCCTTTGCTCAAGGCCCTTCAATGAGTCTCCATTCATCTCGGAAACCAAAGCTCCTGCAAAGGTCTACAAAGCTTTCCTGATCTGAGCTCAGCTACTTCTCTGATATCCTCTGTCTCTTCTCGATCCCTAAACTTCCTGGCTGCCTTGCAATTCTTCAAGCCCAGCAGAAGCCTCCCTCTCCTAAACGTTTGTACTTGCTTCTCTCTCTGCTTGGAACTTCTCCTGAGTATCACCTTTTCAGTGAGGCCATGCGCACTGTTTGCACCAGCAATTCTCCCCTCCCTGCAATAACCATCGCTGCCACTCCCAGCCACATCGCCTCACTTTTCTCTCGGCATTTATCACCTTAAAGCCATCTGAAAAACTCAGCTTGCTTCACATCTCAGTCCTATTTGATTCCTGAGTTGGGATACTGAGTTTGAGTAGAAGGAGATAATACATTATCTGAATTTGTTTGGTGCTGGAATTTTGGAGGACAAGTAACAAGAATTTGAATAACAAGAGATTTATTCAAAAGTCTACCTGTATGTGTTTAGTTCCCAAGTGTGAACAGCTGGATATACTTTAAAAACTTTGCTTATTATTATTTTTTTATTTTTCTCCCCAAATCTGAAAAACACATGCATGGAATATGCCTCTTTTACTTCCTGCAGTATCCTTTAGAGCAGCCTTGCACAAAGCAGTCATTCAGTAGATATTTATTGGTGGACCAAAAGGAGAAAGGGAAAAAAATAAGAGATATAAACTGAACATCAATGGAAGCAGAGGCTGAGGGTGAAGAGGAATCACATTCAGAATAAATAATACCTTCTATCCTTTACGACCTTAAAATACGGAGATTCAATCACTCTCGCTCTGTTATTTCCAAAAGCAAATTGATCACATTTCTTTTTTGTTTCTTCTGTGTGGTCCCCAGATCAGTAGAACGCACAACTGTCTGTGGCCACAAGTCATCCTTTGAGCAGCTCCACATACTCGGACAGACTCTCGAATCCTGTCTCCAGAAGGTGCACAGGCTCTTCTGCAGCCACCTTGAACCCATGGTCTCTACACACGCCCTGGTACCTCCACAAGAGATCATTGCTCTTGGTTCTGCAATACACAAAGAAAGTGTGAAGCCTCTGCAGGGGTCCATCTTTCTCTGGGTGATGATACAGGTCGCAGTCCCAGGTACTGGATGTGCTGGCATTGGCAGCACCTGCAGAAATGGAGTTTCTGCATCAAACCATTTCTGTGATGTGGTTCACAGCATCATTAGAAGAAGCTTAGCCACTATCCTCTTAAGGCAGACCAAGTGGTGATCTCTTGAGCTACCTAATTTTCTTCAATAAAGTTCTTTCTTTCTTTCTTTTTGTATTAAATAGCCAGAGATCTTGGTTTTACTTTCCTATTTGCAGCTTAATGTCCTATCTTGGAGGGATTATTTTTGTCCCTGGGTTACTTCCTCTTTCCTCCGGTGGAAAGAAACAGGGACAATGTTCCTGAAAGTTAGGTATGTTCCTCCTTCTGCTTTGAAACTTTCACAGTCGAAATGCTTTGATCCCTTTGTGAATTATCGAACTCCAAAACAAGTGTCTAAATGAGGCATTCTCAATCTCAGTGTCATTGACATCTTAGGCAAATGATTCCTTGTGGTGGGGGCTGCGCTGTACCTAGCGGGCTTGGGCAGCCTCCCTGGACTCCACCTGCTGGCTGTGATGAGCACCCTCCCCCATCCATGACAACCAAAAATGTCCCAGATGTTGCCAAATGCCCACAAGTGGACAACATCACCCCCGGTTGAGAAACATTGATCTAGATACAGTTGAACGTGTTCTACTGGGTATTTTCTTGTCAGACAGCAATTCAGAGTAAAGAGACTGTACCGAGTGCTTTGTTCCTTAACTATGAAATTCAGATTCAGAAAGAATAGTTTGAGTTCAATGCATTATTTTTGCCGTATTAAAAGTAAAACAAAATACTTGCTTTGAATCATAAGCATTCTAAATTGTTTCATTGCTTAAATATGTATAGTTTAGTTAGTCTGTGCTCTGGTATAAGGGATGCCTTACTTTAAGATTACACGTCATTTCCTGGAATGACTTATTAGGCTGCCTAAAGCTAAACTCAGTAGTAATACATTTGGAAAATAAATAACTGGAATAGGCAGTTATGGCTTAGTTTTCCCACTTTCCCCAAATTACATTCAATTATGTACTTTTCTATCAACATATTCTTACTGGGGGCAGAACACTCTGCCATGTTCATGTTTATATTCTGCTTCATGATATCGATCCCTCCACATTTCACATTTACTGTAAGTTTTATTAAAGCCGTTTATTTTTAAGAATAAGATAGATGAGCTATTTATAGCAGTCCTATTTTTGAGAATACAATACACACATTACAAATCTAATAGACCATAACTAGAATTTTGATTGATGGAAAATCTGTCATTAACAAAACAGAATTACTACTTTACAACACAGCTGCTGAGACAGGCCATGGCCACCAGCAATTTTTAAAGGTAGAAAAATTAATAAAATTATTGTTAATATTATAAATAATTGATTACCATTTATTACAAAATAATTATCTTTAAACAATGATCACTGTTAAGTGATAGCTTTAGGATTATTGCTTAATTACTATTAAACAGCATAGTACATATGGCATATGATATTCATTGTCTATTATTATTTTTACAAGCACAGATGGCTTATTGCAATCAGGAAGAATAATGGAGAGTAATCTTTTTTAATGTAATTACCACATGAATATGTCAAATGATTGTTTTGTTTGTTTTGCTAACATTATAATATTATTTTAATTAAGATGCCAAGAACTGTAATTTTTCCCACCTAACTAGACCAAAAGGAAAAGAAACAGATATATTCAAGATGTCTTTAAGGCTTTGTTATAAAAACATTTCTGTTTTATAAATATTTGTCACAGTAGTACATCTAACCTTGCTTAAATCTTAGCTGTACAATTGCATTTAAAAACACTTACGACTCAATGACAGTTCAGTGTCTCATAAAACTTTAATGGTTTGTAGCAAAATGATAAAAATATATATTATGGATGTGTATATAGTTTTGAAAGTAATGGTTCTATGAGAGAGGGTAGCTGTGGTGGTCGACTCTGTAGAAGATAATTTAGACTTCTGTAGGTTTTTATTAGACTAATACTGATTATTCACAAAGATAACATGGTTCCATATCGTTTTTACAAATACAGCACTTATAATGTAGAAATACACTTGTTTTATTTTTTTACAGGGGAATTTCTTTACCATTAATATATCCTGTTCATATTCCCTGAAACCCATCTTGCAACTCCAGTGATAAAGCCCAATATGAGCTTTGTCTAGATCCAAGCGAAAACACAAATGTGGGCAGACAGTAAACCTATGTAGGCTTGGAGTCTGGGGCTGTCAGGAGAAATCAAGACCCCCAGGAGAGCTGACTCAAAGCCAAGCTCCTCCTGAGGCCAGGGGGACCGAGGGACTTACTTCAACAATTCAGGGCAGAACTGTGCCATCTTTCACTCAAAGTGGCCTTGTGCAAAACACAAATGGTCGGCAGACTTCCGGAGGTTGGTAGGAGGGTTCATTTGATCAAAACAGAGTAGCTGGCTGGAAGTCTGGCCCTTGCGTCTGGTCAGAATTATATTGCTTTTGGCCACAGATGGTTGCAAGATGGTGGCACATATGGCGATTTCCGAGTCTAGCACCACGAGTATTGTCATCTCCTAATAGGAGGCTCAGATCGCAAGCAAGCCTTTTATGGCTCCCAGAGCAGGTTCTGAACAGATGCCGGGAGCTCTCCTGGGGAGGCACATGACACCAGTCCCAGTCACACAGGAGAGGGGCTGCTCAGCAGGAGTCTGCAGTCCCAAGACCAAGCTGCTGCTGGAACCCAGAGCCTGATTTCCAGGGCACAGTTGCATTCTTAACACAGATTTTGGGAGCTCTTCTACCCTAGGTGCGCACATGCACTTACTGAGGCAAATGACCCGTATTCTCTGGAGGAATCTCTCATTCTCTGTTAGAGGTAAGTACATATGTCGCCTTCGAAAGAGGGGAGAACGCAGGGCTGTGATGATCCTTATGGACTGTTCCCAGCACGTTAGCACCTGCACAACTCATCACCAGTTCCCTGGAGCTAGCCACCACTTTACCACCAACTCAGCTCCCAAGAGGCGGGGGGCTAGCGATCCAACAAGAATCATGTCTCTCTTACCTAAGCAGAGATGGCCAAGGCTCAGTTTTTAGAACAAGGTGAAACTCTCTTCTTTTCCAATTTGTAGCTTCTTCTACCCAAAGATTATTTAAATTATCTCGTGATTTTAGTTCAGATTCTTGACAATAACTATAGACAAGTCACCAGAATTCACCTGCTCCTGTTCCTTCCTCTGCACTACCATGAGAATAAACTTTCACAAGTATGCCTCTAAAGGCATCATGATTTGCCCATAATTTTTTGGTGGATCTCTATCCTATACCACAGTGACTCTCAATACTGGCTGCACATACAAATCATCCAGGGGCCTTTGAAAAACTAGCTACATGCAAGTCATATGCACATTCTCACATATGTGAGGAGAGGCCGACTTTCATTCTGTCCAGCATTAATATTCAGAAGATCCCATTAAATAAATAAAACTTCGTAAACCTATCGGAGAAATGAAGAAGAACTTGAAGAATAACCAGTTTTCTTTTTCTGATGCAAGAAATCAAAATAAGGAAGAAAGGAAGGAACAAAAAGGAAAAAAGGAAGAAAGAGAAAGAAGGAAAGAAAAGACAAATAAAAGAATAAAAGAAGAAAGAAAGAAGGAAAGGAAGGAAGGAAGGAAAGAAGGAAGGGAGAGAGGGAGGGAGGGAGGGAGGGGAAAAAGAAGAGCAAAGAAAGGAAAAGAAAAAGAAGAGCCTGCTAATGATTATAGTGTTTCTAGACTACTCTGCCAGGGGTCATCCATTCCAATTAAGAAACTTTATTATATTCCAAAAGAAAATTATAAATTCTTAATTTCAATAATGCAAAAAGCCTTCAAATGATTGTTTCTGTGGTGATGAGAAAAGATTATTCCCATATATCAGACCTCGCCAGGCTTTCACTATAAAATGAGAGTATGTATTCTTTTCTATCCAAGTTTTTTTAATTTTAAGAGTTGAGCTCTCACTCTAACACCTGCTCAGTCTGGTGTGATTACAGGTCACTGCTTACTGCTCACTCCTGGTGTCAGGTGATCCCCTACCTCAGCCTCCCAAGTAGCTGGGACTGCAGGTGTAAGCCACAGCATCTGGCTGTTACATCCAAGTTTTTGTAGTATGCAATGTAACCTATTCCCTTGATAGATATTTGCTTGCCTCAAAGTGTTTCCCAGGTATTTTTGAAAGTCTGTGAGAAGTTGTCATCCAGGAAGCATTCTTTATGTTCTTCCCTTCCAGGCTTTTCCTCTTGTCACTAACTGCTGCCTCAATAGCTGATGACTCTCTGAGATTGCTGGTTTGCTGTGCATGACTGCATGGGCTGGGGACCAGCATTGTCCCACTGGAGCTCATAAAGAGTATACTACTAATTTTGGTGACCAATGTGCATTCTTATTGCCAATATTGATTGCAATAATATATTTACAACTCAGATGTGTCCAATTAAGGCCAAAAGTCTCCACACTGTCATCTTGGATATTGGCTGTTACAGAAGATGCTGAGCTCACAGAATTGCCTTTAGAGGGTGGAGCTAGTGTCAATCACAGTGGCACTGGATTTAGCACTTGCTCCTGGTCTGAATCCACAAGTTCAGGTCAAAACATTCTCATGGTTGGAATCCCTCCATGCTGCTCTATGTTGTATGGTCTGGGTCCAAATCATAGATCCCAATGCGAAGAAGAATTTCCTTCATTCTTATTCAACAATCTCCCTCATTTCCTACCAAAAAATCATCAAATTTCTAGAGCTGTTAAGCCAGAACAATCAACTCCACGCAATTACAGTATATCATTTGTTCAAAAATCATTAACTTATAAGTTTTCCGAAGTGTCCTGTGCATTACCCGGTAGAGTTTCCTGTGATAACAGAAATATCCCATATCTGTCACTGCATCTAGTCCCAGGTGGCTGTTCAGCACTTGAGAATGTGACTCCTCTGCTGGAGTACTCATTTTTTTCTTGCTTTTTAAATTTTAATTTATTTGAATCTCACTAGCCTTGTTGACTAGTGACTATTATATTGACAGCATAGGTCCAGGTTATTGAGGATTTATGTGTTTAAAGACAGGTTATCTATCTTGTATAAAATCAGAACTACCAAATCAACCTATTATCCAAACACGTACCATAACTATCTTTCTAAATCATGGATCTGATTATCATCCACCCGTCTTAACAGTTTTCTCCAAGTATTCCCTGGCCCTCATCTGTGAAGATCAATTTGATCAGCTATACACCCAGTGTCATGGTGGGCCCAGCCCCACCCCATTCACCTTACTTCCAAGGATTCATCAAAGCGACATAGCAAGCTTCAGCACAACACAACCCTAACTTAAATTACTTACTAGCTGAAATTGACCCTGAAATAACAAAATAAAGTAGTTCACACCCATCTGTTTATTCAGAGTAAAATAATATTTATTTCACTATTTCTTCGTGGAAGACATTTTATTGGCAATTTCACATATTTTAACATGTAATCGCCATTGTAACTCTATAAATTGTGTAGTAGTAGACCCTACTGCTGAGGAAATAGGTTTTCTGAGAAATACCTTTCCTGAGTTTCTAATATTAGGTGATAGGGCTGCTGGAATGTAAGGTCTCTGGGAGTGGAGGGTCCGGCCTTGTACACTCTTTGATCCTCAACACCAATACTGGTACCTAGCACAGAGTGGATATTTCCATAATATTTACTCATTGAATACATAAACCAGGATTTATATCCAGGTCCATCTACCTCTAGAGAACACACATGTTCTTGGGGACACTGCAGCAAAGTCAAATTTTAAATCATTTGGAATTTAGACAGAAACTTCTGTCCAGGGCAGGAGTTGGCAAAATTTTTCTATAAAGGGCTCTATAGTAAATATGTTAAACAGGTTTCTGTGGCAAATGCTCAATCCTGCCATTGTGATGTGAAAGCAGCTATAGACAACAGGTAAATGAATGAGGATAACTGCATTTCAGCAAAAAGTTATTTACAAAAGCAATGGCTAGAAACTACACTGACTGCAGTTTGTTGAGCCTTGCCAATGATCAGTAAGTGTTAAACTTCCACGGTTTATTCAACATAAAGCTGATCTCATGCTTTGCAAAATCACATCCATAACCTCACATGGCGACCTCAGCTTAAACTTTCTCTCCTTTTCGTTATAAAAATGCCAGTATTATTTTGTATTATTTCTTTTTCATTCAGGTTGCTAGAATAAGATCTTTCGTTTTCCTGAACAATTTCCATGCATCCCTGTTAGTCACAAAATCCCCAAAGGCCTGGCTGAAAAGTCACATCCACTAATAAGGGCAATCATGTCTAATAGGAGCTCTGATTCATTTCCCAGATGCAAGCACACAAACCAGTTCTGCTTACTCCAGAACTCAGATGCAAACACTCAATAGCTGAGATGTGTTTTGCCAGTGAGAGGAATAAAACATATCCAGATTTCAGAAATGCAGAGAATGCAAAGATGACTTCAATGTTCATTGGAAAATGAAAAACAACCAAAACTTCACACTGAATACACAAGAAAACATATTTTTCAGTATCATTCAATGTTGAGATTATGTCAGCTAGGCCAAAATACTTAGTGCAGGGGTGTCATTTTTTTTTCTTTTTTTTTTTCCTCATTGTTGGGTTTATTTTGTTGATGTTAACCTTGAGCTAATGAGAACTAAGTTCAGTCTTGAAAATAAATTCCACTGTTCACCAGGTATTGTTTTAGCTCAATGAACTCTACTGAGGCCAGTCTACATCTCTGAGTATAGGTAGAGACATTGTCTACACATGTGAACCGTATACTCTTAGGAGTTGTAGAATTCCCGTTGGAAGGATCCCAGGTTTGGAGATAATGCTGTTCCCATCATTTACAATGGTAAGCTCCAATGTTCTTGCCAAGGGAGAGAACAGAAATGAAAGATTGAAGCTGTTGTTTGATGAACAGCAATGAAAGAATGGTGAGAAACAGCAATGATCTCAGTGTCTGGAAAAAGGGAGCAGTGGAGTCTGTGACAAATGGCAGGCTCCTTTTTCAGACAGCGTCAGCTGAGACTCAACTCTGTCTATCATTGCTCTGAAGGAATGCCTGGGTTTTCAGATCATCTACTGTTATAGCGTTGTGAAATTTTCCAATTTATAAATATAGGTAATTTTGACATGTTTTTTCCTCCATCAGAAAAGGGCCAAACTTCATACGTATGACAGATGCATCTGGTCTAATGGTCATCTGCTCAGTTTTGCTCTATGAGGGCTATGTTTTAGAGCTCTTCTTGCAATCATAAAGAAAATAATCTTAGGGGAAAAAAAGACAAATTAACAACTATATTGATGTAAGAGCAAGTTGAAAAGTTCTAGCAGCAAACAGAGAAATGGGAATGCTCTGCTTATACAGTCACCATCATCACAGATGGGCCTTGTGGATACCGGGCAATAAGAGCAGTGAGGGCCCACATATTGTATGTCTAATAATTTGTGGTTATTTACCAAAATTTCTTGAGTAAAAAATGTTCTATCCCCCATTCCCTCACAAATATACTTTCACAATGACAAAGTAAGCAGTATATACAAATCTACAATATTAATGATGTGAGCAAGCTATCAAAGACAAAGTATTTTCTTTAGCACTGTGAGTGTCTGGGTGTTTGATATAGTTTGACTGTGTCCCCACCAAAATCTCATCTTGAATTGTAGCTCCCATAATTCCCATGTACTGTAGGAATGACCCAGTGGGAGGTAATTGAATAATCCAGGCAGGTCTTTCCTGTGCTTTTCTCGTGATAGTGAGTAAGTTTCACGAGATCTGATGGTTTTATAAGGGGGAGTTCCCCTGCAAAAGCTCTCTTGACTGCTGCCATGTAAGAAATGCCTTTGCTCCTCCTTTGCCTTCTACCGTGATTGTGAGTTCTCCCCAGTCTGTGGAACCGTGAGCCCATTAATCCTCTTTCCTTTATAAATGACCCAGTCTTGGGTATGTCTTTATTAACAGTGTGAGAACAAACTAATACAGTGTTCTCTTCATGGACAGCAATACTCAGATGAGTAAAGATTTAAAATACATAGCATACAAATTGAATAGTAATGTTAATTTTTTAATATTGCAAACTATTTTTCCTCTGCAGCTTTCCTCTGCAGCTGCAAGAGAAGACTGGGCAAGGGTTTGAGGCCCTTTAGACCCACAAAACAGAGCAGCAGGAAGAAAGACAGTCAGCACCCTTGGAGAAGGAGGCTCCATTATGCAGCTCTGCAGCAACCTTGTGGCAGCCAGGCATGGCTGGCTAATTTGTCATTTCTCTCACCCAAGGACCACTTAAATCCTGCTGCACATCTAAGCAAGACCCATATCTGACATGGCAGGAACTGAACCCAAATTTTTTCTTCATCTGGACATGATCTCTTCTTGTTTAGAGGACATTGAGGAAAGAGAGGTGGGAAAGAGTTGATTTTTGTCTGTGCAGCCTTTGTTATAGGAATGGATGTGGAAGATCACAGGCAGCAGTGCCACAGCTCAGAACATTGGGTTTTCAAAGGCGGAGGTGCTCATGTTCTCAGAAATAATTTTCTTTGTGTGAATTTGTGTGTGTGTGCATAGGGGCATGCCTGTAGGGGTATATGTGTGTGTAGGGTAGTGTTTGTGGGGGGTGTGCATTTTTGCAGGTGATATGGTGTGGCTGTGTCCAAATTGCATCTTGAATTTCCATGTATTGTGGGAGGGACCCAGTGGGAAGTAATTGAATCATGGGGGCAGTTCTTTCCTATGCTGTTCTTGTGATAGTAAGGCTCATAAGATGTGATGATTTTATAAGGGGATGTTTCCCTGCACAAGCTCTCTCTCTGTTCGCTTGCTGCCATCCATGTAAGATATGATTTGCTCCTCCTTGCCTTCTGCCATGATTGTGAGGCTTCACTAGCCACACAGAGCTGTAAGTCCATTACAACTCTTTCTTTTGTAAAGTGCGCAGTCTCAGGTGTGTCTTTATCAGCAGCATGAAAACAGACTAATGCAGTAAATTGGTATCAGTAGAGTGAGGTGCTGCTGAAAAGATACCTGAAATTGTTGAAGTGATTTTGGAACTGTGCAACAGGCAGAGGTTGGAATAGTTTGGAGGGCTCAGAAGAAGATAGAAAAATGTGGGAAAGTTTGGAACTTTCTAGAGACTCAATGAATGGCTTTGTCCAAAATGCTGATAGCAATATGGACAATAAAGTCCAGGCTGAGGTGGTCTCAGATGGAGATAAGAAACTTGTTGGGAACTGGAGCAAAGGTGACTCTTGTTATGTTTTATCAAGGAGACTGGCAGCATTTTGCTCCTGCCCTAGAGATTTGAGGAACTTTGAACTTGAGAGAGATGATTTAGGGCACCTGGTGGAAGAAATTTCTAATCACCAAAGCATTCAAAGGGTGACTTGGGTGCTGTTAAAGGCATTCAATTTTATAAGAGAAGCAGGGCATGAAAGTTCAGAAAATTTTCAGCCTGACAAGGTGATAAAAAAGAAAATCTATTTTCCGAGGAGAAATTCAAGCTGCATAAATGTGCATAAGGAACAAGAAGCTAAATGTTAATACCCATGGAAATGAGGAAAATGTCTCCAGGGCATGTCAGAGGTCTTCATGGCAGCCCTTTCCATTACGGACCCAGAGGTTTGGGAGGAAAAAGTGGTTTCATGATCCAGGCCAGGGTCCCCATGCCGTGTGCAGCCTAGGGACTTGATGCTCTGTATCCCAGCCACTCAAACCATGGATGCAAGAGGCCAACACAGGGTTTGAGCCATAGCTTCAGAGGATGAATGCCTCAAGCCTTGGCATGTGATGTTAAGCCTGCGAGTACACAGAAGTCAAGAATTGGAGTTTGGAAAACTCCACCTGGATTTCAGAGGATGTAAGGAAACACCTGGATGTCCAGGCAGAAGTTTGCTGCAGTGGCAGGGTCCTTATGGAGAATCTCTGCTAGAGCAGTGCACAAGGGAAATGTGTGGTTGAAGCCCCCATGTAATGTCCCTACTGGGGCACTGCTAGCAGAGCCGTGAGAAGAGGGCCACTATCCTCCAGACCCCAGAATGGTTGGTCCACTGACAGCTTGCATCATGCACCTGGAAAAGCTATAGACACTCAATGCCAATTTTGTGAAAGCAGCTGGGATGGGGGCCTGTACCTGCAAAGCCACAGGGGTGGAGCTGCCCAAGACCATGGGAACCCACCTCTTGGCATCAGCATAACCTGGATGTGAGACTCAGAGTCAAAGGAGATATTTTAGAGCTTTCAGACTTGACGTCCCTGCTTGATTTTGGACTTGCTTAGAGCCTGTAGCTCCTTTGTTTTGGCCAATTTCTCCCATTTCAAACAGCTGTATTTACCCAATTCCTATAGCCCCATTGAGTCTAGGAAGTAAGTAACTTGCTTTTGATTTTACAGGCGCATATGCAGAGGGGACTTACCTTGTCTCAGATGAAACTTTGGATTGTGGGCTTTGGAGTTAATGCTGAAATGAGTTAAGACTTTGGGGGACTGCTGGGAAGACAGGATTGTTTTTGAAATGTGAGGACATGAGATTTCAGAGGGGCCAGGGGTGGAATGATACGGTTTGGCTGTGTCTCCACCCAAATCTCAGCTTGAATTCCCACATGTTGTGGGAGGGACCCAGTGGGAGGTAACTGAAACACGAGGGCAGTTCTTTCCTGTGCTGTTCTCATGATAGTGAATAAGTCTTATGAGATCTGATGGTTTTATAAGTAGTTTCCCTGCACAAGCTCTCCTTTTCCCTGCTGCCATCCATGTAAGACATGACTTACTTCTTGCCTTCTGCCATAATTGTGATGCCTCCCCAGCCGCCTGAAACTGTAAGTGCATTAAACCTCTCTTTCTTTTGTAAATTGCCCAGTCTTGAGCAATTTATTAACAGCTTGAAAACAGACTAATACAGTAAAGGTGTCTGTGTAGGTATGTGTGTGTAGATCTGTGTGTGTGTGTCTGTGTGTGTGTATATATATATGTATGCAGGGGTATATGTGTGTATGATTGCATGCAGATGTGTGTGTGTAGGGGTGTTTTTTCTTTAGAGTTGTGCTTGTATAGGTGTAGATGTATAGGGTTGTGTGTGTAGGTGTGTACATGTATATGCATGTAAGTGTATGTATGTAGGTGTGTGTATGTAAGAGTGTATGTATGTATGCAGATATGTGTGTAGGGGTGTTTGGGTATGCAGGAGTGTGTGTAGAGTTGTGTGTGTAGGGATGTGTGTGAAGCTGTATATGTATTTGGATATGTTTGTGTAGGAGTGTGTGTAGCGAGTGTGTTAGGGGAGTGTGTGTGTAGGTGTGTGTTGGGGTGTGTGTAGGGGTGTGTGTATGCTGTGTGTTAGGGAAGTGTATGTGTAGAGGTATATATGTGTGTTGTGTGTGTGTAGGGTGTGTGTTAGGGGAGTGTGTGTGCTGGTGTGTGTGTAGACATGTATATGTAGGGTGTGTGTTAAGGGGGTGGGTACATCTAGGGGTATGTGTCTAGGCGTGTATATAGTGGTGTGTGTAGGGTGTGTGTTAGGGGAGTGTGTGTAGAGGTATGTGCATGTGTAGGTGTGTGTATAGGCTTGTGTGTGTAGGGTATGTGTGCATAAAGTGTGCGAGTGGTGTGTAGGGTGTGAATTAGGGGAGTGTGTGTGTAGCTGTATCTCTAGGTGTGTGTGTAGGGTGTGTAAGGGAGTGTGTTTGTAGTTGTGTCTGTAGGTGTGTGTGTAGGGTGTGTGTAGAAGTGTTATGTATGGTGTGTTAGGGGAGTGTGTATGTGTAGGAGTATGTGTATAGGGGTGTGTGTAGTGTGTCAGGGAATGTGTGTAACATATGTATGTGTGTAGGTGTGTGTATAGGTGTGTGTGTGTTAGGATGTGTGTGCATAGGGTGTGTGTTAGGGGAGTGTGTGTAGGTATATGTGTAGGGGTATATGTGTAGAGGTGTGTGTGTATTGTATGCGTGTATGGTGTGTGTGTTAGGGTGTGTGTAGTTGGGTGCACAGGGTGTGCGTGTGTATGATCTGAGTCACTCTATAGTGCAGGGCCCCAGCCAGGCCACTCTGTGCTTGCCTGGGGGGAGGGGCGCTGCTGCCTGAGGAATCTAAGGGCATTTCCTGACTCAAGGAACTTTTGTCCTAGGCTCACTGGAGTACCTCACCCCGTTCCCAGGGACAGGGGAGTGTAAGGACACAGCACACCCTGTGTCCTTGGCTTAGGGTATGAAGTTCTTCCAACACAGGCCCCAGGGAACATGGCACTGGCACTTCACTGCCCATGTGAGCTTGCAGGCAATGTCCGCCCTGGGTCGTGTAGGGGAGGAATGCTGTCTTAACAAGCTCCTTCTAATCATGAACACTGCTCTTAAAGTTGGGTTTACAACAAAATTCTAAATATAGCAGTTCATAATCTCACACAAAATACCTTAATCTTTAACACTATTCTTTTTCCAAATGAATGTTGATGGGACAACAGGAAATACTGAGGAGAAAACTCTTGACTAACCTTATCTGAATTAAGTTGTTTCACAGGGGTTGGTAAATTTGTACTCTGACTTAAAACAAAAACAAGAAGAAACAGACGATTTATAATTTGTCATCTGTGTGTTAATGCAAGAAATATTATGGCAAGGTCCAGTTAGTGCAATCATTAGTGAAAACATCAATGTAAATGAATGTAAATTTATGTTTTAATGAGTTTGAACAAAATATTTAAGATATGTAGAAATCATTTGTGTAATTATCTGCAGTGATTTTTTTTTTAAGTTAGCCACCATCCCCACTCAGGGAGGACAGTATGATGTTTATTGATCGCCTTTAACCTGCATAGTGAGTATGAAATTAGGAAAAGGTTTGACTAGCTGCCTTCTGATGTTGAAGGGCATCAGCTTCACATGCGCATGGGAAACCACACTCTTTTCCTGGACAGGGCTTGGGTGCAACCACTCAGCGTTTGTCTTTTCACTTTTCTTTAACTACTCTCTACTTCTTTCTCTTTTTAAAAGGCACATTCTTTCTTTAAAAAGCTAATTCCTTCAGTTCAGGTTTACTCTAGCCAGGGAGACCTTCCATTATCTTAAATTAATTTTGCCTTAATTCTGCTCTGATCTATTAAGTTGGCTTGTTGATTTACTCACAAAAGACAATCTTGACCTCTCTCCTGTATTGAATTCTTATAGATGATACCTCAGCATAACCTTTTTGTGCACCTCACAGTTATCAATGCATGCAATGATGCGTAGAGCATCAGGAAGTCAATGTAAAGATTTTCTCTAGATTGACTTTCCCATATGTTTGACCTCTCTTTCTAGCCATTTTTTTAAAATTAATATTACAATCATGTTAATCTTAAAAGTCACTATTATGTAATTTTTCACCCCTAATCAGAGATCTTGGAAGACTCAGGGATCTTGGAAGACTCGGGCATGTTGTGTGATGCTTGTCTATAAGTTAAAACAAGAAAATTGAAAGAAAAGAAACAGAACTGGCCAGGCATGGTGGCTCACGCCTGTAAACCCAGAACTTTGGGAGACTGAGGTGGGTGGATTACTGAAGTCAGGAATTCAAGACCAGCCTGACCAACATGGTGAACACCATCTCTACAAAAATACAAAAACTAGCTGGGCATGATGGTGGGTACCTGTAATCCCAGCTATTTGGGAGGCTGAGGCAGGAAAAGTGCTTGAACCCAGGAGGCAGAATTGCAGTGAGCCAAGATTGTACCATTGCAATCCACCGGGGATGAGAGAGCAAGACTCCAAGAAGACAGAAAGACAAGAGAGAGAAAGAAAAGAAAGATAAGAAAGAAGAAGAAAGAAAGAAAGAAAAAGAAAGAAAGAAGAAAGAAAGAAAG
>NW_022437000.1:9451661-9528461 GCF_009761245.1 Sapajus apella | reverse complement strand
AAAGAAAGAAAGAAAGAAAGAAAGAAAGAAAGAAAGAAAGAAAGAAGAAAGAAAGAAAGAAAGAAAGAAAGAAAGAAAGAAAGAAAGAAAGAAAGAAAGAAAGAAAGAAAGAAAAAGAAAGAGAAAGAAAGAAAGAAGAGAAAGAAAGAACGAACATAAACTCTTGTTCTCATCAAGAGAGTTGTTTCATTGCTGAACATATAAAGAGACCTCTTGCATGGAAACTCTCCTATGTTATCAGGGGTGAATCTGATGCAAAAGCCAATGCTTTATCAGGTGCAAAGGCAACGCTTCCACTTCCTGTCAGTTTTACTTGGATGAGTTTTATTTGATCTCTGTGAAAGTTGACATTTTGACCTGCAAAACAGAAAAATCAGGAAATTTACCTGTAAGGTTATTGTACGCGTAAAGCATATAAAGATTTTAGTGTACGAGGGACATGTCACAGAGCAAATCATCAATAAATGTGTCCTATTAGCACTGCCATCATTATTAAGATTCTATTTACTACCACTACCATTAAATTGGGGTGAACAAGTAATTGCTGTTTTGCCAAAACTGCTAGAATGCACTGGCACGATCTTGGCTCACACAATCTCCACTTTATAGGTTCAAGTGATTCTCCTGCCTCAGCCTCCCAAGTAGCTGGGATTACAGGTGTCCACCACCACACCCGGCTAATTTTTGTGTTTTTAGTAGAGATGGTGTGGGTTTCGCCATGTTGACCAGGCTGGTCTCAAACTCCTGGCCTCAAGTGATCTGCCCTCCTTGGCCTCCTAAAGTTCTGGGATTACAGATGAATTACCCATGAATTTTAATATTGAATTTTACCTCAACCTTGTACTTCCAGGAATACAGCAGCAGTGAGAATTTCCACCACTTTTGTGTGCCAGGGAATGGCTTACCGAATACTCCAAATGCTCCCCTCCTGCACCCCTCCTTGGTGACAGGACCCTGGACCATGCTTCCTCCAGATTCCCATAAGACTCACGTCTACCTGCTTGTGTGGGACCTCAGGTTCCTTCCTTTCCTTTGAGCTATTACTGAGTCATTCTTCCAACTTCAATCACTGGAATAAAATCACCACCTTACTTGTGCAGAGCCTGTGTCTTTCACACCTGTCTATAAATTTCCACATCTGTAGAAGGTACTACTACTAGAATTATGACCTTCTTTATAGGTTTGTTGTGGATTTTTGATACACTTAAAGTGCTTTGCAAAATGCTTGACACACAATAAGGACTCCTTAGAGACATCTAGCAGCAACACATGTGCACCGTGATTAATGCTGCACAAGATAATGCTGAAGCTCACTTTAATCACTGTGACAATTATTCTAGAGACAGAGATTATTTCTTCCCATTTTGCAGATTAGAAAACCAAGAAAGATGCTCTGGCTTGCTCACATCACTCATCCAGCCAGGTAAAGCTGAGATTGGACCTGGAAAGTTTGCATCCTTGCTGTAGCTTAGCAACAGCTCTGAGCAGCAGAGAGTGTGAGCTTTGGGGAGAAGACAGAATCTGATAATGGTTCCCATCTTCCCTCTCCCATGGCATTTTAATGTATGTTTGTTCTCGCAGGAGGGAACTCTGGGAGCAGGTCATTCCACCTCTGACAAAAAATAATCTTAAAGTATCACAACAGCTGAGTTGAGGCATAATCTTTCTAGTCCACTGGAACCAGCCCTCCAAATGTTCTCCTAACTGATCTACCTAGAGTGAATCTGATTGGAACCAGAAGTCTTCCTGCCGGTGCAAAGCTGACCCATCCAATCCTGGCACATTGACAGTCACTTGCTCCAGCCTTAGAAATATGCTCGGCATATAGAAGATTTAGTAACAGAAATAATTCCCTATCAGAACAGACTCAAAAACTTCTTTTTATGAAGCCAATTCATTTAAAGTGCTTATTTATAAGCATGTCTATATAAGCATTCTTTTAAACTATGTCAGCTTTAATCTACTGTTAACCTAATGAGCACTAAATAATCTACTAAATTTAGCAGACATATATTGATTATTCTACTCCCTGCCAGGCACCGTGCTAGGTGCATTTTCAAAAAGCAAGCAGCGCAGTGTGGATGGCAGAGGAAATGTAATTGGATAAATACACAGGTCCTTTCCTCCTTCCTTTCCTCTTTCCTTCAACTATCGTTTAGCATCTACTGTGTGGCAGAACCGATTGGCGAATATATTAGCCATATTCTCTGTTTTCTAGAGTTTACAATGTGCTGGAGAAGAAAAACGATAAAACGTGAGAAAAGCTTTCCAGGGCAGTTTCAGAGTAGTTTGCATAAGGAGAGGATCGAGTGCCTGCCGAACGGTTGTTCTGTCCAGAATGTGCTCTGCGTGGCCGGAGCGGGAAGTCACTTCACGGCTCCTTCACCTTTGTCAAGTGGCCTCGGTCCCTTTGCAGGCTGAAGCTTTGGCCGGGCACAAGGGTTCATTGATGGGATTTAGTTGGCACTTACTCTTGCACATTCTGTTGCTTCAAACAGAAACACTAGTTTCTTTCTCACTCTTCAGAGGTTGTTTTTTTTCATCTGATCTTCCAAAGCATTCTATTCTGTGCAGATGTTAGTGGCAGGATGCTAGAAAATTCCCTGGCAAAAGACTGAGTCTGTCTTTCTGACAAAAATAAATAGCCAAATGTGTAGGAAGGACAGAGTTGAAGGTAGCTGGAAATACTAGGTGATTTGGTTTTTGATAGAATCCTGGCCTTTCTATTGAGGTGGACTTGTCATTCTTCCACGCGGGGATACAGGTAGAAAGTGGATTTTCTTTCAATTGTCATAAATTTGGGGGAAGAACAACTTTTTTTTTTTAATTACACCCTGCCTCCAGGGACTCTCAGTCTCCTATCAGCAAAATGAGACAGAAATGGGCAAAATCTGAGAAAAAAAAATCCTACATATTAGATTCTACAAGGCTTTTCTTTTGGGATTTTTCTTCTCCAAGTGATAACAACAACTTTACAAACCATATGAATACAGAATAGATTTTTCAAACTGTATAAAACAAGCCTGCCAGAAATCAATCACCTCTTTCCACTTAAACAAGAAAGAGTGACACTCACAGTCTTGCCTTCATAAAATCGTACTGACTAATGAGATCCTAAGTTGTACTGTGAATGATCTGTATCTTAAGTTATATAGGTTGAGAAAACCATCTGTCTATCACCTTTAATCACACACGAAAAGAACAATAATCATCTCTGGTGCTAATCAACTACAGCATATTTGTCAGTGTTTTCGTATGTAGTATTTTCTAATATGCTTTGAGATAATAGTTTCACATGTCATGTTGGTGATATATACCAACAATTTGAATTTGCATCATTTAACAGGAAATCTGGGCTGAATCTCATTAGACAATAGTTTTCTTTTCTTGAAGACCATTTTCTCCCTCCCTCTCTTCCTTTCTCATCTTTCTTTCCTGGGTCTTTCTAACAACGGGTTGACCAGGGTGGGTGAGATGACACCGCAGAACTAGGCAAGGGCTAGGGCCTGAGACTCATGTCGCCTCTGGGAGCCGCAAAATACTGGGAGAAAACTTCACAGTGAAGATAGAACTTACACTTTTTTCAGATTAAAATAGCTCATTTTATTATAAAAGTTACAATATGACGATTATCAAAAAGCAGAGAATACCATGAATTACAGAGAAGAAAAGAATCACTAGAAATCTCTTGGAGACCACCACAGCTAAATTTTAAAATCTGTATCCAGATTTACTGCATATTTACATGTTTGTGTATATAATTCTGAAAATGACAACCTGTAATTCAAAACAAAACAAATCTTGACGTTAAAAAAATTTTATACCAATAAATATAGATGTTTCATCATTTCTTAATTTTATTTTTGAATTTTATTTATTTATTTAATTTTTGAGATGGAGTCTCTGCCACCCAGGTTGGAGTGCAGTGGCACCATCTTGGCTCACTGCAACCTCCACCTCCCACATTCAAGCAATTCTCCTACCTTAACCTCCTGGGTAGCTGGGACTACAGGTGTGTGCCACCATGCCCGGCTAATTTTTACATTTTTAGTAGAGACATGGTTTCACTAGTTGGCCAGGCTGGTCTCAGACTCCTGACCTCAAGTGATCCTCCCACCTGGGCCTCCCTTGGTTCATTGTTTTTAAATGGAACATAAAGGTCTTTGCATATATCTATAATAACTTAATAACGCCTCTACCAGTGGTTAATTCGGCTTTTGATGTATCTTATTTAATAGTGATGCTGTGGAAAGCTGAACTCAGAAGTAGAGAGTAGAACAGTGGTTTTGAGGGGCTGGGATTGGGGTGGGGATTGGGGAGAGTTTGGTCAAAGGATATAAAATGTCAGTCAAGTGGATAAGTACAAGAGTTCTATTGTACAACATGGCAAATGTAGATGATAACAATATATTATATTCTTGAAACTTTCTAGGAGACTACATTTTAAAAGTGTTCTCACCTCAAAAAAAGATGTCTGTGGAGTAATGCATATGTTAATTAGCTCAGTTGAGCCATTTCACAGTCTATACATATTTCAAAAACAACCTGTTGTATATGATAAATATATACAATTTTAATTTGTTAATTAAAATAAATAAGTAAATAATGTTAAAAAAATAAAAGCAATGACCTGAACATTCTTACATATACAGTCCTGCACTTACCTTTTTATTTCTTTGGATCAATTTCTGCCTGTAGAGTCACTGGATCAAAAGTTGTTGACATTTCAATTTTGATTCTTTTTGTCAGATGGTCATCTAGAGAGCTTGAAAAATACATAGTTCCACAAAGACGAGTGCGCCTGATGTTAATCCCAGGCAGACGGGAGAAAGAGAGCATTTAAAAGTATACATGGTGGGGAGCGTGAGCCTCCTGAGCATGCTTTGGACACACTGGCGCTTCTGAGCTCTCAAGACTGGCTCCGCCTTTTCCAGAGCTTTCACTCCTGGAAGAAGTCCACCCTAAGTGCACCTAACTGTCTCCAGATTTCATCCCTATCAGGAAATGGGAGCCATGAGAGGAGAAGTCTGGATGCAGTGTGGCCTGGGAGACTAGGTAGTTTTGCCACTGGCCAGGTGAGAGTTTGTTCTGTTTTTGTGTGACATTGCTCATGGAGGCTTAAGTATCTCCTCACACAATCACTGTTTCACTCAGTGCACACTACTTGCTTGTAGAAGCATCGAGAAAATAGTTTGGGAAGATTCATAGAAAATAACAATGATTTCCTCCTGGAGGGTGACATTGGATGGGAAATGGTCATTTTGTGTTTAATTTTTTAAAGTGCTATTGAAGTATTTTAGAGTTTATTTGGATGTTGTGATTTTTACATATTAAATGAAGTGTTTGTTGATTGAATGGACTGGGTTTTTTATGGTAGAGTTATTGTAGGTCTACCACAAAAAAACTTCCTGTTGGAAAAAAATAGAAATACAAGCAAAAAAAAGATCTCTTATTGAAAAAAGTCAGGAATAAAAATTAGTCCCACAGGTAGGGAAGAACATACTGTATTCATTTTCCCTCATAAACTCCACACTAAATAAATACATAATAAGTACCAGGATAGAACAGATATCTAAGAACTAGGGATACAGGAGAATAAAACAGATACATTTCTTGCATGGCCTGTTTAGAAAGATCAGACAATTGTTCAATTCATTTCATGTCCCTGAATATTACAAAAGGCAATGATTACAACTAACATGTAGTGAGCAATTGCTGTGTGCCAGACAATATTGTTTAAGGCACTTTATGTATAATACATTTCTTTAATTACCATAATCAACCTAAGATCTGGATGTTACCAGATTGTACAATTTTGTAAGAACTTAGACACTGAAAGATTAAGTAATGTGCCTAAGGTTACATGATATAATCAATCAAATCTGAGCTATTATCAATATAAGATATATGTACTTCATGTACTATTAAAAATGCTGCCTATTAGCAATATAAAATGCCATTTATTGAAAGACTAACTTGAGAGATACTAGCCATGAAAAAATGTCCATCTTTTGTTCAGTGAAATATGGTAGTTAGCAAGTATGTGGACCTGTAATGTGAACACTATGGCTCTCGCTGCCAACACATACACTTCTGAAATCACGCAGTTACATTATGGACCATTACTCAACATTGCATGCATGACACTTGCTTCAGTTGGAGTCCCTAGCTAGTGCTAGTCTACAGAAACTTAAGGGAAAACTGCTTTGTCTTTTCACTCGGACTTCTGAGCATCAGCTTGCCCTATTTCTGTAGATCCAGAATCCTTGCACTCTCAGCTCAGATGCTACATGCTTTCTGGTTTCTTCTCGTCTCTGCTACACTTGGAAGTAAAAACACCCTCCATGAGGTCCCTCACATTAACAAGCATGTTTTAAGATACTTCTCTTGTGTTTTCTCGTTTCTTATCTCGGTTGATAATGATTCATGTTCCATTTATCTCCTCCATGACTTTACAAAACCATGATCTCTGGAGCCATCTTTCTTACCCCATCTTTGCCCTTGCCATATCATAGTTGGATGTGGTGCTGCTAGGTTAGTATTTGTTCAACCAATTGGACATGGGTGCTTCAAATATCATGTTGAGAAAGAGGACGATTATCAGAGATGATTCCTTGATTTTGATGGCTCCTTTGGAAGCATCTTCTTTGATTCTTCCTTTGGAAGACCAGAAGGCAGATGATTGTGACTGGCAAGAGCAAAAGAAATTGGAATAATGGTTTATGGAGGGAAGGTATTCATTTATTTTTGGCTTATGGTTGCATTTGGAAAGACTTTGACACTAAGATGGGAACAGATTTCTGACACTGCATGGGATGACTTCAGGTAAGGGGACCTGTGCTTCAGCAGACAGAACGTCTGGTACAGAGTCACACAGCTCACCTGCACACCCAGGGGAAGCCAGGCTGATCCCTCAACCTCTCCCTGTCTGATCTCTCCCACTTTTCCAATGGAGGTGATGGGGATGTTAACAAAAAAATACCTTATCTCACTAGTAGTAATAAAGAGGAAAGAAGATGAGTTCTTAGAAACACCTTTAAAAGCTTTATAAGACTTAATATGTCAATAGTTATTATTATGAAATGCCCAAAAAATGATTCCCCTTGAGGAACAGAGGGAGTTTTGAAGCCAGATGTCATGGTAGTCCCTACTCCTAGGAGTAAATACGTAAGTACGTGTGGATTCCTCAAGACGGTATCTGGAAGTTGATGAGCACTCAATAAATAAGAATAAAACACTTCCTACTATGCTCATTGTTATTTATACGTGGATCTGCAAATTGGATGAGAGTATAGTAGGAGCATCATTGTATAAAGTCTTGCTGATTAAAAGAGACAAGAAACAAGATCTAATTGGGGAAATTTCCTCAATTGGGTTATGTGAGAAGAAGCAGATCTCACGCACATGGTGTGTTTTCTTAGAGCCAGCTCTAATTAGAGCTGAAAATCACCCACTTTCCTCATATGGCTCGGGGAAATATGGCCCTGTTTTCTCCCTCTGGAGGCTAAGGGAGATGTTTTTCTCAATCTACAGAAAAGGCAAGTAAACAAAACCTGGGTGTGGCAGAAGCACCCCCTGCTTGGGTTTACCCTCCTCTGTCCTCATCCAGGAGAGAACTCGGAGGACAGGGCCTTGCTTTCTGATTTCTGAATCGCTTCTCCAGAATTGCTTCCTTTTACACTAGGCAGGTTTCTAGGGAACTGGGCAGCGGGTGTAGGTGGATGATTAGAGGAAAGCTGCGGGAAACAGGCGGGTGAAGCCAGGAGTGGGACCAGCCGCTCTTCCCTGGCTCCCAACCCAGGGTGGGCGGCTTATCACCCATGGGACGGCCATCCGAGGTCCACCGAGGTTTCCCCAGATGCTGTCATCATTGAACCTCTTGCTGCGAAGCAGTGAACAGAGACCAACGGGGAGCTCGCTGGTCCCGTGAGCTCTCACCTTCAAACAGGGAAGCTGGCCGACAGTTGTTCCGCTAAATTTAGCTTTTGACTGGGAGTCCAAGCAAGTGCCTACGTGGCCAAATGAGTAAGCGCTGGCCATACGACTTGTTGTGTCTACAGTGATCTAGAGAGGCTTCGAATTCTGCTTGGCTCCAGCAAGCTAAGCCCTTTCAAATTCGCTATTTCTCTCACAGCCATTCTGTTGTGAGCAGGAGCTAAAACAAATAGTAACCTTCACTTCCTTTCATCCAAGGATCAATGTTTTAAAAAAGGAAAAAAAGCAAAGCAAAACAAAGCATCTCCAGGCAACCGGTTCAAAAAAGAAAAAAGGTTCCCGTTAGCAAGGCATATGCCCAGAGCACTTGTGCTGTTGCAGTATATGTGTTTGCTGTTTTGCTTTATGATTTAACACGTCCTTCTGTGATGAGATTCCCATGAATATGTTGTTAATTGGAAGCCAGCTGCCTTCCCTAATGTGTTAGTTATTTTTATGTGTCAACTTGGCTAGGCCACAGTACCCAGAGAGTTGGTCAAAGGATGTTTCTGCCAAGGTATTTTTAAAATGTAAGTTCAATTAAATTACATTTTAATGTTAAAATGTAAATCAGCAGACTTTGAGTAAAGCAGATTACCCTGCGTGGTGTGGGTGGGCCTCATCCAATCAGTAGACGGCCTGAATAGGAAAAAACCTGAATGCCATGAGGGGGAGGGAATTCTGACAGCTGACTGCCTTTGACGATGAGCTTCAATGCCAACAGTCCCCTGGTCTCCAGCCTGCCAGCGCACCCTGAAAATTGTGGACTTAACAGTCCCCAAAATTGCATGAGCCAATCCTTCGAATAAATCTCTCTCTCCCTCTCTCTTGCGTTTTCTCTCTTTCTTTCTCTCTCCACACACACACATGCATACACACACATGCACACACACACATGCACACACACATACATGCACACATACATGCACGCACACATGCACACACACATTCACACACATGCATGCACACACACATGCATGCACACACACACAATGTATTCACCCTGTTGATTTTGTTTCTCTAAAGAACCCCGATACACCTGCCATCTAATAAGCTGCCATTTCTTGCTTTTCTTTTTAGAGACTCCAGGTAGGCATCCCAGATAGGGTGGTCATACCAGATTTAACAGATACAAACACTGGATGCCGAGTTAGGTTTGAAATTCAGATCGACAAGAAATACTTTCAGTATAAGTAAATCACATGCAATATTTGGGATATACTCAGACTAAAAAACATTCATTGTTTATCTGAAATTCAAAGTTCACTGAACATCCTGTATTTTATTTGGCAATCCTAGTGCCAGTGTCACTATGGAAGAGGAGCTTAGTTTTGTTCCTCTCGTGATTCAGGCAATACCTAAACTCAGCTCTTTTCTCCCATCTTTACTCTCCTTCTTCTTCTTTAGGTCCCAGCGCTGGCTGGCATGAAGCCATCACCCTTACTGCTGTTACACCTTCAGCACCATATCCCATGTCCTCTCATCACCTCAGAAGAAAGATAGTCTGAAATCCTTCATTATCTATTCCATAGATTGTGTCCTTCGCAAGGTTAGGACCACTTTCCTTCTGCTGTGATTGTGGATACATTGGTACCATAGCCCTAAATTTGGGGAATCCCTTTCTGATTTCAATAGCCTGCCGGTGTATCACTCTGCCTTTGTTTCTTTCCCATTCTTTTTTTCTCTTAATTTTGATTATGAAGTCTTGCTCTGTTGCCCAGGCTAGATTGCAGTGGCATGATCTTGCCTCACTGCAACCTCTGCCTCCTGGGTTTAACTGATTCTCCTGTCTCAGCCTCCCAAGTAGCTGGATTACAAGTGTGCTCTACCACATCGGGCTGATGTTTTGTTTTGTTTTGTTTTCTCAAACTCCTGACCTCAAGTGATCCACTGACCTCAGCCTCCCAAAGTGTTGGGATTACAAGCATGAGCCACCGTGCCAGCCTGCCTTTTGTTTCTGAATGCCTCAGTCCTGGCCCCTGTGACTGCCGGCTCCTTTTCCTAACTCCTAGGAATGGTAATCGTGTTCCCCTAGGTTGCAAAACACTGTAGTATCGAAATCATGATAAAGGAGTAATTAGAATTAAGATCTAGCACTGTAGGTCATCCCTTCTCATCCTAGCCACTCCATAACTGTTTGTGGAATAACATACAAATGGTATTATTTAATATTGTAGGTAAAAATCTTCAAACAAGCTTAGGGTTAAAAAGCCCTACACAGTCTTTATTATGTCTACTTGTCTCACGTTCAGAACTCTCCCCACCCTCCCATACAAGTAGTAGGTGAGTCGTTGATGATATTTAACAATTATGATAGTTAATGTCTTCTCGTGCTTACTGTGTTTGAGGCACATAGACTTTAGGAAAGAGATACCAATGTCATCATCATTTTGCAGGTGACGAAACTGAGCTGCATATGACTAAAGGCTTTTTCAAGGTCACTTAGCAAAACGATGGCATTGGGACCCAGGTCTCTTTAAATCCAAGTTACCATCATGCTTCTATGGGTCATGTGCCTGAGCACTTCTTGGTAAGAGACTGACATATTAATAGGCATCATTTTATTTTTAAAGTTCTTCCTGAAAAGCAATTCTCAAGTGTTCTTTGATGTATGGAGTGCAGATTGAAGAGCTGGTGAAGTGTTTTCTCAGTTGTGTGCACCTAGTCAGGTGAGAGCATCCTCAAAATAGAGGGTCTGTGGTATTAGCCAGTTCTGGGGCACTGAATTTACTAAGGGTCATGTCACCTGCTTAGGTCTGAGATGGGGGTAGAGTTAGAAAGTTCATGTGTGCGGCTGGGTGCTGTAGCTCACGCTGTAATCCCAGCACTTTGGGAGGCTGGAGTGGGTGGATCACGAGATCATGAGTTCGAGACCAGCCTAACCAAAATGGTGAAACCCTGTCTCCACTAAAAATACAAAAATTAGCCAGGCGTGGTGGCACATGCCTGTAATCCCAGCTACTCAGGAGTCTGAGGCAAAAGAATTGCTTGAACCCAGGAGGCGGAGGTTGCAGTGAGCCGAGATCATTCCATTACACTCCAGTCTGGTGACAGAGCAATACTCTGTCTAAAAAAAAAAAAAAAAAAAAAAAAAAAAGAAAGAAAGAAAGAAGGAAAGAAAGAGCATGTGTGCTGCCTTAAGGAAACTACAGTTGATAGAAAATGACTTTTACTCCTCTGATCATTCAAGGTAATTATTGAGTGCCTATGACGTAGCATCCATCAGCTAAACTCTGGACCTCTGGATCCAACCCTCTTGCACTTGAATCTTGGCCTGGCCACATACTAGTAGTGTGCATAAGGGTTTTATGCACCCTATCTGTGATTCGGTTTGCTCATCTGTGAATGGGCTAATAATTATACTTACCTTGGCTCGGCATGGGGGTTTATGCCTGTAATCCCAGCACTTTGGGACACCAAGGTGGGGGAACCCCTTGAGGTCAGCAGTTTGAGAGCTGCCTGGTCAACATGCTGAAACCCCGTCTCTACGAAAAATACAAAAAATTAGCCAGGAGTGGTGGCACACGCCTGTAGTCCCAGCTATCTGGG
Organism: Sapajus apella; assembly: GCF_009761245.1. Lineage (NCBI taxonomy): Eukaryota > Metazoa > Chordata > Mammalia > Primates > Cebidae > Sapajus > Sapajus apella. The sequence continues at coordinate 9,516,938 of NW_022437000.1, read as the reverse complement.
AAGCTGAGGCAGGAGAATCGCTTGAACCAGGGAGGGGGAGGTTGCAGTGAGCGAAGATCCTGCCACTGCACTCCAGCCTGGGCAACAAGAGTGAGACCCCATCTCAAAATAAGTTAAGAAAAAAGAAATAATTATTGTGGGGATTAAATCCATAAAATAAAAAAGCACTTGGATGGTGTGCCCCTTCGTAGGTGCCATGCAAACATTTGTGGTTGACTGTGTTCTTGTCTTCCACGCAGATGTAGGCAATGGGGACACATCTTGTGTACAATATAAACAAGGTACTGACCATCAAGGGATATATCACTCACCAGGAACAAGGGACAATTATTATATAACTGTGTAACTTAATTTCAGGTAATGATAAACTATGAAGACAAATTAAGCCAGGTAGAGGTAGAAAGTTGATGGGCAGGGTCTGCTTTAGAAAAGGTGATGAGCAAACACAGTGGTTTAGAGTGAAGCCCTGCAGTCAAAAATAAAAAAGGCCAAGAAATTCCATGCCAAGGGTGTTCCCTGGGTCATGACCATGTCAGTGACGGCCTTTGGGGAAGGATTTCAGAGCGCAACAAGACGGGTCTGATGCCCGGAAAAGGCAAGCTGGGAGACAGGCAGGTGCCTCAGGACGTGATCACAGGGAAGAGGATGGCTGCCAAGCCCAAGTGGCCCCAGTGCGTTTGGGGAAATATTGAGAAATGTTTCTGAATAGTCAGGGCAGAACTGTGTTATGAGAAATCTGGAAAGCCAAGTACATACGTATAGGTCTGTTGTGGCAGGGAAATCTTTGGATGTTTAGGTTTGACAAAGAGTTGCACGGTCATGCAAAAAAATATGACCGGACAAAATGGGTGTGACCTAACGGTTACAGCATGGGAGGAACTTAGCAAGACTTGTTCAGATTCATCTTGGTGTCTTTGTGTCTTCATTTCTTTCCTCCCAATACAGGGAGCACTCTTCTGCAATGAGAATGTTAAGGCCTGTTTTAGAGAAAGGCCAGAGAATTCTTTCATGGCTGGCTTTAGGGGAAAACAGAGAAGGTCAGAGAGACCTTCCTGCTCCTGCTGCCTCTTTAAATGCCAGCACGCCATATTCGAGGATAGCGTGTCCTGAGCCCTGTTAGTCATCTTGTATTATTCTTCGAGGGGCATCTTCCTGCTTCATTTCTTAGTCCTGCTTTAATTACAGCTTGTTCTTATCTTTCTCCCTCTTTCCTTGCTTCTTTATGAAGTGGATTCTCCTGGCAGGTAGAAATGTAGTGCTCTTTCAAGGACTGAGTGTCTACTGCAGTATGTATGGCTTTTCATGCTTGTCATCTACATAGAGCCATATTCAAACGGGAGGACTGGGGCTGGTTAGAGATGCCAGGATTTTAGTGCATCTGCTGAAATGCACACGCTAGCCTCCACCAACAGAGGCACATGGAAACCAGCCTAGGGAATGTAGTACTTTTGATCTTTATCCATACGCCTCCCTTCCACTTATACCTCTCACAAAATTTGCCCTCAAAAGACACCTTTCACAAAAAGTCAGACGTTTCACTTCCTTCTATAACTTCCCTGACTGCTTTGTATTCATTTGAGCTTCTCTTGCAAAGCTGAGGCTTGCTTTGAAAATTCTGGGATCTATTTTATTCTATGCTGTGTACTTCGCCTGAGTTCCTTCTGTGAGAGCTAGGGACTCCTCTGGGCTCCTCCCCTGAGTGTTATGCTGGTTTCTTCCCAGACTTCTCATTCAGCTCTATGTGTGTGTGTGCATGCATGTGAGCATTCACCCCCTAGCTGTAGGTGTATGGGATGCAGAGATGGATCTCTTCCATCAGAGGATCACTAAAGGCATAGTGATTAACTTGTTCTTTCTTTTTTTTTTCTTAAATAATTTTTGTCTTGAACATATTGAGAAGTAAAAGATTTCATCTTTCACTAGAAAATAAAATGTTCATGTTAACAACTGCCTGCTTTGGATTTCCAAAAGATATTTGAAATGCCAGGAAACACACTCCAGATAGGTTTAATGCTAAAGGGCCCGATCCCCTTTGAACAAAGGAGCCCTGGATTTACGCCTCTATGGGCCCAGTTTTGCAAGTTCAATCTTTCCATTAACCCCTGGTAACCATAATGACTTCCTAATATCAGTTAATTAACAAATACCGGGGTGCCACCAAATGCATCCCTGAAGCGCCTTTGGTGTGGTCCCGGCCTGCTGAAACGAAGCGTGGGCCCCGCCTTTGTTCTTCCCCAGGACTTTTCTTGTGGGCTCACAGCACTTTGAATCTCAAATGAGCTGCCTAATTAATCTCCACAACTATCCTGTGAGACTTGTCCATTATCTTCACTTTGCAGATAGTAACAATTTATAGGACTTGGCTGAGGTCACAGGAAAATTAGCATCAGAGCCAGAACAAAATTCTGAGTTCCTAAACCCCTTTCCTCTTGTCCTGTTCCCTAGACAACTTCATTTCATCCTCTTGGTATAAAATTAGTAAGTGTGGCAGGGTCTTACTGCATCGTAGTGAACTACTGTTTGGTACATGTGACCTAGCAGCTAAGGGCTGTTTTTTGCTGTTAAATGCACAGTCTGAAAAGGTACTGAAACATTTATTTTTGGAATATGCCTTACAGAATGGCTTTTAGGCCCCATGTGTCAATTTGTCTCCATGAAAGGAATGTCATTTACACAAACCACTGGACATCTCCATGGCTCAGGTTTTCCTGTGCCAGGATGTAGGTGTTTTCTTTTTCGCTCATAAAGTGTGGGTGAGATGTTTTGAACTCGGTGCATGCTGCAATCATTGCAAACGAGATTACTTGCACGTGCACTCTCTTGGTGTGATTTTGTTTGATCTTTCTTGGTGTGGTTCTGTTATGGTAAAAGGCATCTTCCCCTGCATCAGAGTGGGAAACATCTGAAAAGCGTTGCATGACTGAAGTGCAGGTCTATACTTTTTAGAACTAGCTATCTGACGGTGTAAATCCACGTTGTGTTAGTTCAATTCAACAAGCATTCATTGAACACCATCTAATGACAAGCCAGTGCCAGGGGCTGTGAATGGGGTTGCAGGCAGACACATTTCCCAGGGTGACTTTAGGGAGGCCTCTCCTGTGTGTTCATTTGGAAAATCAGAAGGAAGATGACAGGCTCTTAATTCTCTCTGGCTCAGGTATTCAAGAACATAGTGATCACTTCAGATAATGTTTATCTTTTTTATGATGTTCCACTGATATATAAGGCTAGATTCCCCACCCTCTCTGTTAACAAGTAAACAAGTCCTTAAGTGGATTATGGGAACTAACTAATTAGTAATTAGAAGCGTTTTGTAGTTTTGTAAAGTCACTAGAATGGAATCCCAGGGTGGACCCCTTGGGAGAGGGAGAGTTCTTTGATAATGCAAACACATTCTTTAGATTCCAGGTTTCAATGTGGTTTCTGGGTGGCAAAGGGAGAGCAGTTCAATTTGGAGAGTGGAGCTGGACATAGGAAGGTGTGTTTGACCCTATTAACAATCACCAATCAGCACCCAGGTCTGGGCAGGACAGCCAGAAATACTGACATAATTCTTACTTTGTTATGTTGGCTTTGAGGATAAAAATAATTTTAACATACGGATGACTATTCTACATGTCCAGGCTTTTTATCAACCTGTAACCCTCAAGAGCTTTCAACTATTGTTAATATACTTGAGTTAATTATCAAAGTAATAGGCGTTACTTACGTTTAGAAAACTGCAACCAGTAAGAGGTATTTCATTTTTCATGCATTTAACTTTTGAGACATAATGAATAGTTTTCCTAAAACTTTTCAAATCTGAATGTTATGAAAGAAACATTCTCATCATAAATCTTAAAAATTGCATATTCTTACAAGTGAATACCATATCAAAATATGAAAATTATTACAAACATTTATTAACGACTTAAAACTGACAAATGGTAAGCAGAAATGTTATTTCTTTCCTTAGTACAGATAAAGCTCCCTCCCTTCTCTCAAATATCTGCTGTGATAAATTAGTTGATTATTTCAAACAATGCAGTTGCCCAAATAAACATTAACGTGAATGATGACGGCTTGTCACTTCTGTGGAATTGCATTTAGGAGTACGTGCATGGCAGCTTACATGAAATCTTCAGGCTTGTATTTAGGCAACAAGTAAATAGACTTTCTTTAATGATTTAATTCATCACAAGTGGCCTACCTACCTGAAAGATATCTTCATGTCAAAATTGGCTGATTTTCTCATGCACAACTAACCCGTATTCCCATAGGAATTGAAGAAGGGTATGAGTAATCAGTTGAACATTTCTTTAATTTGTTTAGCATGTCAGACTTAGAAACAAGCCCCAAGATTCCGGTTTTACTGAAAGAACTTTTACCATAGTGCTTTTTTGACATTAAAAAGAAAAACAGAAGAATCAAAAAAGAAAGTCAACAATGTTTTCAGTGAAGAGACTCACTGATACTGGAAGTGCTCAGAAAACATTCAGGCCAATGCATCATATTACCTATGAGAAAACTGAAGTCTAGAGGGATAAAATTTGGCAAATCTACATAGCTAAAATGAAAACAAACAGACTCTTAAACCTGCTTGGTGCTGGAGGGGGGCTGCAGTCTGGGGAGGCTGTTACCCAGACATCCCAGCTGGTAGAATGTGGTACTACATAAAGTCACTGTGGTCAGCATCCAGTCTTGGCTTTAAAGTAATGGAAAGTCAAATTTGTCAATAATCCCATGGTTATTTAGATTTAGGGGAACTAATATAAATGCCAAAATATTAATTTATGAAAGAAAATGTTGTAGCTTTTCATGTTCTCTGTGTAGAACACGTCCATTCTATAAGCATCCCCGTAACATGCGGCATCCTGACAATGACTGAGAAACAGTAAATTTGGAAGCTTGTTAGGTGAGTGTTGAGAGGGCTGAGGAATAGCATGGTCTCGTGACATCCAGTCATCCCAATTTTACCATTGGGCTACAGGCCGATAACACCATCATCTCTGCTCTTTAAATAAGCATGGCAAAATTGTGCTTTTCTGAATGTCCTTCATCAATAATCCAAGCTGGCTTTTTCACGGTTAGTCTCTAGATAAGTTTTAACAACAAGCCTGTGGTTTTGCATGGTTGCGTTTTATTTACATGTAATTCCTCCTTTCAGACCAATCACCTTGATTGAAGTTCTGAGTGTTGTCTTGCTAAGGATTCTTCCAGAACACGATCACTTTTGCTTGTCTCTTCAGCTTGCTTGGCAACTTTCTACCCACTTTCCTCAAAATTCCAAGACATCAGACTCACCTCCTGTTCATCTCCAGTTCATGCAACAGCTGCTGTCCCTGCTGGTGAAGCAGCCACACTGTCTGGGGTATACACCCTGGGGTTTGTTATCTCATGCCAACAAATGATTCAGGACACAGACACATGAGGGTGGGTTAAGGAGTGGAAAGTTTAATAGACAGAAGAAAGGAGAGAGGAGAACAGCTCCTTGAGAGAGAGAGAGAGAGGGACATCTGAAAAGTGGTGGGATGCTGGACCAAAACAGATTTTATAGATGTGCTGGAGAAGATGGTGTCTGATTTACATAGGGCTCACAGATGGTTTGATCAGGTATGACTTCTACATAGTGTGTGGGGAAGGCTGGTCGCTCCACTATAATCTTGGTATGCAAATGGGCTTTCCAGTTGATCTGAGCCATCTTGTCTGCTCCTTACAATACACGTGGTGGCAGGGAAAAGAAGATGAAGCCACCATTTTGAAAATGTCTAGTCCTTAGTTCCTGCTGGCATTCGCGGATGCAAGCTCCCAGCTTACAGGCTGCTCTTGGTTAGAAAATGATTTGGGGCTGCTTCTCATTAAAAGAAAAGCCTAACCCAGTTTTCCCATGCCCTCGCTATCTGCCTAAGTAATTCCTTCTTAACTTCTATATCCCTGGGGAGATGGTAAGACTGCTGCCCCTGTCTCCTTGCATGACAGAGGGCCTTGTTTGCCAGGGCCCCACGGAAGCAGCATCTTCTTTCTCTACTGCCTGCAGGTGCTCTGCGTAACTGCAGTGTGGTGGGGGGGTTCTATGTCTCTGTACTCCTTTTGACTAAGGATGCTTTCCTTCTTCCCCATGATTTTTGCTGGACAATGAGAAGCAGAATTAAAACTTGCTGCATTTGTATTCTAATTTAAAGTTTGTGTCTCTGCATAAAGCATTGCTTGTGTAGAGAAGGAAAGCATACTGTTTCCGTCCCCAGGGGAAATAGAAATGTGATCAGTCATCAAAATAAGGTAGATGTATGCTAACTATTTCAGTCACTTATTAGCAATTTATTGGTTTATTATCAAATGTAGCAAATATTTGCCATGTCTACTTTGGGCTACTTTTTTAGAGGGAAGCCTTAGGCCAATTTTTGGTAACAGGGGATTGAAAACACTGCTTCCCGTATTGAAACGGACTTGTTGCCTGGGGTGGTGCCCAAGTTGCTCGTCTCACAGCCAAGGAAATCAAGGATGCAGACACACCAAGGGTGAGGTCAGAGCAGAAGCAGAAATTTAATAGGTGAAAGAAAGAGAACAGCTCTCTGCTGCACAGAGGGGTCCCAAAAAGGATTGCCATCCCACAGTGAAACGCAAGCGTTTTGATAAGTGAGCTAGTGGAGAGGCAGTATTTTACCTACAAAGGGTGTGAAAAGCTGGTTAAGATCAGGTGTGCCATCAGCATACATTGTGAATCTCTGGCAGCCCCCACCCCAACCTTTTATTATGCAGGTGGGTCCTTTGCCTGAGCTATTCCACCTTGCTTTCCTACTGTGCATGTGCTAAAAAAGAAGGGGGAGGGGGGTGGAGGCCCGCGGTAGACATGCCTGGCCCCAGGTACCCCTTTCTGCTGCTGCAGTGGCAGGCACCTCCCCGCTGCAAGCTTCCAGTTCCCTTATCTATGTTTGCAGACCAATCTTCCAGGCTGCTCTTTGTTCGAAGGGAAATGTTTTCTTGGGCTGCTTTTGGTTAGAAAGGAAGTTCTGCTGAGGAATTTTTGCCCTCTCTGCATTGCTAGTCTCTTCTTACCTCCTTGCTCACTATGGTATCTAGTCAAATCCAGTGGCCTTGGGAATGGGAAGAAAGCAAGAATGGCGATTATGTGGGAGGGTTTTCAATCAGCTCATTGGACTTAGGGGACAAGGGAGAAGTCAAAATAACGATGAAAATAATGGCCAAGAGAAGGGTCTTATTGTTAAAGAGAGCTCTGGGAAGGGAGATAATAGGTGTTTATAGCTATTTCCGGAACAATCTCTGTTAGCAGGGAAATTCTCTGAAGCCATATGAAGGTAGGCAGTTGCCAGTGATGGCAGTTGGTAAGAAATCCCAAAGGCCCCTGGATAATCATTAGATGAAGAAAGTATTCTCCGCAATTCTCTCTGAACGGTGACTTAGTGTACATGATTGGAAATGACGTCTTGGTAAGCCGCTTGGTTTGGCTATGGGAGTGATTCCTTTAAGGGGAATGCTTGAGGAGTCTTACGTAATAGTTAAATATTCTGGTAACTTCAGGGGCTTTATTCTGCTGAGTGGGCATATGGGTGTGGGGATTTCAAGGGCTTCGGACAATAAGGTGATCAAAGCAAGGACTTGCTGGTCTTTTAATTCCTCCATTCTGCTCTTCCTTGTTCAGTGCTTAGCTTTTGTTAATATACATTTCACACATATGCTTATTCTAAGAAACTAAATTATTAGCCTGATTGAACAGCTGTTCAAATGTTTCCATATGTATTTTTCTGTTCCTTTATCTTTCCTATCAGAGTTTTCAAATAAATAGCAATAATCAATATTGATTGATGACAAATATCAACAAACAAAAATGCATCAAATAAATATGCAGCAGAATATGGTGCTTAAGAATCCAGGGCTGCCTGGCTGTGAATCCTGACTTCATTCCCTGCCAATGACACCTAAAGGGTGTGATTTAGGGCAACTTAACTAACCTTGGATTGCCTCAGTATTCCTATCTTTGAAAAGATGTCCATACTTCTCTCACAGAGTTGTTTGAGGATTAAATGAGCTAATGCACACGAAACCCTGCTAATAATGCTGACCACTTAGCAATTCTTCAATAAAATTAGCTGTCATCAAAAGCGCTCATTAAATAGTAACTGGGCGCTTATCACCCTCCTTTTACCCACCCTTAGCATTATGCACATAGAAGGTGTTTCAGAGTTCATATGATCACATTTCCCTGCTTTATGAAGCAGGCAAGGGATTTGGCCCTTTTTAAATAAGAGATCAAATTGATGATCAGAAGGGTGGATGCCTTGACGGAGATATATATGATCTGATTTTCTATAGCTGAGCCAAGTAATATTATTTTCACTTTTTTGGTTTTTTTTTTTTTTTTTTCTTTTTTTTTTTAGACAGCATCTCTGGCTCTGTTGCCCAGGCTGGCGTGCAGTTGTGTGATGACAGCTAACTGCAACCTCCACCTCCTGGGCTCAAGCAATCTTCCCACCTTAGCTTCCCACATAGCTGGGACTACAGGCATGCACTACCATGCCCAGCTAATTTTTTTGTAGAGACGGGGTTTATTCATGTTGCTCAAGCTGGTCTCAAACTTCTGAGCTCAAGCCACAAGCCTGCCTTGGTCTCCCAAAGTGCTGGGGTTACAGGAATGTGCCACAACCCTGGCTGCCCCTCTGTTTTTAAAATAGCAGGCCATTAACACCTGTAACTGTCTACTCTGTAGAACTCCAGAAAGTATAACCAAACAGGGTGAAAAAGTTCAAGACTTGCTTCATCTATAATCCTATCTTGCACCCTGTCCCTTGCCAAATATTTTGAAGCAAATCCCAGACCAGACATCATATAACTTCCTCCATGAATATTTCAATATACATCTCTGAAAGTTTAGAACTCTTTCAAAAGGTTAGCTTGATAATCATACTTAAAAATTAAAAATTCTTCCTTAATATTATTTTATTTTGAGACAAAGTTTTTCTTTGTCACCCAAGTCAGAGAGCAGTGGGAAGCTCTTGGCTCATGTAACCTCCACTTCCTGGGTTCAAGTGATTCTCCTGCCTCAGCCTCCCAAGTAGCTGGGATTGCAGATGTGCACCACTGTGCCAAGCTAATTTCTGTATTTTTAGTAGAGATGGGGTTTCACCATGTTGGCCAGGCTGGTCTCAAACTCATGACCTCAAATGATCCACCTGCCTCAGCCTCTCAGAATGCTGGGATTACAGACATGAGCCACCACACCTGGCCACTTAATTATTAAATATCTAGTAAGTGTTCTAATTTTCTTGATTCTCTTTTCTTCTCTTAGAGTTTGCCTGACTCAGAAGTCCCGAAAAGATCTATATCTTGCAGTTGATTGATTTATCTTTTAAACCGCCTTTAAGCTATAGACCTTGTTGGCTTTTTTCCTTGCATTTTATTTGTTGAAGAAACAGGGTCATTTGTCCTAAGAAAGTTTTTATTGTCCAGATTGTGTAGTGTAATTCCTTTGAAACCTGTATTTCTTATAAACTAGTAAACCTAAAATCTTGGTAAGGTTAGGGTTTTATTTACTGTATTTTACCTTGTATTCAAAAATCCCTGTAGGCAGAATTATATTTGCTATTAGGAGATGCACATTGTCTAGCCATGTCTTTTTTTGTAAAGATAGATGACTAATCTGACTAAAATACATTAAAAATAAGTAAAAGTCTTATAAAAGGGTGATGTCTTTTTTTTTTTTTTTTTTGAGACGGAGTTTCACTGTTGTTACCCAGGCTGGAATGCAATGGCGCGATCTCGGCTCACTGCAACCTCTGCCTCCTGGGTTCAGGCAATTCTCCTGCCTCAGCCTCCTGAGAAGCTGGGATTACAGGCACGTGCCACCATGCCCAGCTAATTTTTTGTAGTTTTAGTAGAGACGGGTTTCACCATGTTGACCAGGATGGTCTTGATCTCTTGACCTCGTGATCCACCTGCCTCGGCCTCCCAAAGTGCTGGGATTATAGGCGTGAGCCACCGCGCCCGGCCTAAAAGGGTGATGCATTAATGTGATCATTTCTTTTAAATTTATTGTCTGCAGTGTATCTATAAGCAATACCATTCCATTATATATTATTTGTTTACTCTGTGGTAAGGTTATTATAGGAAAAGCAATGTAAATGCTTGGTTATATCCTCTTATCTACTAGTTTTCAAAGTAATAAATTGTTTTCCTTTCACACTTGGAAGATGATCACTGAAATTTGACTTAAGTATTTGACATGGTTTGGCTCAGTGTCCCCAACCAAATCTTATCTTGAATTGTAATAATCCCCATGTGTTGTGGGAGTGAACTGATGGGAGGTAATTTAAACATGGGGGCAAGTTTTTCCTGTGCTGTCATTGTGACAGCAAGTCTCATGAGATCTGATGGTTTTATAAAGGCGAGTTCCCCTGCACATGCCCTCTTGCCTGCAGCCATGTAAGATGTGCCTTTGCTTCTCCTTTGCCTTCTGCTATGATTGTGAGGCCTCCTCAGCCATGTGGAACTGTGAGTCCATTAAACCTTTCTTCTTTATAAATTACCTAGTCTCCTGTATGCCTTTATTAGAAGCATGAGAATAGACTAATATAGTATTATTATAAAGACATGAATTTACATGCTTAATAAAATTTATTTCATTTATTAATGTTATTTGTGTTTGAATTTGCCCATCAATGGCTTAGTGAAAAACTCTTGAATGTGGCTGTTGAATTCTTTGCTCATGGTATCAGTAGACTTTGCTAGATTCCTACTTTCTGGAAAGAAAAGATGTTTCAGACTCACATTTAACATTTTCTTTCTCAAGCTGAAAGCAATTATTTCACCAAGGAATTCTGGCTCCTTTTAGTGGGAAATCGTATTTAGAGACCATAATCTTTGTGCTAGAGGTGCTAATTGTTATTGAGTTAGTCACTGTTTCTAGACTTTTCCAGAGGACAAAGCTAAGAAACACACACACACACACACACACACACACACACACACACACATACACCATATATATATATATATATGGTGTGTGTGTGTGTGTAATCGCAAATATGATATACAATGTGAGATCATACCGATTGCTAATTTTAAATAAAATTTAAGACTACAGGTTTTTATTCATCTCATCAGCCTTACATCTGTATCTTGTTCCTTTCATGGTTAAAAAGCCAGTCCTCAATGACAACAGCATAATTGCTCATTTGATTTATCTCGCAATAATTAGTCATTACATGGAGAAAATAATAATATATTATTTGAATAGTTGTATCACTTCTGGCACTAATAATGTGATTATTGAAAAGAGTTAAGATTGTTCTTTAGGTATCTAAGCCAGTAGGGGGTATAGTAAATCAATAGTCTTTAAAATTACTTGAAATTCTTCTCTTTTTATGGATATGCTACTAACCTGATAAACAGGTTTAGTTTATTATTTTCAATTTGCTTTTGATTTTAAGAATAGCCTTTGTAATTTTAATTTTGTTTAATATAATGTTAAACATTTACATGAGTTGTTTGTCAATTATAGAAGACAATGTATATTCAGGCAAGAGTTGTTTCTGTTCCTGTCTCTTACATGCACTCAATCCTATGTAGGTACAATTTTTTAAGTTATTAAAATGAAACATGTTTCATGTAGATACATATGTATATACACACATACTCTTCTTAGTTAAATATTCTATACACTAAAGCTTCTAGAATTACTCATCTTTTAATTGTACAGCTCTATAGTACTCTGTTGTGAGGACATAGCATAGTTTATTGAAACATGGGAGAACAGTGCTCTTGAACCCTCTTTATTAGCCATAATGCTGCAAGGAATGGGCTTGCACACCTCTCTGTTTCTTATTTTTTGTCTTGTCTTTTTAGGATAGATCTCTAGAAATGAGATTCCTGAGTCAAAGATGAATGCCTAAGTCATTCTGTTAGTCATTTCCAAATTCTCTTTTTAAAGATAAGGTCATTTTGTATTTCTATCAATGTATGAGATTGCTTTTCTCTAGCCATTTGGCTTTAGTTTCCTCCTATTTTGCTAGTGTAGAGTAGGGGTATGGCAGCACAAAATTAGGGAGAATAGTATTTTAATATGTTGAGAAAATTCTCATTCTTACAAAAACTATAAATGCTCAGTTGTCTCTTGTGAAGAAGACAATATGTGCAGAAAGCATCACTAAAGAGTTTAACTTTTCCATCATCAGGATTTGAAAGTCACTTATTAGAAGACTAAGCTAGCAATATCCCACGTGTGATCAATTATTAATCTGGTATCATCCAGTAAAGCAGAAGCCACTTCCCTTCACTTACAAAATATGTCTTGCAGGTAAGAAGAACATTTTAGTTATTTTGTACAGTTAAGTCTGGATTCATTTTTTCTCATGTATGTTGTTAAGGTGCCTAGAACAGTTATTCGCTGAGGTTGCATTTGGCCAGGTAGAGCTGTTCATTTGTTTTAAGCTGTGTTTCTGAAGTATGACTGTCATCTAATTGGTGTACCTACTCAAATTTCTCATAATGCAAACTGTTCCTTCCTGGTTGGCATTCCTCAAAGTTCACAAAATGACAGTCAGTTTCGTGAAAGGGACATGTTCTAGATTCAAACAGGACACATTCCACTAGAAAACAAAGTAAATTGTTTTTAAAGGAGACTTGATGTTGAAATAAAATTCCCATGTAATATGATATACAAGTGTTGCATTCACATAACATTACACATGCATTTGGAAAGCAGAGACTGGTTCTTCCAGTCATTCATTCATTCATTCATTCATTCATTATTTCCTTATTTATTCAGCAAGTATTTATTTAAGTCCCTTTTATGGGCCAGTGTTATGGGAATTGTGTTAACTGGTGAAAATAGAAGACTAACCAAAGTAGACACAGTTATTACCCACATAGAGTCAAACATTAAGAAAAATTAACAAAATTAAGTCATAAATAACCAAATACCAATAAGTGGGATGAAGATCTCTGCTCAAGTCACTGTTCAGTGTATCTCTGCCCCTTTGTTGAAGAGTTGCATTCAGTAGAAGCTCCACAAAGGCCACATCTTCAGTGCAGGTCTCACCTAGCCCTGGAGCAAAAGCTACTCTAAACCCTCTCTAACAAAGCTTAAAAACATCCTAAGAAAGACTTGTAAAGGTCAAATTGATCTTCAAACAGATTAGTCTCCTTCTAGAACGAAGTACAGAGTATTTTAAAGGAAGACAGGAATCCAGACATCGAACAACAGTGTTGATGTCAAATATCCAATTAAAATTACTAGAGATGTGTGGAAGCAAGAAAATGTGACTCTGCCAAGAAAAAACAAAAATCAGCTGATAGAAACTGAGCTGTGACTTTCTCGTTACAAAAGCTAAGAATTTCCATTTACTTATGATCACCCTATCTGACTCATTTGGGAGGCCCTTTGCCACTCCTCTCCTCTCTTGACATCTATAACACAGAAGTTCCCTGGTACTTCAATCGCACCTTCTCACTTCTTTATGGGCTGCTGGGTCTGCCTTATTTCTAAGTATTAGTGTTCTCATGGCTTTTGTTTTCTTTTGCCTCTTTCTGACTTATATTACAAGTTCTCTGAACAGTCTCATTTATTCCCATGACTTGATTTAAAAATTTCTTTTAAAAGCTTTTGCTCATATAAAAATATTTAATAATGATCATGATTATTATAATGTCCCTGTACATTAAGCTTTATCAAATATTGTTATAGACTTCATTTCTTTTGATTCCCATGCAACCCCCATGTGACGAAAAATGCAGGAACTCTTACTACTATTTTTAACAAAGAAGAAAATAAAAATAAAAGTTTAGCAAGATGAAGGTAATTGTCCAAGGTCACCTGTTTGGGAAGTGGTTTGGCATGGTCTAGAACGTAGGATTTCTGACTCTTAGTGCCTTGCTGTCGCCAAATCTGCAGTTTCCTACAATGTGTCCTTTGTAATCCAGAAGGACTGAACACATTGTGGATTATCACATATTCAGTAATCATGATGTCTGCTGTGAAAAAATTGTCTGAGGATCTTATTTATTTTTGAAATAGAAAAGTCTCCTTGTTGGGCAGTGATGTGTGGATGAGTTTCTTTGAATAATGTCTTTAAATGGACTGAGGCAAATTCTGTCAGGTGATTCATGCCTCACATTGACATTCCAAAGAGTCAGATTGCACAATGTGCTTTTGACTTTTCCCTCTGAGCAATTTGAACTACTTGTGCCCACATGTCCTATCATGGAGCTAACTGCCAGTGTGGATGTTCAGTGTCGTCATGACTAGGGTTCCTATCTGTGTGGACACAGGCAGGAACGTCCAGGATAACTTCAGTATCAGGCCGTGGGTTGCTTACATTCTGAGTTCATCGGTATTGTCTTGCTTTCCAGGGAGGCTAGTGCCTTACATAACAAATATTTGTCAATGCCGATGATAGCTTTCCTTAAATAGTTCACACCCCATCACTCTAGTTAGGAATGTTACACACTTTTTTCTCCTTAACTCAGGAATCCCTAGTATGCTCTTTGATGTAATACCATAGGTTTTGTTTTGGTACCTGACATGAGAAGTCAAATAGTTGGACACAATTTTGAATTTTCTCAGTTTGCCTTAGCACATTCAACTATGAGTCAGAAAATGCAGAGGTCCTCAGGAAATAAATATCCCCAGCCTCAACCCCAAATACACAATCAACAACAACTGAAACGTAAATAAACACATGAATTAACAAACAAACATCTTGAAAAAACTAAACTTTATTGATGCACTTTTCTGCACATATCTCTTTTCTCATTTGCAATTTAAAAGTATTAAGGAAAAGTTTTAATAGCAATATTTTGAATTACAGCCTCTCTTATGTTTGAGACTGTACCATGCATCTTTTTATAACTATTACTTTAAGTTCAGGGATACAAGTGCAGGTTTGTTACATAAGTAAACTTGTGTCGTGGAGGTTTTTTTTTTTACAGATTATTTCATCATCCAGGTATTAAGCCTAGTACCCATTAATTATTTTTTCAGGATCCTTTCCTTCCTCCCAGTTTCCACCCTCTGATAGGCCCCAGTGTGTTGTTCTCCTCTATGTGTCCATGTGTTCTCATCATTTGGCTCTCACTTATAAGTGAGAATATGTGAGTATTTGGTTTTCTGTTCCTGTCTTAGTTTGTTAAGAATAATGGCCTCCAGCTCCATCCATGTCACTGCAGAGAACATGATCTTGTTCTTTTTTCTGGCTGCATCATATTCCATGGTGTATATGTACCACATTTGCTTTATCCAGTTGACCATTGACAGGCATTTAGGTTTCCATGTCTTCACTATTTTGAATAGTAGCAGACATCATTTATAGTCTTCACTATTTTGAATAATAGCAGATGTCATTTATAGTCTTCAGAATAGCACACATAATTGCTTGTTAAAATTCTGCTTAATAACATAATTAAACCTGTGTTGCTTTCAAAGGAAAAACAAATTTCATGTGCATATGCAAATTTCATATTCATATGCTGTAATCTTTGTGTGTCATTGCCCTTTATAGGTACCATTCATGTTAGTAGGGGTGAAATAATCTTTTACAACTGTGTCTTTCTTTCTATGTAAAAAATGTGTGCTTGTTACTAGAAAGTGAAAGAAAGGGTTAAATGACTAAAGTAAGAAAAGAGTAAGTTTGTTGTGTTATTTCTGAATTCCTTTTGCCTTTGTGCCAATATCATACCAACGTTTCACTGCAAGGAGATTGTTCATTTTTCCTGGTGCTTGAGTTCTGTGTTTCCTTTCTTTCACGCTTCATCATACCAGGGTGTGTTTAGTGCCACACAATTTTAAATGGTTCTGTTTTCATAGTGAACAACCACATACCACATCAATAGAATGTGCATGGGGACAGGCTGTATTTCCTTTTGCAAATAGCCTAAACAAATAAAGTCCTGTATGTTTCTTGCCACCTTGAAGCAATTAGGTTTAAAATGGAGTCTTAGATCTAGTTGTGACGATTAAGTTGGCACGAAAGCAAGATATGATTTTGTGGACTTGTGGTCCTTAAAAATATACAGTGCTGATTTCACTAGAAAACATATTTATGTCAGTGGTACGCTAAATAGGTTATTGTGGGTTTGTTTGCCAGGATGCTCAAAATTGAAAGTTGAAACTTGCAATAAATTTAGCAACGACATGTGTCCCCAAATCTTAAATTGAGATTTTCCAAGATCTTTGGTAACACAAGGCAAGCACGGATGCCTTCACTGAATGCAAGCTCTACTGCCTGGTGGCGCCTCCCTGATGCTGAGAACTTGGTAACTGTGACACTAACTCTGCGTGGAGGTATTACTTTCCCCATTTTACAAATGAGGAATCTGAGAGTCACACAGTGTAATTTTTCCAGGGGTAGAACAGTAGAGATAAGATTAGAACTAAACCTTCAAAACCCATTCTGTTTCCATTTTAATAATCTTCCTCTCACTAGGTCATTCTACATTTTTTTAAAAGGTGGTTTTGGCCAGGCATAGTGACTCACATCTGCAATCCCAGCACTTTAGAAGGCCAAGGCAGGCGAATCACCTGAGGTCAGAAGTTAGAGATCAGCCTGGCCAAAATGGTGAAATCCTGTCTCTACTAAATATAGAAAAATTAGCTGGGTGTGGTGGCGGGCGCCTCTAGTCCCAGGTACTCAGGAGACTAAGGCAGGAGAATCACTTGAACCTGGGAGACGCAGATTGCAGTGAACCGAGATCGTGCCACTGCACTCTAGCCTGGGCGACAGGACAAGATTCTGTCTCAAAAAAAGAAAAAAAAGATCATTTCTCATGTCTGTTAGAGAAAAGAATATATATTCCAGGTCCCAAGAATCTTCCAATCAGGTTTGTAATAAGTCAGTTTATTTAGCTTATGAAAGTTATGTTAAAGTGACGCTTCATTAAAGGGAGAGAGGAAAAGGGTTCAGAGGCAGGAGCCAGGACACTGGACCTAGCTGCCTGTGTCCATCACGCCAGACTGTGTTCTGTCCTTGGATAAGCCCCTTTGCCTTTCTGTGACATAGGTTCTTCATCTGTGTAATAAAGGAATTAGGTCACATGAGCTCTGTGACTTGCCATGCTAAACTCCTGGGATTCTATGCTGTTTCATTTGGATAAAATGCATCTTATCTTTTCATCTCTGTAGCCTGTGTATTTGACCATCAACAAGCTAGGACAGGAACAGGTTCAGTTAAATCACACAGTGGATTTATGGAGATTGACCTGTGGTATAAGAATGGACTTTTAAAGAGTGGCCCAGAGGGCACTCCATGTGTCTCAGAAAATCCCTTCAGGTGACAGAGTGGCCCTGGGTCATGTGGGCATGGACTCAAAATTCCACCACCATCAACGACTCCTACACTTTTCTTTCCGGTTTTTCGAAAGAACTTCTATTGAAAAGTAGGTTCTGGCTGTCTATTTCAAAGCAGTAGATTATTTGTCTGAAAACTCCTCTCAGTGCTGAAAATAATTGCATTCAAATCAAATATTTAGCTAAGATGTTTTCTTCTATGCTGAGCTGATAGTAAACTGAAGGACGAATTGCTCCTATTTCCAGTATCCATTTTATTCCCTTTCAATATATTGATGTCAAATAAACATTTAGATTTTAAAGTAAATGTGATGAAAATATTTAAGTATTTTACCATTTTTTAAAAAATAACTCTATAGCCTATATATGCATTGTCTATTTTCAACCTCTGTTTTGGCTCATTTAAGTCCAAATGGAGAGTCTTCCTCAAATAGGAGTTTGGGAATGTTCTCAACCAGACAGGAAATGATGCAGTCTCTATTTTAGTCTAATAATCTTAGTATTGGTTGAGATAGATGAGGCTGGACTATGCTGTGGCAACAATCCTTAGACTCAACTGTTGCAGCACAAAGCTTTACATCTCACTCCTGTTCCACTCTGATGTCAGTCAGGCAGCTGCTTTCCTAGGGTGTGTTAAAGACACTGATCTTGCTGTTTTAACCATGTGGGAGCCAGAGTGCTGGCAACTGTGCAGAGGCTTTTATAGCCAGGGTAGGACACGGTTTCTGCCCACACTCAGTGGCCAGGAGCTGGTCAAATGGCATCACATTATAATGGAAATTGGATATTGTACACCATGGAGTGAAAAATGGGATGGAATTTCATGAAAACATGGCATTGTGTCTGCCACAATACCTTATTTAAATTTAGCATGATAGTCCTTGGCAGTAACTCTCAAGAGGTAATTGACAACTATATGATTTTCTTCATGGGTCATAAAACCGAACAAATACAAAATAATTGAGATGATCTAACAAGATAGCAGGAATGTTGTAAAAATAATTATTCAATGACAAAGAAAATTTATCTTAAAAATTTACCATTAGTGAACTACATAGAACAGGCATCTAAAATTCAACAGTGGGCACTAGTATAACTTCTTCTTGGATGTGCTACTTAAAAAAAAAGTAATGCTTCAGACCAAGAAAACTTTAGGAGGTACACAGTTGGTTCCTTCAAAATATAATTTACAAGAAAAAAACTAATGGAGGGAAGAGACACAATACATTATAAAACGTTTAAGTGACTTTTCAACTAATCGTAATTGCTGATCTTATTCAGATTTTCACTCAAACTATAAAACATATGACATTTTGAGACATTTAGAAATTTGAACAGTAATTTAATATTTGATGATATTAGGAATTACCAACTTTTAGATATGACAGTTGTATTATGAGCATTTCTTTTTCATGAGCTTTCATCCATTTTAGAAATACTGAAATATTTACAACTGAAATGATGTGCTGACTATGATTTTCTTCCAAATAATAGTAAGGGGTTGGGTGGGAACAAAACCAGACTCGTCTTGAGTTGATAAGTTCTGAAGCTAGCATATGGGTGTACAAGACGTTGTTTTACTATTCTATTAATTTATGTTTGCCATTTTGTGTGATAAAAACACTTAAAACAAAAATGTATGCTATGTTATTATCAGGGTATTATTTTTATTTTTACTCTGAGTTCACTGTGTCTTTTTTAATATCTGTATTTCTTTTCCTGCTTATTTTACTTTTTTAATAAAAAGTTCCACCTTTTCACATTGGATATGGTTTCATCAAACTTATCCTCAATAATTTTGATACAGATCAAAGATGTTGTGACAAAATGAGTTGTATACAGCAGAACATAGAGATTTTACCCAAGTTGGAGCCAGCCAATGTAAAGAATCACTGATGTCCAGAGAATCTTGGGATATGAAATTGATGTTCAATGGGATTGTCAGAACAGAAAGTGGTTAACTAAACAAACATTCCCATTCATCACTTCTGGATTTCTTTCCTTGAATTTTCATGCTTCCTCAAAAAAGATAAAGTTCCTTAATAACAAAGAGCCATTTTCTAGAAAAAGTGCTAAATGATTTAGCTTAGCTAACTTAAGAAAACCTCCATATTTAAGAAAAATTTCTTTTAATCCCGACTTAGAAAATTGTGCTAATCCAATTATGGGAGATATTCTTCTCACAGCATTTTGAATATTGTTGCCAGTTCTGAAGCTCTTGAGACTTAGCCAGGAAAGATTACCTAGAAAATTCTCAGTGCAGACATGGTGATCTCCTTGACAGTAAGCTCTGTAGTCCCAATTAGGAGAAACTATTGATTTTCTAAAGAAACAACGTTGCTATTTTTGTCTTCAGAAATCTTTACCAAAGGAATACAGCTTTATTTTTGGCACTTTGGGTAAAGTAGAAGAAAGATTTACAAAGTTACAGTTCATAGTTTTAATCAGATCAAAAGCGACCAGTTTTCCTTTCCAAACTGAATTTATCCCCGACAACCTTCCACCTTTTAAAGTTTGATAAATTTCCTAATAAGCAGTTCTTGATCATTGCATCATATTTCAGGCCCTTTAACTGAAAAACAAATTATGCATTTAATATGAGAAAAACTATTTTGAATATATTTCAGTAGAGGGAATACATATTTCAATATTCTGTGATTCTTTCCAATTGAATATTCATTGTATCTTCAATATGATTTTTTTTAAAAAAAACTAATGTTAGAGAAGAAAATACAATATAATCTGGGCATTCTGACCCTTCAGGCTTTTCTTGTTACGTCTTTTCACTTGTTTAAATGACCTCTCATGTGTTGCACTTTATATCTTGTAATGAGCTCCTAAAATGCCCTTGTGAAGTATTACATTTTAGTTAAATTTTAGTGAAGTATTGAATTTTGGTTGAAAATAATGGCAGCATTAATTCAAGGAGCTTAGAAGAAACCAATTAACTTCCTCAAATCAACCTATTTGCAAATGATATTCTAGGGATTCTTGATAATGAACACTTAGCAATATTGATCCAGAAAATTCCCAATATTACTTTGAATAAATTTCATTGGCTCCACAGATAGGGGAGTCAAACTGAGTTTGGCAACTGCTCAAACAGTAATAGGAAATAAAGTTGCTCTGTAAATCCAATACACTCCTTAGAGCCTTTAGTCCATCAGTCAGACAAAAGGTGTCCACTGGGCTTTCACTCATTATATAAGTATCCTAAACAGAAGGCATGATTTGAGCCCACAGAACTGCAAGCATTACTGTGTAGCATATAAAAATGACAAAGTCATACTGTGACTGGACACTTACATGACAAAGGAGTGTTAGAGATGAACTGTGAAAGAGTTGAAAAGAATGGTTGATAAGAAAAGCAGTGGAGTGAAAGATTAATGTTGGATAATAATCAGATAGACAAGGTGCTAACTAGAACAGTGCATTTTTTAAAACTTTACAAGTGAAACAAGGACTGTGTGATTAAGACCATTGCCATTACCTTTCTTTTCTTCTTCATGAGGAAGGGTTTAGTTTCTCCTGAAAGACATCTCTATCATTACGGGTGAGGATTAGGGGCACTGAGAAATGGGAGGTTTCCTATCAGTTTTTGTGGAGTCCGCCCCTCCTGGCTGTTCCTTGTTGGTCTTATCTTTTCCACTCCACCTATGCTTTCCTTTCTTGACTGTCCGCCTGCTGACTTCAAGCTGCAGCACTAGAAATCTGAGAAATTGTCTCTTAGTAAACAATCAGCCCTACAGTTGCCTAAGATTAAATGCCTAAATCAAATTCTTTTTCGTATGGAGGGGTTTATTATATTCTAGTGATTCTGCTTCTTTGATAAAAAGATGACTCATTCAATCTGCAGGTCTCTTCTACAACCCTGCATTCACTCTCCATCTGGCATTGTCTCATGACCTTGGATACCACACAGAGATTAAACATTAGTTTCTTTTGTCAACCAGCCAGTTAGAAGAGTTAATCGAACAATTATCTTGTGACAATATGGATAGTCTATCATTTGTTTATTGTTTAACTTTTGATGGATATTTAAACTGTTTTCAGTTTTGGGCAGGTACAAATAAAGCCACTCTGAACTCTGCTAGGCACAGAGATACAAAGATGAATCTTTCAGAAGTTTTAGTAACAAGAGAGACAGCTATGTAAACAGAAATATTCACTACTAAGCTTCTAAAAGTTAAGTTCTATGCCTTGTCACCTGCAATAGCTCTTTCCTAAGCCCTGTAATTAATCTTTCCCTTTCTTTTTTTTCAAGAGCATTAGTTAAGTATAATTGACATGTAGTAAAGTGCATATATTTAATGTATATCATTTGATAAGTTTTGACATGTGTATGTGCCTATAAAACTATCAAAACAATCAAAGGAAAAAGCACATTCATCAGACCCCAAGTTTCCTCAGGCCCCATTGTAATTCAATCCACCCCTTCCCTGTCCTCAGGCTACCACTGTTTCAATTTATGTCGTTATAGATTAGTATGCAATTTCTAGAAATGCATATAAATGGAATAATAGAGCCTGTACTTTTTTGAGTCTATTTTCCTTCCCACAGCATGGTTATTTTGAGAGTCACCACGTGACAGTGTGTATCAATGGTTCATTCATTTTTATTGCTGAGTAGCTCTCCATTATATGGATGGACAGCCATTTGTTTATTCATTTACCTTTTGACAGACATTTAAATTGTTTTCAGTTTTGGGCTATTACCAAAAAAAGCCACTATTAACGTTCACATACAAGTCTTTGTGTAGACATCTGCTTTCATTTTTCTTGGGTAAACATGAAGGAGAGGGATGGTTGGATCACTTGATAGATGTATGTTTACATTTTTCAGAAACTTCCAAATTGTTTTCCAAAGTAATTTACCATTTTACACAGCTAACACCAGTGTATGAACATTTACATTCTTCACATTCTCACCAACAATTGATATTAACAATCTTCATAATATTACTCATTCAAATGGATGTACAGTGCCATCAGATTGTGGTTCCAATCGTTCTTTTCCTAAGGGCTATTGATGTTGAGTATTTTTGTGTGTTTATTTGCAACTTACATATCTTCTGTGGTGAAGTATCTGCTGAAATCTTTTTTCTAGTTTTTAATTGGGCTGTTTGATTTCTTATTACTGAGTTTGAGTTCCACACATATTCTGGATGCATGTCCTTGTTAAATTAAATTTAGCCTGAAGTTGCCTCCTTACATATTTTAAGTTTGGCACTAAAGGTTTCTTTGCACATAGTAAGCTGCAACCTAACTGGATGTGTAAACAGACTGTAATCTAGTCTCATACAATCACAGAGTTTCGGCCACTCACAGGCAGCCAACTGTTTAAACCATATTAAAATAACACAAATGCCAGGAACTGTAACCAATCCAGTTGTTTCTGTACTGCTCTTCTGTTTTCTGTACATCACTTTTCTTTTTCTGTTCATAAATATTATCTGACTACGTGGCTACCCTCGCATTGCTCTGAACTTATTCTGGTTTGAGTAGTCCCCAATCATGAATCACTCTTTGCTCACTTAGACTGTTAAAGTTAATTTGTCTAAAGCTTTTTATTTAACACCTTTTATCCAATATGTAATTTGCAGCTTTTGTATATTTATAATTTCTATTTCTATGTGCATAAACTTTTATGATATTATATATTCTTAATGAATTGAGCCTTTGATTAAATGACTCTATCCTTGGTATTCTTTGCTCTGAAATCTGCATTGTTGATACTAATGCAGTCACTCCAGTTTTATTTTTATTAGTTATAGTATAATGTATATTTTATACTTTACTTTTAAACTTTTTACTGTCTATGTTTAATGTGTGTTTGTTTTATGCAGCATAGAGTTGGGTCTTGGTTTTTTGCCTAATCTGATCATTTCCATCTTTTAATTGGGATATTTAGAGCATTTACATTTAGTGTGATTATTGGCATGGTTAGGTTTAAACTAACCATCTTGCTACTTGTTTCTACTTGTCCCATCTGTTCTTTTTTTCATTTTCATTTTTTCCTGCCTTCTTTTAGATTGAGCATTTTTTTACAATTCTACTTTATCCTGTATGTTATATAGATATAATAGTGTTACATAGAATGGCATGTGATAATAAATGTAATGTTATATAAATATAACATTTTATTTATTTTAGAGGTATATTCAGGGTTTACGGTATGCATTTTAATATGTCACTGTCTAACATCCATGATATGATGCCACTTTACACATACCAAGAGAATCTTGTATACTGTATATTTCTATTTTTCCTCTCCAAGCCTGTGCTATTGTTGTCATACATTATACTTACACAGGTGTTATAAATCCCATAATGCCCGATAGCATTTTTTTAAATATTCAATTTTCTTTTAAAGAGATTTTTAAAATAAAATATCTTCTAGATTTTTCCACGTAGTTATTTCTGGCGATCTTCATCAAGTTGTGTAGATTCATATGGCAATTTTGTATTATTTACCTTCTGTCTGAAGGACTTCCTTTAACATTCTGCTAGTGACAAATTCTTTCAGATTCTGTATGTCTGGAAAAGTATTGCTTTTAGCTTCTTTTTGAAAGGTATTTTTCTGGTTACAGAATTCTAGAATTGACTTTTTTTTTTCTAGTGCTTCAAAGATGTCGCCCAGCTCTTTTGTCACTTGCATTGCTTCTTATGAGAAATCTGCGATCATCTTTAGCTTTGTTCCTCTCTATGGAATCTTTTTTCTTTGGTTCCTATTAATTTTTTTTCCTTATCACTGTTTTTGTACAATTTGATTCTGATTTGCCCTGCTACAATTTTCCTCATATTTCTTGTGCTTTGAGTATGTTGAGCTTCTTGTACCTCAAGCTTTCTCATTTTCATCAAATGTAGAGAATTTTCAGGCATTCTGTCTTCCAGTATGACCCTCTCCCTCCCTTTAGGGGAGTTAAATTTCATGTGTTTTAAGCTGCTTGGAACTTTCTCAGAGCTTATGGGTTCTCTTTCTCATAGTTCTTAAAAATTCTATTCCATATTTCATGTTAAATGGTTTATAGTCCTATTTCTTAAAACTCACTAATTTTTCTTCTAAATACATAACTGCTATTAATTTCGTTCAGTGTATTTTTTATCCTGCACATTTCTGCTTTCATCTGTAGCATTAGGAACTGGTTCTTTTTTTATGTCTCCCATATATCTATTTAACTTTCTGAATGTATATGTATAATAACTGTATTAATGTTCTTGCCTGTTAAATCTTACATCTGTGTCATTTCTGGATTAATGTCAGTTGACTGATTTTTCTTTTCTTTACTGGTTATATTTTCCTGCCTGATAATTTTTGATTGACTGTCAGATATTACGCATTGTATCTTGTTGGGTGCTATCAACTTGTGTATTTATGTAAATATTCCTCATTTTGGTTCTAGTATACAGTTAATTATCTAGGAAACTGATTCTTCCTTTTAAGGTTTGCTGGGAAGGGTTGGAGTTGTCCTCAGTTTAGACTAATTATCATCCTCCAGTCAGACAAGACTCTTCTATGTGCTCTACCCAAAGCCCTGCGAATCAGGACATTGTCAAGTCTAGCTCAGGGGAAGAGGCATTGTTCTCTGACTTTCGTGAATGTCAGGTAATGTTACCACTAATCATTTGGGGGATTTTTTCCCAGCCTTAGGTGGCTTTCTCACATGCAGAAACATATCCTTAATCGTCTGAGGACCCAAGGGGGTCCTCTGAGCAACCCTGAAGAGCTCACTCCTGCAAGACCTCTCCTGTGAACTGTAGTTACTGTGGTCATCCAGCTCCTTCTACTCAACTCAGAGAGTCCACCAGTACACACCTCAGCTCCCCTTTCCTGGTCTGTTGTTTGCAAAATTCTCAGGGCCGGAAGTTGGACAGTCTTTGGAGTTTATTTCACTTGTTTTCTCTCTCACAAGGATAGCTGTCTCATATCCTGTGTCTTGAAAACCACTGTTGTATATATTTTGTCATTTTCTTTATTCAGGCAAGAGGATAAATCCAGTCTTTGCTACAGAAGCAGAAATCTCTGTCATGTATCAAATTTTGCATTAATGATTTTGTATTCCTTTTCTTAAAAGTGCTTCTCCATCCTAACTATATAATCCAGCCCCACAACACCTCTACTCACCAAAATACAAAACAAATGAACAGATTGTAATCTAATGTGTTAAGTGCAATAATTGATGTACCTCACATGGTCTAGAGGTGGGGAAAACGTATGTGTTGAAAAATTGCCAGAGAAGGAATGAGTCAAATGGTTTCAAAGATAGGTAAGGAAGAGAGGGTAAGAAACACAGCACAAAACCACAGAGAACCCAATATCACCCTCCAATAGATAATTTTCTAAGAGGGAAACAGAGTTTATTTTAAAGATATGAACATAAGAAAATAAAGAGTCATACATGGTCTGATATTTTTGTTAGGTAAAAAGGAAGATAGGAGACATAGTTCACTTAATTCAAAATGACATTTCCTATCTGAAATAAGAAAGATCATTGTGAATTAATAACATGCAGCAGGCGACGGCTATTTGTACGTGCAGTTAGGAAGAAGAAGAAAGAAGGGAATGGAGAAAGAGAAGTGGGAGGAAGATGAAGAAGGAAAATGGGAAGAAGGAGGCAGTAAACTCAGCTCAATTTCAATCAGAACAATTAAACTATTTCATAATTGCAAGAACTGTTTTCCATGGGAGCCAAATTCCCCACAGACCCTTGTCCAGCTCACGCAGCGACATTGAGTTTGCTTTCCGCAGCCTTGCCTGTCTACAGGTTCAGTCCTCAAATACCACTTGTCATGTGTTAGGCTGTCAGGTAAGTGTTACCTACTCACTCCATCATACTTCCGATTCTCTAAGACTTTGCAGATTTTTCCTTAGTTAGCACAGAACTAGACCCTCTGTAATAAAATAAGTTCCCATTTATTGCCAGCATTCTACTCCTTATTCACTTTGCTATAACCATTTGTAACCGTAACAGATTTTCTCTTTCTTCTTGACAGATGAATTCTTTTTGCTTTTCTGATGTTGGTTTATATGACGGTTGTTGTGTGCTTACTCCTTTTATAGAAGCAGGAACAGAAGGGAGCAGGGGAAAGCGTTGTAGGAAAGAAACCTCCAAGAGTGCATAATAACCTGCCAACCTTCCCTTTCTCTCCCTCCTCTTTTAATGGTCCTGGTCTCCTGGCATCTACAGCCCAGAGAAAATGCAAACATATGACACTGGGCCTTGCTGACTTAAAAAAAATCCCAGGGAGTCGCAGTGCAATAATAGGTCTTATTATTCCTTAACATTTAATAAAGCCTGCAGTGATAGATGCTGAAAATAAAATAAGCTGGTGTGGTATCTGCTTTTTGAAAAGCTGAAATTCAAAAGACAGACCAGTGTAGGCAAATCATACAGATGGACAAAGGACTGAAGAAAATAGGAAGGAAGGGGATAGAGACAGATGGCTGACTCCATGGATTTTTTTTTTCCCCTCCAAGATAATTCTCCTGGCTAAGGACCCCAGGATACTCCAGAAAGACTTTTTTTCTTTTCATTTTTCTTTTCTTTTTTGTTCCATTTGCTGGTTTGTATTTAATCAAGGTTTGCTGTAAACAGTGAAGCCAAGCTTCTCTTAATCACGCTTGCCATTAAAAGCTTTAAATACAAAACTCCTACTTAAAAATTACAATTATACTTTGATGAAAAAATTTCCCAGCCCACTCCATTTTACATTTTTCCCATTGGTTTTCTAAAATAGGACTGGAAAGTGCTAATAGAGTGTTTTGAAACTCAGAGTTCTTTGTGGTTTCATAGTCTCAAAAAAACCGGTCCTACTCACGGCCTTATCACCACTAATCAGGGCTTATGTGTGACTTGAAAATTAGAACTTTCACACGTGGCAGGCAGGAGACACAGAGGCACAGTCTCATGAAGAGATACCTAAGCATCGATGTGACTGCTAAGGACAGCATATTCCCCTGAACCCATGTGGTTCTGGAAGCCCTCCAAGTTATTAATAGCGACAGTGACAGGACTGTACGTTATATTGTTTCCTCATTGACGAGAACGGAATGTTAGGCGGTGGGGATTGTGACATGGAAACTATGTGAGCTGGCTGTGTTGCGTTTCATTTTCTCCTTCCGAGGGCTTTCTGTCCTTTCTGCTTTTTACTGCTGCTCGTGGCAAATGCGTTAGTGGATGATGAACAAGAAATGACCTCATGGAAGCAGTGTGGTGGTGACCCACAGCTGATTTAAAATAAGGCGGACATATTATGATCACCCTCCCCATGTATACAGCAGGAAAGAGACCTGGTTTCACTAGAGCTGGGTTGATCTAGTCCTCCTATGCTGAGTCATTGCATTGAAATGCATGCCATGTCCTAGGTTAGCCTCAGATTTCCATCTGGTCAAAAAGAAAGCATTTTTGTTGCTACTGGGGTTGGCATTAGTGCAAAAAGGGGAGTTCAGATCTGGATGAGCCAAGCCCACTTGTTCTCTCCAACCCAGGGGAGGAGCACAGAAACACCCTTGGTACCCTGAGGTGGGATTAAATGAGGAGATGGATGAAAACCACCAAGATAGCTTAAAAAAAAAATCTGAGCTGGCATAAAATAATTCACCCTTTCATTAGTTGTTAATGCATTTCTCCAATTGCTTATTCAAAGAGACATTATTTCTTCTTTTGTGTCTCGCATACGCAGCTTTAGAATGCTTGCATACATTTTACCTGGCTCTTTACATTAAATTATCTCATCAGCCATAATTCATCTCCACTTGTCTGAAGTTTTCATGGCACATGGCAAGCTGAGATGACCCTTCCTCCTCCTCTGTATTCTATCAATTATTTAATCTCATCTCCGAGAAACCTGTTCTTATAATGGCTGGATTTTCACACCCTAAGAATTCCTGCTATTGTTCTTTTACTCAACAGTCCAGATGGTTACGTACTCCTGACCTGGAGCTCTGGAATTCTTGGTTTTTTGAACCACAGGACTGTTGCAAGCCTACTGTGTTATTCTGTTTTCACACTGCATTATAAATAAATACCTAAGACTCGGTAATTTATTAAGAGAAGCAGTTTATTGACTTACAGTTTCACACTGTTGGAGAGGCCTCAGGAAACTTACAACATGGAGGAAGGTGAGAGTTAAGCAAAGGCATGTCTTACATGGCAGCAGGTGAAAAAGAGCAAATGAGTGAAGGGAGAAGAGCTGCTTATAAGACCATCAGCTCGCATGAGAACTCACTCAGTATCATGAAAATAGCATGCGGGAAGCCATCCCTATTATCCAATCACGTCTCACCTGGTCCCACCCTCAACATATGGGAATGATGGGAATTACAATTTGAGATGATATTTGGGTGGGTACACATAGCCAAACCATATGTCATAAGTCTACCATGTCATAAGTGCTCAAAATATGGATTAATTGATTGCATCAGGAAGCTGAGTTTTTCCTTTGTAATTTATCAGTTAGCAACTCATTCACTTGGAACATTTTTTCTTTCCTCGGAATAATCAGAGGGAAAAGATCATTATAGATTAAACAAACACATAGCTAATAAAGTTGAAAAAAGTGACGCAGTCTACTTTAACTTGAATGGTTTTAATGGCAGTCTGCATTTTAAAATGTGCAGTGTAGCAGCAGCTTAGGGCCTTTTTAATTGCTTTGATTTTATGATTTTTGTAGATTTTATAAAGACTCATAAACCAATGTCTTAAATTTCACTTTACAGCTCTTGCCTTAATTTTAGATTTCAAAATATCTTTTTTGACACCTTCACTGGTGTGGCTCCATCCTGGAAGGAACATGCATTCAGAGATTCCATACCTCCCCTATAATTCCCCACTTGGTCAGATTAGATGTTAATTTCTATTAAATCATCTTTTAAGCCTTACTTGAATTTTTAAGAAGATACTATTTTGACTTTGATAAATTCTGGCACTCTGAATTCATTGTGTTTCTTTGTCTTCTTCCTTGGGCTTGCCCTAGGCAAGGTCTAACACTGTCAAATCATTAGGGGGAGGGCTTTATTCCCAATTTCAAATCATTTGTTTTTTTGTCATTCAAAAAGAAATGGCTGTCTAGAGAATAAGTGTCAGTGCATACTTTGAAGATGATGGGCATATGTTTCTATCTCAGCTAATTCTTGAAGTCACTTTTGTGGTATTTTTTTCTGTAAACTTATGTATATAGTCACAAAACTTACTATTTTACTTTGAATAAGTTTCATTCTTCCCTCTGATTAGAGACTTGTCTTCTCTAATTTTTATACTTTCTGATTGGGACAAAACAATCTTTTGGCTATTCTATCTCATTTTTTCAAAAGCATCAATTATCCTCTTACAATCTCCTTATGATAAGAATCATAACATTTTAGAGCTATTGTTTAGAAATGTACTATACAGCCTTTTACCTCCTTGTCCCCAGCTGTCTCTCTCACTGTTTCTGTCTTTCAAAAAAAGCAAGCTAACTACTAAACCAAAACCAGAATCCAGATTCCTGTAGTTCCAGTCCATGTTCACTATTGATGAATGAATATCAGACTTCTACATTTTGCAACCATGGTGACTGGTCTAGTAATTGTATCTTTCTGAAGTAAAATAGGAGAGCAAATGGGATAAATATTTATTCTTTTGTTTTCTTTACCCCAGGGCTGTCTTAAATCACTTAAAATAAGCCAAAGTTAATTTTGTTTTTTTTGCTATTAGAGAGCAGTAAATAGTTAAGTAACAAAGTAGTAGTAACTCGAGATATAATCACGCTGATTAATGTTTGACCAGTTTACTGCTTTCACCTGTATCATTTCATTTAATATTCACTTTTACTTCATACAGGGCAGATACAAATACTACCCTTCATTTCTTGTTGAGCACACTGAGGTTTGCATCAGCGAAATAAATTTTTCATGCTCAAACACTCAATATAGGAGGAGGAAATTATACCATGTTTTGACATTAAATTCTATTTCAGCTATTGTTTGTTTTCTTCATTCTCTTTCCTTCTTTCCTTTCTTTCTTTCTTTCTTTTTTTTTTTTTTTTTTTTTTTTTTGAGACAGAGTTTCACTCTTGTTATCCAGGCTGGAGTGCAATGGCACAATCTTGGCTCACCGCACCCTCTGCCTCCTGAGTTCAAGCAATTCTGCCTCAGGCTGCTGACTAGCTGGGACTACAGGCTGTGCCACCATGCACAGCTAATTTTTGTATTTTTAGTAGAGATGGGGTTTCACCATGTTGACCAGAATGGTCTCGATCTCTTGACCTCGTGATCCACCCGCCTCAGCCTCCCAAAGTGCTGGGATTATAGGCGTGAGCCACTGCGCCCGGCCTCTTTCTTCTTTTAAAAGTACAATTTGAGTTTCACCATCTTTTCATAAGTTAATATCTACTCACATTTACTATGATTTCTGTGTGTTTGAAGAATTCTGGTATACTAGACTTATGCTTTTAATCTACGTTGTTCCTAAATTGGGTATTCATGTTTTTTAATTTCTGCCTCTTTGTTATTTAGTTGGATTAGACTTTCAGTTTTTGATTTTTTTCTCTGCTTGCTTGAAATGTAAAATGTCTATATCAGTTATATTGTGTTTCTCTTAAAATTTTAATATGAAGAGTCCTAAGTTTGGCCAATGGAGCCCTTTCAAGTCAGCTTCTGTTTTCTGTTGACATGACTACTTCCTGGCTTTCTGATTCAACAAGATATTCCAGGCTTACCACATATTCTTTCTGCTCCAGAGGTGAAATCTGCCATTTAGCAAAC
This sequence comes from Sapajus apella, assembly GCF_009761245.1. Taxonomy (NCBI): domain Eukaryota; kingdom Metazoa; phylum Chordata; class Mammalia; order Primates; family Cebidae; genus Sapajus; species Sapajus apella. Next base: position 9,485,920 of record NW_022437000.1, on the reverse strand, counting down.
TAGTTCTGTGTGTGACGTGTATGCACTGCTGATGGGGTTTGTGATTTCCAGGTGAGTTCAGAGTCTAGAGCAAGAAATGCTTTTATGCTTTATTCAGAAACCTTCAAATGAAATCTGAAACCATGGGATTTTTCCCAGTCTTTCCTCATTCTATATTTGTATCTTCCTTCTCCTACAGTAAGAATGGAGGTACCTAACATCAATGTGTCTGCTCATTTGTTCAATCCTACAATAGTTACAAAATTGTTTCAGAATAATTTTAAGCACACCGTGGTTCAACAGAGTTGTTAAGATTAAGATTTGTTTGAACTATAGTCTAGTAAAGATGTACAGTTAGAATACTTGTTCAAAAGCTATTTGAATTAATTTTTTTATTATATGTGATATGGTTAATAATTTGATTCAAATCTTGGTTCACTTGGGTCTGTTTTTAATTTACTTTTGGAGTTGACATTATTTTGATTAACTTGTACTTTTTAATTTATAAGGCATTTAGGTGCATCAAAAGTCAAAATTATGTAAAAAAAAGTTACTCAGATTTCTTATTCCCAATTCTGTCCCTTCCAGCCCATTTCATGGATCCTCTACAACGTTTTATGAGGTGTGGATTGACAGTCTTTTCAGTTTCCCTTTCTTCTGACATAAAGTATAGCATATGTCATATGTCAATAAACAATGGATGTTTGAAATCACTCCCTATCAGTCTGTGGGATCTTCCTTTCTTCTTTTTGAACAGATGCATATAGTGCGACACTGTGTAGCGATATCACAGTTTATTCAATCGGCTTCCTATTGCTGAATATTTATTGTTTCCAATACGTTGCTGTTGCAGATAATGCTGCAGTGGTTGACCATGTACACATGTTTTTTGGGTTTGAAAAGGTACCCTTCAAAATAAATGATTAGAAATGAGATTGCAGGGTCAAATGCACATGTAACGTGACGAAATTGAATTATTAGATGTGACGGAATTGCTTTACATAGTGTTCGAAGCATTTTGTGTTGGCCATCAGAACATGTCGGTGAGCATTTGAATGTTTACAAATCTGAAAGGTAAGAAACTGGTATCTTTTATATTCTTCAATTTGAAGCAGCAATAGTCACAACAGCATGTTCCTGTCTGAAGTGACCAATTCTCTCTTTCTTCAGAAAGTAGACCTAACATTTCATAAGCCTTGTAGCACACCTCCGACGATTTTTATTCCTTTTCCATTTAAATCACGACATGATTCAATATCCTATAACACATGAATTTGACTGAATATTATTGCCACCTAGACTCACTCTGCATAAGAGTATGAGAAAGAAAATAGAAAAAATAAACTGTAGTTTTCCAATCGGTGTTCCAGTATCTATTCATCTATATACTAGCCATCATCTGCCCGTCAGTCCTCTATGTTATCCTCCTGTGTTTTGGTCTGCATTCCCCCTTCTACACATATATAAAACAAGCAAACTATATGGACAGCAGATCCCATTCTTGTTTTAAGCTGAGGTGGCACTTCTGCACTGGGGTTTATGACTTGCTTTCTCCATGATCTTTTCCATGTTCCTTTGCCCAGGGCAAAGAGGATTCTTCCTTTGTGAGAAGCACCCCAACCTTCATTATTGTAGACCTACTGTGCTCTATTATTTCATTTACACTATAGGACATGTATGTAGTGACTTATAACCTACAGAATCCCTTAATTCAAGCCATACATATTCTTCCTACACCCCATTTTCCCTTGATAATAAAGAGAAATGACTCCTTATGCAGAATCCACTGTCACTCTAGGGTTATAAGGGACTGACCATGAACATGTGACCTGGGTGTCAATGGAAGGTTTCTTCCTTGGATCTCAAGCCATCATATTCATAGAGCCCAATGTTGAAATTCATACATCGTGTGAACATGCTACTCAGTGGGAGAATGAGTTGTCCTTCCTATTTCCCATCCTTGGATCCCTTACCCACCTGTCCTGGCTGTGGGAGAATTGGTACCATAGAATGTCTCTGTTTGAGGAAGTAAACTTCAGTTTGTTGTAAACGCCTTCCTTACACGGTGTTGAATACCAGCTGGTGCTATAAGTTGGTCTTTAGTGGGCCATCTCACCATTTTTCAAGGCCAAAATGCTTCTGGGTAATGAAAGCCAGTAGATGCCACAAGCGTCAGTCATCAGCGTCCTTACTTCTCCGTAAAATGAAGCTTTAGATGGGAAGAATTTTGTGTGATACTAAGTTGGTTGTAAGGCATTCTGTAATTTTATGGATGGCATTGCTGGAAAAAGCTTGGCAAGAAGGGATGGCAAATTCATAACCAGAATGTGTCAGTGAAAGTGAGGATAAATCTCCTCCATGATTGAAGAGGCTCATTTTCATTAACCCATCACAGGTCAATTAAACATTATAGGCTGGTGCCTGTGGGTTATGAGGTCATAACAGGCATTCATTATTGGTCTCATCTTTTGGAAGACTGGGCACTTAGAAGTTTCAGCAACCTCATAAGACCTGCTGAGTGGCAGTACATAGGTTCAGCCATGCTTGATCTCCACCGCTATTGCTACGGTCATTTTGTTCAAGTCCTTTGGAGAGTGTCATTGGGGCACCTAAAAAAAAAAAGAAAATGAGGTTGACTGATGTCCATAGGCTCGGTTTGCACAATGTTCTCTAAAATGAGTTCTTCTGGAGAATATTCACATGTGACTCAATTTTAAAAATTCCAGTCTCATAATTCTTTCACAAATATCTTCCTTTCACCAGTCTTCTGATTACGTTTTTCCAAGTCTTTGACTATCTAGATGAAGCATTAGCCTTTGTTTGCGAATTCATATACCTCCCTACTTCTAACTATCTTACATAGGAGGGTAAACAAGATTTGTCTGTTCACTAGGATGGATTTAGCAACCCCAGTAGAATATAGCTTATAGTCTACCATAAAGACATAGAAGATACACTAGAAAAGCACACACATAAAATCTATGTCAGACGGTTATAAATGTTACTTAGAAAATAACGCATAGAAGGTAAATAGGCATTGTGGAAAAAAAAGGAATTATGCTTAGTTTGGCCCAAGAAGACCACTCAGGGCAGGTAGTAAGAAAAAACAGTTGATAGAAGAAAGCGTAGGATCACCTGAACCCCTCACAGCTGTGATTCCCAATTGTGGCCGCATCTCGTAATTGCCTGTGGAGCTACACAAATGCTGATGTCTGGGTTTCACATTCAGAGATTCTAACTTGATTGGTCTGAGGTATAGTTTGGGCACTAGGATTTTTGAAAGATCCCAACTGACTTTACTATGTGGCCACAGCTAAGAAGCTCTGCATTCCTGAGAAATTCACTGAGGTGAGTGTTCCATGGTCTTTAAGTAAGGCAGGGATAGGACCGTGAGAAAAGAAAGAAAGAGCATCTCTTGCTGGCTGGGGAAGTTCAAGGCTTTGGAGGTCTTTGGGTATTCAGTGATTAAATTTACCCACTAGTCCCTGCTCCAGTTCTATGAGCCCCACATTTTTCCAATCAATATCTTAATCTTAAAAGCCCTGTGAGTCTGCAAACTCCACGCTTAGGATCGGATCCTGATTTTCTTCTTTTTTTTTTTTTTTATGATACCTGCCTCATAGTTATGAGAGATAAGATAGCCTTAAAGCCACAGATGTTACCTGGTCCATTGACTGTCATGGGCTGATAATGGAAAGTCCTGAGTGTTTCATTTTTGGCCTTTAAGATTTCGAACACAGTCGATTACAGCCAGACACACTCCATAGTCATTGTGCTTCTCATTTTTGCCACACTCACCCATGACAGTAGACGTGTAGCCTGCTGAAGGCTTCCTTCAATGGGCACTTTATTTCCCACAAGCACAGGAGATAATTTAAGTATTTCTTTCACCACCAGATACTGTGGACTGCCAGGGTCTCATCCTTCTATGTTGGCAGAAACTTTGCTGCCTTCAAACCTTACCAGTTCAGACAATGCAGTTCAGATCCCCATTTCCTCGAGAGTCTATTGTCTCCAGCTACCTCTGGTACCAATTACTGTATCGAGGGAAGTTCAGGTGAAGAAACAGTCAACTCTAGCTGCTTTAGCCACTTTCTCTTACAGGATATTAAATGGCTTACAGAGTCTTCAAGGGATGCTAAAAGATCATCTCCAGACTGAGCCTTCTGTGAAGATCCCTGTACTACAAGCCCAGACTGCCACAGGCGATGTTGAATTTGACAAAATCGGGAAGATGCCTGCAGAACAAGGAAGCCAGCTCCAGGGCCAGCTCTTCCCCTGCCAAAATGGAAAGCTGTCACCAAAATTACTGACCACATGCTGTGTCAACAGTGTTCTGCTGCTCTAATGATGCTATTCTTTGGGCATAATCTCGTTCTTGCATTGAAGTTATTATTGTCTTTTTTTTTCCTCTTAAGTAGCTGATGACCATTGCTGATGTTTTCATCTTTTGTGCCGAGGCAGTTAGATTTTCTGCTGAATTTGTGCTGCCACCTTAGGGAAGGGGTAGAATGTGCCACCGTGGTTTCTATTTGACATTGTTTTCAGCGAGAGATGGGAGGGCTGAACGTGCCTCTTGACAACTCCAAGTGGATTGAGGGGCCTGGATATCCAAGCGCCTTCTTTCTTTGGGCTGTATATTAGTTCGTTCTTACACCGCTGATAGAGACATACTCAAGACTGGGAAGAAAAAGAGGTTTAATTGGATTTACAGTTCCACATGGCTGGAGAGGCCTCAGAATCACGGCGGGAGGCAAAATATATTTCTTACATGGTGGCAGTAAGAGAAAATGAGGAATATGCCAAAGCAGAAACCCCTGATAAAACCATCAGATATTGTGAAACTTATTCACTACCACAAGAACAGTATGAGGGAAACTGCTCCTGTGATTGAAATTATCTCCCACTGGGTTCCTCCCACAACACATGGGAATCATGGGAGTACAATGCAAGATGAGATTGCTGCTGTAACAAAATATAGACCTGGCAATTTATAAGCCACGCAAATGTATTGCTTGGTTCTAGAGGCTGAGAAGTCCCAGATCGAGGCACCGGCAGGTTCGGTGTCTGGTGAGAACTCTCTGCTTTGAAGATGGTGCTTTCTAGCTGCATCCTCACAAGGCAGGAGAGGCAAGGGACCTCACTTACACCTCTTTTTTAAGGGCAATAATCTCATTCATGAGGGTGGAGCCCTCACGACTTACTCAGTTCCCAAAGGTCCCATGTTTTAATATGATATCAGGTTCCAACATATGGTTTTCATGGGACACCAACATTTAGAACATAGCACAGCGCCCTGCCTTTTAAAAGGCCCTGAATGAGTCTTTTGATATGCAGTGACTCCGCATATTCTGCTTGGCTAATAGTGGGAGAGGGAGATGTCTGTGTTGCACACCTGGCTTCTCCTATGGGGGTATCTTAGTTAAGCAGCTTCAGAGGGTCCTGGGGCCCCTTTGCGTCCGTGGAGTGCTGTGGGATCTGCCCACCACTGGCCGTGGCTCTCCTGCATGCATGCTATGCTGTGAAATCCTGCTGTCACTATATTCCACGTTTAAGGAATGCTTTCCCCCTACATTTTCTGATCCACCAAAAGTCCTATGTAATTATTTACACGTTAAACAAATATTCGTTACACTGTTTTTAGAGATTTGGAATGATGCAGATATCATAAATGATATTATAAGTGTTCATCCCGTTTTCTTGAAAACTCTTTCATCGGTTTTCATTCATTAATTTTTGCACTCCTTAGTTTATTCATCCATTAATAGTACAGTGCTGTTCTCTATGTGCCCAGGACTGCTCTGGAATCTAGGACATACCAAGATTTCCTACATCCCACAGTCGAGTGAGAATGACTTCAATCATGACAGCAGTTGCCAGGTGCTGCAGCGAAGGTGTGTGCAGAGGATTTCTGAGAACTTAGGAGGAAAGAGTCATTTGGAAGAAGAGGGTACATCTGAGCTTCCCATTTCTGGGACTCTCTGTATCCAGCATGGTAATGGAGTTGTACATTCATCTTATTTTTCACCTGCCAATTTTCACTGTTTCTTATGTCTCAGTACAAATTCCACTTTGGAAAATACTTCCATGACTCCTTTAAGCTAATCGGATTTTTTCTTTGGATTTTTATTATGCCCTGCACTTTTGCACTCATAGTGCTTGACAACACTGCTTTTAAATGGTTATATGTGGAATTATTCTAAGTGTTTTTCTCCCTACTGTAACACCAACATGTATTCCATGCCAAATGTGCAGAGGAGGAGTTTCAGAAATCTACGTTTAAATGTGAATAAATGAAGTTGCTCTAGGTGGTCCATACGTAAAGGATAAAGATATGCACAGAGAAAATTTCAGTGGGCTTCTCTGTGAATTTTGCACCAAAATATCAGTCCTATTTCTCCATTGAAAAATGCAAGGAGAATGCATTCACCAGCTTAGTCTCATTCTCACACTCATGACTCATCTATGGTGAGAGTGAAACTGCATTTCTTTTCACTGCTCTTTTCCCCCTTCACCTGGCTGAAGAGAGGAACGAGTAGTCCTGTCCCCATCTCAGCTCCACTAGCTTCAGGCAGGCCCACCACAGCCATTCAGCAAGAGGGTAGGAATCCCTCATTCAACAGCTGCCCAATGCTGGGGCATCACTTCTTATCCAGTGAATGATCCAGGTCACAGATGTGAGTGAGCAAACATTTTGGGATGTGCAAACAGTACTCTTGTAACAGCCGTAAAAGGAGAGGATATTAACAGGCCATGAATAAAGTCAAAATTAAAAAACAAACAAACAACAAAGAAAAACAGTAAACCACAAGAAACAAGAAAGCCTCCAAGAAGTAAACATGGGTCTGATCGCTGAAAACGAAGCATTGCATTTTGGAATATTCTTATCTTTGATTTATTTTCCAAAGGTACACTTCTCAGCATAAAATATCCCAATATGTTTTCTTATTTAGAGATGACAGTGAAAGCATGGGCTACATGTCAACTGAATTCATTGGTAGAAAATTTGCTTTTACTTCATTTCACCTGGCAGTAATGGCTTGATAGGAGCTATGGGAAGGTTTATTCCTGATTAAGGCATGGAAATTCAAACCAAGTCAACATTAGATGTAACATAAAAACTTGTAAACAAATTTTAGATAGAAATTTTGAACCAGGAATAGTTATAAATGAAAATATCAGTATGACTTGAGACTGGCAGATAACAAACTACTATTGAAATTCTGCAGGTTGGGCAGAAAACAACAACAAAAAAGACATGAATTTTATCTGTGCAATTTCTAACCTGTAATAGTGTCACAATCCCCAAGATTGGAGTGAAAACGTAGGCACAGGGAGAGAGAAATCAATGACCTTTAGAATTCACAGCATTCTTTCTAGTGTCATTTTAATTTATTTTCCCAAATGAGTTCTTAACAAAATAAGGCAAAACTAAAACAAATGGACAACCTCCATCCCATTTATCCCTTTCAGCTGGATGAGAACTTGTTCTGTTTCATTTTTCTATTTTACCCGTGTCCTTAAGTGAGACCACTCCAAGGTATTTCAAGCAAGTGGAGCTTGGTGTAATGTTAAGGGACATGAAGAAATTTACACAACAGTCTTTGTAATGTGTTCCAATATGCATGTGCTCTGCAGTCTATAGGAAAAGGAGCTTCCTCTCAGAAGGGAGCCATGGGAGGCCACACTCAGGATGTTTTTGGAGGCTCATTCCATGGCTGATGATTTCTCCCTTCTAGAATGCCAGAGTCCCATGAGATCTCGACTTTAACAGTTGACTCCTTCTAGAGATGGTCTCAACTGTCGTTTCTCCATTAGCATGATTCACCAAATAGTGATTTCCTTAGGAAACATAGAATTCACATAGATGTGCTATTGTCAGCACATCTAAACCTCTGTGCACAGACAGCGCCTTGACTGCTGCCTGTGCGGTAAAGGGTTGGCAACTGGTCTTAACACAGAGAAGTGGAAAGTTGGGAAACAGAGCGCCCTGGGTCCAACTTCATCCTGGGTGACCTCTGCCTTGTCTTTTCTTAGCCTCAATTTTCTTAACTATACAAGAGGGATTAAAGTACATGTTTGAGGGGAAGAAATGAGATAAATTCAATTAAAAAACTATTTTCCTGCTTTTGGCCAGCCAAAAGCATTTTAAGTGGCAAGTTTGGGGTGGTTGGATGCAAAGCAGTGCCCCTTGCACACTGAGCCTCAGATCCGCTGCATCCAGTGACCTCTCCAAACTACTCTTACGTGCATCCCACTGAGTTTATTATTTAGAAGGACATGCATGTTTGTTTATCTTACAGATTTTGATAAGATAATAAATGTGAAGAAAGTTCAAAAAACTTTGCTTGTTGGTTAGAATATTTAAAGCTGAAAGAAATGTTGCAACAGTAAAACTGTTAATTTTATTAAGGCAGCAGAAAGATGCAGTGACTTGTCTAAGGTCAGAAGGCTTACTGATGACACAGATGCACATGGAACTCGGCCTCCGCACTTTAAGGTTCGCAGATTTTGCTTTACTATTTAACATTGTTCTGTGTGTTGTTTCAGGCATATAAATAGAACCTGCATCTGCTCACCATTGTATTGCTACCTTTCTTCCACAAAAATCTTCCTTTACATGCTCAATTGCAACGCCATCTTTTATTCTCCTTCAAGTCATGATATAGACATTTATTAAGTCAATGATTAGAAAAAATGCTTCTTAAACTCTGAGTCTTTTGATAAAATGGAATGGTCCAGAAATATTTTCACATATACCGAGTTGGTTTTATTAGAAAAAATAAAATGGGAAGAGTTGTGTCTCCCTCAGCTAAGAGGACAGGTAACTTGTCTGGTCCCCTTTCAAAAGACTTACAGGTACTTAGGTTTCCTAGGTCCTTCAACTTATTATTGTACTACATTTCGCAGGCACTAGCTGGGACCTTTGTCCATGAGTCAGCTTCATGGGGATGGTTTTCTAGCTCGTTCCTTCACCACATTTGCAGAGTTGGATCCCATTTCCCTGTCTTCAGCCTTGTCTTGGAGACATTGTCCTGTATGGCTGGTGCACATCAGACCCTGCCTTCATTTCTGTTTTGCTTTCATCCTGCTCATATTTCCAACACCATCTCCTCTTCCATCCCATCAGAGCCTCTATCACTTTCCATGTCTTTATTCAGGACACAGGAGTGAATAGGCCACATCTGGAAGCATACGATGGTCAGGGCGTATTTGTGCTTGCCCTAAATAGACTATCCCCTGTTGCACATTGCTGCTTCTGTTCTATTTTCTCCCTGAAACATTGCTAGCTTTTCTAATTTGGCCATCCAGTTACCTGAGTTTGATTCTCCATTTCTTTACTCCACTGAATTCAAGAGTATTCCATCTGACATGGTTTGGCTCTGTGTCCCCACCCAAATCTCATGTTGAATTGTAATTCCCAATGTTGGAGGTGAGGTCTGGTGGGAGGTGATTATATTATGGGGGTGATTTCTAATGACTCAACACCACTCCGCTAGTGTTGTCTCATGATAGAGTTCTCACGATATCTGGTTGTTTGAAAGTGTGTGGCACCTTCTCCAGCCCTCACTCTCCTGCTGGCCATGTGAATATGCACTTGCTTTCCCTTCGCTTTCCACCATAACTGTAAGTTTTTTGAGGCCTCCCTAGAAGCAGAAGTCTATACAGCTGGTGGAACCATGAGTTGATTAAACCCCTCTTCTTTATAGGTTACCCAGTCTCAGGTGTGTCTTTATAGCAGTGCAAGAATGGATGAATACATAAAACTGGTACCAGAGAAGTGAAGCATTGCTATAAAAATACCTGAAAATGTAGAAGCAACTCTTAAACTGGTAATGAACAGAGGTTGAAACAGTTTGGAGGGCTCAGAACATGACAGGAAGATGAAGGAAAGTTTGGAGCTTCATAGAGACTTGTTTAATGTTGTGACCAAAACGCTGATAGTGATATAGATAATGAGGTCCAGGCTGAGATGGTCTCAGCTAGAGATGAAGAACTTATGGAGAGCTTGAGCAAAGGTCACTCTTGCTATGCTTTTGCAAAAAGACTGGCAGCATTGTGCCCCATTCAAGATATCTGTGCAAATTTGCACTTCAGAGAGATGATTTAGGGCAATTGGTGCAAGAAAGGTGTAAGCAACAAATCATTCAAGATATGCCCTGGCTGCTTCTAAAAGCCCACACTCATCTGCATAAACAAAGAGATGATCTAAAACTGGAACTTACATTTAAAAAGAAAGCAGAGCATAAAAGTTTGGAAAATGTGCAGCCTGGCCATGTGGTAGAAAAGAAAAACCTATTTTCTGGGGAGAGATTGGAATTGTCTGCAGAAATTTGCATAAGTAAAGAGGAGCCAAAAGTTAATAGCCAAGACAAGGAGGAGCAATGGCTCCAAGGCATTTCAGAGCTCTTCATGGTAGCCCCTCCCAGAGAGGCTACCCTTCCCACAGGCTCAGAGGCCCAGGAGGAAAAAATGTTTTCATGGGCATTACCCAGGGCCCCATTGCCCTGCACAGCCTCCAGTCATGGCACCCTGCATCATGATCACTCCAGCTCCAGCTCTAGCCAGCTAAAAGAGGCCAAAGAACAGCTTGGGATGTTGCTTCAGAAGGTGCAAACCCCAAGTCTTGGTGGCTTCCATGTGGTGTTAAGCTGTGGATATGCAGAGGGTATGGATTGAGCTTGGTAGCCTCTACCTAGATGTCAGAGGATATATAGAAACACCTGGATGTACAGGCAGAAGTCTGGTTCAGGGACAGAAACCTCATGGATTACCTTTACTAGAGCAGGGAAGAGGGAAAATGTGGGGTTGGAGTCCCCACACAGAGACCTCACTGGGGCACTGTCTAGTGGAGCTGTGAGAAGAGAGCCACCATCTTCCAAATCCCAAAATGGTAGCTCTACCAACAGCTTACACCATGTGCCAAAGCCACAGGCACTCAATCCCAGCCCATGAAAGCAGCTGTGGGGGCTGTTCCCTGCAGAGCAACAGGGATGGAGCTGACTAAAGCCTTGGAAGCTCACCCCTCGCATCACTGCATCCTGGATGTGATACATGGAGTCAAAGGAGATTATTTTGGAGCTTTACAATTTAATGACTGCCCTGCTAGGTTTCAGATTTGCATGGGGCCTGTAACTCCTTTGTTTTGGCTGATTTCTTCCACTTGGAATGAGTGCATTTACTCAATGCCTATACCCCTATGGTATCTTGGAAGTAAATAACTTATTTTTGCTTTTCCAGGCTCATAGGCCAAAGGGATTTGCCTTTCTCAGATGAGACTTTGGACTTGGACTTTTAGTTAATGCTGGAATGAGTTAAGACTTTAGGGGACTGTCGGAAAGGCATGATTGTATTTCAAGATGTGCAAAGGACATGAGATGTGGGAGGGGCTGGGGTGGAATGATATGGTTTGGCTCTGTCCCCACCCAAATCCCAAATGTTGAATTGTAATTCCCAATGTTGGAGGTGAGGCCTGGTGGGAGGCAATTGGATCATGGGGGTGGTTCCTAATGATTTAGCACCATCCCCCTAGTGCTGTCTCATGATAGAGTTCTCATGAGATCTGGTTTTTTGAAAGTGTGTGGCACCTCCCCTATTCCTGCTGCCCATGAGAAGACAGTTCCTGTGTCTCCTTCTCCTTCTGCCATGATTATAAGTTTCCTGAGGCCTACCGGAAGTAGGAGCCTGTACAGCCTGCAGAACTATGAGCTGATTAAACCTCTCTTCTTTATAAGTTACCAGTCTCAGGCATGTATTTATGGCAGTGTGAGGGCAGACTAATGCATCATCTCTGCACTGGCAAGCACCATCAGTAGAAAGAAACAGAGATGGCATTCCTGGATTCTCTCTGACATTCAACTGATAAAACTTGAATGGATTTATGAGCTCTTTGAGGTAGAAGAGACACAAGAGTAATCACTGAAACAGAAGTCAGTCCAGGGTGTGGGACTGGAGTTAGCTACTGTAAGGACCTTCTATGTATAGTAGTTGCTTTACCAGGGACCCCACTAGGGCCTCAGATGGTTCCCAATAATCACGACCTCTTCATCTAGGACCTGGAGACATAGGTGGGCTGGTACTGGTTACTTGTTTCTGACAAATATAACATGCCAGAATTGATGGGATGCCCCTCACTTTCCTTCTCTGTGGTGCTTCCCACTTATTCCCTTAGAGGGAAGCCAGCTGCCATGTTGCAAGCTGCCCTACGGAGAAGCCCATGTGGAGTGAACTGAGGGTGCTTCTAGCCAGCAGCCAACAAGGAATTGAAGGCCCCAGAATCCAACAACCCAAAAGGAATGCAATCCCACCAGCAGCTGCATGAGTGAGCCTGGAAGTAGATTCTGCCCACCGCCCCAAGCCTGACCTTGAAATGACTGTGTTCCTAAATGACATCTTGCTTGCAACCTTGGGAGAGACCTTGAACCAGAGACCCTAAAGCCACTCCCACAGTCTTGACTCATAGGAAGTATGAGATACTACCTGCTGCTTTAAGCAGCTAAGTGATGGAATAAGTTGTTACACAGCAATAGCTAACCAATACATCTCACCTCATTATCTACTCAACATCTGAGGGAAGGGGCTTCATATTGATCTTTTGAAGAGAAAAAATATTTTTAGATGACACAATGGGAAAAAGGTTTTTTTTACCCCAAATATTTCACTAAATCATTTTTAGTGGGAAAAAAAATGCTCGCAGAAGAACCCAAAGTCTTCTAATTATGTGTGGCTCCTGGTTTACAAAATGCGTTTGAGCAACTTCAAAAGTTTAGATGTAGGGATGCCTATCTGCTGACCACAGCAAGCTCTGAGAAATATAAGAGGTTTGGCTTTATTCTGGTGATATCTCTGTCACAGCTTAATGATATCCAGCAGAGTTGTTGAAGCTCCTGTACTGCTGCCAAGGACGGCTGAGTTATCCTTGGCTGAATGTCTCTATCTACAGCTTGGACCTCTTTTTATGAGTCTAGATCCATATTTTCAACAACCTTTAGATAGTTTCACTCAATATCTCTCAGTACGTCAACATTAATATTTTCCAAACAGAGATCATTCATTTGAAGCCTTTTCCTCTTTCTGTATTCTCCTGCTTCAAGACTGATTTTCACCAGCTGCCAGGTCCAGACATCCAAAAAACAATGCCGCCACACTCTCCCGTCTCACTCTACAATCATGACGGGGTTAGGATTCCATTTGTTTCCTAATGTTGTGACAGAGAGTGGCTCCCTTTAGCCAATGCCATTTTCTTTTCTCTTGGACTGTCTTGTCTGAACCATATTTCTCCATCTCCTTTCCTGTTATTTGTGGCCCTGGGACTTAGCTCTAACCAATGAAATGACAAACTTACTGTCTGCTGCTTGCAAGTCTGGCCCATAGAAACTGCCCACCTGTGCTTCCCAAGGCTCCCCACATTCTTCTGACTGGGAATTGAAAGCCATGTTGGCCTGGGGGCAGTGTGCTGAAGGAGCCTAACCTCTGTTAGTCTGGGATTTTTTGAGTGACAGCCCCATATGCTTTCTTGGTGTCAAATTACAACTGTTCAGGAATAATCATACCTCAGCAGGAATTTTACATTATTAGTATTCTGTTGGTTCTACTCCTCTGGAAAACCCTAACACACTGGTGTAAAGCAATGGTCACTTATCACCATCACCCCTCCACAAGTTCTGAGAGGAGGCTGGCCTCAGCTAGAGAGTTCTTGTTATGGTCTCATGCAGTTGCAGTCAGATGGGGACCAAGGCTGGTGTCACAGCAAAGCTTCCTGACACGCTTGGCTGGCAGTTCATGTGGGATGTTAACTGGCAATTCAGCAGGGACTGTTGTTGAAAGCACCTCCATGTAGCCCCTCCATGTGGCCAGGAGTTCTTTCCACCATGGTATCTGGATTCTAGAGATGAGCATTTGAAGTGGGCCAGATGGAAGCAGCGTCATGAGGTTGTTTATGGCTCAACCTCAGAAGTCAGGCAGCATCTATATGTTATTATCAAGTCACTAAGGTAAGACTATATTCAAAAGAAGCGGACTGTGCTTCATCTCTTAATAGAAAGTATGTTAAGGCTGGGTGTGGTGGCTCACACCTGTAATTCCGCACTTTGGAAAGCTAAGGAGGGCATACCACCTGAGGCCAGGAGTTAAAGACCAACCTGGCCAACATGGAGAAACCTGGTGTGATGGTTAATACTGAGTGTCAACTTGTTTGGATTGAAGGATACAAGACATTGGTCCTAGGTATGTCTGTGAGGGTGTTGCTAAAGGAGATTAACATTTGAGTCAGTGGGCAGGGAAGGGCAGAGCCACCCTTAATCTGGGTGGGCACAGATCTATTCAGCTGTCACTGAGGCTAGAATATAAGAGGGCTGAAAAACGTGAATAGAGAGACTGGCCTAGCCTCGCAGCCTGCACCTTTATCCAGTTCTGAATGCTCCTGACCCTTGAACGCTGGGTGTTCAAGGTTCTTCAGTTTTGGAACTCGGACTGGCACTCTTTCCTCCTCAGTCTAAAGGAGCTGTGAGTTAATACTTTAAAAACTCGCCGTTAGAGAACCTGACTAATACAGATTTTGGTACCAGGAGTGGTTCCAGAGAAACAGAATATTAAGGATGGAATTCCTTAATATCGTGTCTGTTTTTCTACAACTTCAGCTCTTTCTCTACAGGAGATAAGAACTCTCACTCAGGGCAATCTTAGCGGATTTGAGGCTCAGTATCTGCCTCTGAAGCCAAGAGATAGAATCCCTGAGTTCATCATTTTCTTTAATCACTTTGTCCACTGAACTTAGGAACAACCAACCAGGTTCATTATGTTCTTTCATCGGTTTGAGGGTTTCTGAAGTTGGCTGATTAATATGATTAGACCCCAAAATGTTAAGGACTCTACTTCTAATAGTATGGAGAACACTGATTGTCCTTGGCATAAACTAGAGGATTATGTAAAGTAAATGCATTTGACATTCCTGATTCATCGCTCATAAGAGGCAAGGAGTTGAGTGACTCTACACATAATACCTTTGACCACATGTGGAGAACCAAGGAGCATAATGAAGCTTCTAGACCTATGACCAGACTAAAGTCCCAGCAGGCCCTGAGAGGTGAGGTTGAGGGTGTGACCAGGAGGAGGTGTGCTACACTCAAAAAGAACTGCTTGAGTTTTCTGATTCATAAAAACAGAAATCTAGAGAATAGGTATGGGAATTGGTATTGAGGGTGTGGGATAATCGTGGAAGGAACATAGAGTTGAATCAGGCTGAATTTCTTGATTTAGACCCACTAAATAGGGACTCTGCATTTAATGTTGCAGCTTGGGGAGTTAAAAAATATGGATTATAAGATGGCCCACTGTGAGTGAGCTTGTAATGCCTCATCTCCCTTGGTTTGACGTAAAGGAAGGGGCCCAAAGGCTTAGGGACATTGGGGTGGTGGAGTAGGTCTTCACATAATAAGTAGTTGACTTATATGTTGACCTGGGCTTCTGTCATGGGAACTTAACTGTATCTTTTTTTCAGTGTAGTGGCAGCAAAATGAAAATAGAAATCTAAATGTTGTAGATTAGAAAGCAGAGAGTGGTATTTTAATAAATACCAATAATTTATTAGAGAAAATAATGTACTCATACTTAGCTAAGTGGAAAAACACATGTCATTTCCATGACGGCTATTGTGGAAGTGCAACCTGAGACCCTGGGAGGGAAGGAGACCTAGAATCACAGGAGAGGAGCTGCTATTTTCCTCTAAGACGAGACACATCCTGGAGCCCTCTTCTCCCCTAAAAGGAAGGCAGTGAGTTGGAAATAGAATTTCTCATTCTCTGGTATGGAAAGAAAGAAGGCTTTATGTCTCTGGGAGATCACAAGCTGCCCCTGTGAGCAGAGGGATGGCGCAGGGAGCCTGAGACTGCCCTGCACTGCCTGCTGGGGCTTAGCTGGGATGAGCCAGTCCTGAGACCCATTAGCTTCCGCGCTGCCTCGCTTTTCTTCCTATCACTACCTCACCTTCCTCCCCAGGGAGGATGCCAACATCTCATTCTGCTTAGCCCTTTGTGATTCCCAAGAGTTTTCCCACACTTTATTTTATAGATATATATATTTCTGACAACCCAGTGAGAGTAGAGACACCAAGGGTGACATGATTGCATCTTATCTGCAAGGAGCCAGGCTCAGTGAAATTAATTGTGAGGACAGCTCAATGGGCACAGTGTTTGAGCTAAAACCCAAATCTCCAGGTTTTCTAATCTTTGCTCCCCAATCACAAGTGATCACAAGGAGTTGAACCAAAGGGGACACTGTCCTGGAAGAAAGCTCTCTGCTCTCTAATTAGAGTGGTGCTGGCTGATCTAGAGTATCAAGTGTGGCCATGTCCCTTGTGTCCCTTGATTGCACTGTGGTCAATTCCTAATTTCTGATATGATCCGAATGTGTGTCCACACCCAAATCTCATGTCGCATTGTATCCCCACCATTGGAGAAGAGATCTGGTGGGAGCTGATTGGAGCGTGGGGGTGGACTTCCCGCTTGCTCTTCTCATGATACTAAGTTCTCACAAGATCTGGTTGTTTAAAGGTGTGTGGCACCTCCCTCCTCCCTTCCTCCTGATCTGGTCGTCTAAAACATGCCTCCTTCTTCTTCACCTTCCACCATGACTGTAAGTTTCCTGACGCTTCCCCAGCCATACTTCTTGGACAGCCTGCAGAACCATAAGCCAATTAAACCTCTTTTTTTAAAAAAATTAATTACCCAGTCTCACATAGTCCTTTATAGCAGTGCAAGAATGGACTAATACAACTTCTGAACCTTCTCTCTGGCTCTGTGGGGCACAATGTCAACAACATTTTTGCCCAGGCTATTTGCCCAGCACTAGGCATGGACTCAAATAGAGAAATCACCTCATCAGCAAGGATTCATCTTCGTAGTGTCATTCTGCCAGAAAAGTGTAGAAGTTGGATTCAAACCTGAGTCATGCTTTTTTAGCTGCAAAATGATAAAAGCAGAAAATCCTTAAAGAGGCATGTTCCCTGCCATTGACAGCAACTTTTTTCAAGCAATGTTATTAGAGTAAAGCCTGTCTGAGTTAGTCAAGAATTATGGGGCTTTTAAATAAATTTCATATTTTATATATTTTCAAGGATAAAGCTCTAACAGGATATTAGATTGAGACTCTTTTTGCCTCATTTTCCACTGAAATTTCTAAATGACAATAACTGGGACACTGACGGAGTATCATACAGTTGGCCTTGTGTAAGTCGGATGCAGAGTTTACAAGGAAAAGGAGGGAAACCTGCTTCTGTCGCCTGGGTCCTTCAGCATTATTAAAGATACAAGAAGTGGTCGGAGAGAGGACAGGGAAAAATTGATAAAAATATTTATTTGGCCAACTGTAAGCTCCATATAGCCTTTTCGGAAGGGGTTTGGGGAATGCATTTGCTCCTAGTGCTGAGCCTAACAAAGGCCCTCCCCCAAGGCCCCACGGAGCACTGGAAAAGGTGCTTACTACACTGGGAAGATGCAAAGAACTACTACCTGTCCCATGAGGAAGGCTGCTGACGCACTTTGGAGGCAGGGCTGAGAGTGCTCCTGTTCAGGGCTCAGCCTGCCCTGCCAGGCAAGCACTGCATGAGGGCTCCCCCAACAGCTGCGTGTGGGCTGTTTAGTGGGTGCCACTCGGGAGCCTCCAGAGCAGGGCTTCTCAAATGCTCACGTGCACATGGCTCAGCTGCAGATTCTGACAGCAGGTGCAGGGTTGGGATAGAGAGTTTCCCAGGTGACGCCATTGCTCCTGGCCACTGGACCACACTTTGAAGGGCAGAGAGTACTGTCCAATGAAGTGTGTGAAGGAAGACTGGAGAGACTTCAGAGAAACAGGACAAAGGACTCCTCCTGATGTCCACGAGTTCAGGAAGGAGCCTCAGGAGCTCTAGGAACAGAGAGACATCTGTCTGCTTGTAGGAGAGAGGACCCAACACATAGTCTCCAGAGCCCACTGCATCTTCCGAGAGAAGTCGGTTTGCTCCTCCACGTGGCCCTCCCAGTGCTGTGCTTCAGCTGCTGCCAGGCCTGGAGAGGGGAAGCCTTCCAGAGAAGTGAGGGACTCCCTTATTTCCCCCATCCTCCCAACCATCCTCACCCCATTACCCTGCAGTGCTGGGTACAGGAAGACTTACAAGGGCCCATTGGGAAGGTGGGCTGGCGGCTGCTGATGTAGGGAATTTTCTGCATCTCATGGTTGGTGGAAGGCTAGTGGCTCTGGGCACCTTCTTAGTCCAGAAGGAAATACAAAATTGCTTTTAGATAGTTACAGTTAGAATTTCCCTTTCTTCCTAGTCATAGACTCTATGACTAGGACTACAATGTCCCAGGTTCATCCTACCAGGTGCAGCCCCATGACTGAGATCTGGCCCATGGAATGTGGAGGCATCTTAGCCATTTTTAGGCAGGCCGTGAATCTCTCCTGGGTCTGATCTCTGTGTTCTAATCCACTTCCACTGGTTAAGGAGCACCCCAAAGACCTAGAGGAGACTGAGCCATGAACGCAAGGACCCTTGATCTTTGAATGACTGCGCCAAATGTGACTGAAGAGAGAATGCCAACATGGAAAGACAGCTTCAATGTGTGAAACCACTAGATCCTGTGGTTGTTAAAACATCCAATTTGAGTAACAAACGTGGGAATGCAAGACAAATAAGAAAACTGCCCACAAGCACCAACTACCAACTGTCAGGAGCAAAACTGGGAGGTAGAGTGACTGGCACCTTGAATGAATTTTCTCGTTGAGTCACTGTGGGCAAACTTTTGGCTTATCTTCTGAGGCTGAAAAATAAGAGTTCTTGGTGACAGGATAAAAACATGTCAGTAATGAGACGGTGTCACCTCTAATTTCCTAATTCCTTACCCTTGACACCCTGAGCATCTGAGGCCATGACTCAGTGGATTTCTTGTGGCCTCCTTTTCTCTTTTGCTGGCAAACTTTTCTTGCTTTTAAAAATATAGACGGTCATCCTTTTATGTAACATTTTCTAAGCCCAAGGGAATCACAATAGTTCTCCAACCAAAAAATGCAGTTATAATTATCTGAAGAACTAGTTCCCCTACAAAACACGTGTATATAGATGACCTATTTATATTAAAAAGTGCCCAAAAGACCAGCTTTGTGATATTAAATGTAATTATTTTATTCAACAATAATATTGATGAAGAGTAACAGGGAGTTAGTCTGATGGCTATGCTCCTCTTATTGCCACACAAAAGTCTAAAGCAATTTATCATAAAAATTAATTTCAGAAAGAAAATCTCTCTTCAAATATGACAGAATGTATCCATTTTTCAATTAATTGTTTTAGATCACAGACCTCCAACCCCTTTGTTTGTTGAAATCTTAAAAGATCAAAAACTCAAATTGAATTTGGTTTTATTCCATTTTTCTGTAGAGCTTTGATCCGCCCCCCCCTTGGAATTTATCAATAGTTTCATTTTCTTTCACTTTCTTTAGACTTCAGAAGCCAAATGGTGACATCAGGAAAATGTCATCTGAGCAGGCTCGCTGGCCTTCCTTTGAAGCAGCACATGTTCCCTGGGGCTACAGGGAAAGGCAAGCTGGCAGATATGCAGGGTATCTGTCCCATGACTAATTCAAAGGAAAGAAAAGACACATTTGATAATTCCTATTATAAAACAACAATAGAAACGAATGCATAGCTTTATTCACCTTTAATTATTTTCTTATGACAGGACATCAACATTTTCTCCCGCCATTGTAATGGTCCGGTAAATTACATAAAATTTAGCTTATATCGTGCTGATGTTGAAGCACACAAGAATGATATTGAAAGTATAAGTACATTTCAAAAAACCTGGAAAATGATCTGAGAAATTAGAACAGGTGATAGAGATGTATTATAGGCACCTATTAAGACATACCCTTTGAAAAATATCATCTTTAAAGTTTATAAAGCATTCTGGATTTTAGAGAAACTTACTGAACCGCAATAATAGAACATCCCAGGGGTTTGGAGTACTTAGGTGAAAAAAAAAAAAAACTACAAAGATTATTCTTCCCAGTCTGTAACTCAGCATGCTACAATCTTTTGCTATCTAATGGGTATCTTTGTAACTCACATGGACGCCTTGCAGCACAGAACATTGTTGGTAGTAAAATTTGTTTTATAAAGTCATTGCTTATGAATAAGATGTAAAGGAAGAAAAATGGGGGTGGAGATTATATTTTTAGTTTTTTCAGAGCAGTGCTACTGTTCTGGGAACCCATGAGCATCACACAGAACTCACTATTCCACAGTAAACAGAAATTTAATTGCTTTCATCTTCATTATATGGATTTTTATGTGCAGCTAAAAACAATTTGAAAAATGTAATAAAATTACACTAAATGTTTACTTGGAACAGAGTTTTTTGTTTTTTTTTTTTTCTACAGCTAATTTAAGAATCTTTTTTACTGAAAGTTTCCTGATGAGAAATAGAAATCAATTCCATTCACTTCTCACCCAAAACTACATTCAAATGATTAGAAAAAAATGAGCAGTTCCAAGTGATGGTTGATGGGTGAGGTTTGTCCTGTAGAGAACGTTATTATTAAATACGCTCATGTCCTTTATTGTGATATGAGTTAAGTTTGATGTCTGGCTGGAAACTGACAAAAGTTCATCCATCCTTTCAGACTATGGAATTCATAATATACCTTTTGTCCAAGTTGTGTAATGTTTATTTGTGAAGTCCATTCATAAATCTTAGATTTTAATTGGTTGTTGCTTTTACTGAGTAGATTTATATAAGCATAATTCTACTAAATTAGATACCACTATTTAAGAATAGTGATGATATATTTTTCCATCCTGGAAAATACATTTTAAATCATTTTAACTCATTATACACATTTGGATAGTGGTTTTTAGAGCGCTCTCATAAATAATTTTTTTAAAAAAAGCAAGAGGAGTGGGCAGTGTTTAAACATAGGGTAATAATTCATACCAATTATATTGCTAAACATAAGGTTGCAGCCTCAATAATATATCCTAATTCATACCTTATGGTCTGATGGCAATTAAAATACCACCATTAAATATTTTGCAAACACACATAAGAGCCGAGATCTTGCTTATTTAGAATAATATTCAGTGCTTTATTGCCCGGAATAGTACCTCTTTATTTTCTTGACAAAGCATAATCATTAGAGAGCCATTCTGAGGGTAACTTCAATCCACACAAAGCCTCAGACTTTGTATTTTGAGACTATTAATCTTCGGACTGCTGTCCTGGCTGTGAATGCTTTTGAGCCTCTGCTGCTTCTCACATCATGTAAGTAGAACAAGCACAATCAGATGGTCCTAACATAGTGACCAACACATACTGCATCTCTTTCCACGGCGGAGAAACCACACAACTAAACACAAATGGCTTGCTTACTGATTACGGAGATTGTGTTTAAAGGGTCTGTCTACACTGATTTAGAAGATTGTGTTTAAAGACTCTATCTACAATCTATCTACTAGGGTTTGGCTTCTAGTGTCTGAAGGTCAACAAATCTTAAATGAAGCAGAGGGTCTACCACAGAGGTTAACTTTTTCATGTTCACGATGATCATAGTACCCTCGTAGGTGACTGCCAGGTTTACCTAACAATGACACAGGCCTCCATGCTTCAACTTGGGCTAATAGAGAGTTGTGTGGTTTGGACACACATATATGTGGTTTGTGACTTCCTTACTTCATGTGAGGTCTCCCTACAATGGTCATGCATCATGATTTTGCGTATACTTTTATACAATAGTTGGCAATTTCTGTATATCAAATTAAGATGGCATGGACATTGGAATCATAAAGATGAGAGTTTATATTCTAATGGACTACTTAAAGCTATAAGCTTCAATTTCAGTATCAATACAAAAATGATAAAAATTACCTTGTAGGCATATGTCAGTGCTTTGGACTGTACTATGTCTTCCCAGAATTCCTGTGTTGAAACCCTGATCCCCAGTATGATGGAATTTGTAGGTAGGGTCTTTGGGAGACGATTAGGTCATGAGGGCAGAGCCCTCATGATGGAATTCATGCCATTATAAGAAGAGACACCAGAGAGTGAGCTTCCTCCCCTTCTTCTCTGAACATGTAAGGCTATGATGAGAAGATGGCCATCTGCAATCCAGGAAGCAGGCCCTCACCAGACACGGGATCTGCAGAAACTTTGATCTTAGACTTCCTGGGCTTCCGAACTGTGGGAATCCATGCTTGAAGCTGAATTGGATTCCCACCCCACCTCTGGCAATTTGTTGCAGCAGCCCTCACTGAAAAAGCCGATTTGCCACAACGCTCAGAGAACACTTAAGTTCTTGCAATGTGCAGTGCTTGAACGGTTTATTTTTCATCCTGGCCTAGATGTATTGTGGGGAGGAGGAATGCAATTCAAAGTTTTAATTCAGCCAAGATCGTTAAGTGCCTACTGTGTGCAAAGCTTGGCCCAGGAAGCCGTGGATCAAGGGAAAGTGGGCGTCTTTCATTGCTTCCTGGCTGGGGTTGGAAGTCAGAAGGGACAGAGATGAGAGAAACAGGCAGGGAGTGGGGCTCAAGTGCCGCCAGGCTGGAGGTCAAGCAGAACACTTCCTGTGGTTGTTGGCTGGCTGAAGCAGCGCTGCAGTAACTACATATTCACCAAGTGCTTTTGTTTGTTGGGTTTGATGCTTTCGCATCTGGGGCCCTGATGACCTTGGAGGAACTGCCCTTCCCAGGGTTAGCCCTGTCCAAAAGACAGGGATGACTCACCCCAGAACATGATTTTCAAATACAAGTCCACCAATCTGGAGTCCACATCCCTGGAGAGCCTCCCCTGTGGGCTCTCCTCATAGAGCTGTCATTCCAGACCACCCTCCACCACCCTAATCACCTCCAGGCCAGGTCCGGGACAGGTAGGTGAGGTTCCTCCACCCCAGAATCCACCGACATTTCTCAAAGCAGCCAGTTCTATGCCTGCTTATCCTGCCACACCCTTTCCTAGTGTTGTGCAAACTAAAATAAAACGCCCCCCCCATGCTCTCTGCTTCCTGGCTGACCTTGGTGGGCCCTCCGATGGCAGTATGTGCTCCCTTCTCTGGGATTTCTAGTATGACAGACCTTCTTTTCAATGGGACTCCCTTCCAGACCTGTTGGTCTCACCATACCTGAATCATCATAAAGCCTATACTGTAAGACAAATCATTGGTGTCTAAAGTTTGTAAAATGCTGTGGGCCCCACATGAAGGGGTTCTGGTTGAAACCACTTCATTGCCCCTACTTCTCAGACCAGAAAACCCAAGAGTTCATGGGAGACAATAATAACTAAATGACAAAAGCAGTAGAAGAACACAGTTGTACCTCTTTATTGGCACAATAACTTTTCAAAGGCTGGTATGAATAAAAAGTTCCAAGAAGCAAGACAAGGTGGTCTGGAGCCACTGCTCAGAACTTTCCAACAGCCAACAAAAGCACATCAATGAACAAGGCCTTGCATTATGGGAGGGTTGAGGATATACAGCGAGGGAATCATGCAGCGTAACTCCCAGGGGAGAGCATCGTGTGACACGGCCCTGCTGCTCAAACCAGTGCACGGCAGTGTGCTCATCTGTACTATTCAGGCCTTTGAATGAATGTGACCATTTTACGCCACCAGCTATGGATTGAGGCCATACGTGTTTAACTGAGTGCCATGTGATTGCCTGTGACCTATGCTGAAGTCGGGAGGTGAAATTTAACTAAAGGGTGCACAATCCACTTATCCGGAAATACAGGGCATAGGAAAGAACAGCCTCCTCATCCATGAGTAACACCTAAAACATGGGACTCCATTCATAGTTTTGCAAGGGGTGACACTGGCAAAGCTAAAACAACAATGTAGTTTCAAGATTTGAGGTGCTTTAGGTTAAAAAAAAAGGACTGTGGAGGAAAAAATAATCTAGAAATGATTTTTTAAAATCTGTATTTTGAAGAAAGGGAGCACCACCAATTGCATAAAGTTATAAAATTACAGTAATAAACATGTAAATAATTATCATGTTTGTCATACCAATAAAACACAAATACCTACAAAGAAATAAGATATATGTTCTGTATACTGCATTATAATAAAACCATTGGAAGTACAATAAACAGACTGTTGAACAGTAGAAAAACAACTGTACAGGGTGTGCATGGATTGCTCCTTTCCTCCACCACGCACTCTCTCTGGCTGCGTCCACACTTTTCCCAGCCTCTCCCTTGCTACCTAGAGGTAGCACAGAGCCGAGCCGTAAATGAGGAACCTGAAAATCAGAGTGTATCACCACAAGATGGATAAGAAAGAACACACACACACGCACACACACGTGCGCGTGCACACACACACACACGCACACAGGATCTCATATATTTAGCGTCTGTGTCCTGTGCTTTTTTTGTCTAAATGCGTGGAAAGAAGACACAGCACGTGTCAGAAGGCAGCCTTCTGTTGTTGCAGCTTGGAATCAGCAGGCAGTTCTATTTTGTGAGTCTGCAGTTCAGGCCGCATCAAATGGTGGTGTCCCAGAGCTCAGGCGGCAGCCTGTTGCAGGAGGCGCCTTCGGGCTTCTTCAGAAGACTCGGCTTCTTGCAGGGAGGTGGGGGAGGCACTCGGGGCTCGGCGTGCTGCAGGATCTGCTGCCAGTCTTGTCCTTCCTCACAGAGCTTTCTCCTCCAGTCCAAGAGTTCCTGCAGGGCCACACTTTCATTCTCTGAGAGCCTCAGCTGATGGATTACCTGTGGGATGAAGAAAGTGGGGGAAAAGGGTAGCACCAAATATTACGAATGAGTGTGAGGTGTGATAGCAACATCTGGATACAAACGGCGGGGCTGGAGCTGAAAGAGGCAGCCTCTTTCCGCAGTCTCCATGCACTGCTGCCTCTGGAAGCAGCACTGGGCTAGGGAGGCTGTGAATTGCTGAGAGAAGACAATGACTGCTACGAAACATTGGGAACTAGGTGGAGTGTTAATGTGTGCTGCACCTGCAAAGGCTGCAAGAAGGAATCAAAGTCTGCTTGACCTACGCCTTCGATTATGGTGTACATTCTTATGGCATCTTGTACGCTTTCTTCATTTAATTTCTATCCATAATAGATATTCTCCTATTAACAGAGCTTCCTCAAGCTTCACTCCATCCTTGGAGCTGCTCCTCCATCTGTCCACATAGTCAACAGTCAAACATGACTATTAGGCTACATGACCTCACTTCCTTCCATAAGGCATTGCCCAAAAATGGACCCATACTCATGAGGGATCATTCTTAGACAGCATGGAATCAAATCACACTTATGTAGAAACTGTTTTCAACCACTAGGTGTTACAAAAGGCAGTCACCAAAATATCCAGTGAGCTCATTCAAGGCAGGCTAGGTGTGCCTGAGAATATTTGAAGCCTCTTTAGGGTCTCTAGCTGCGTGCTCTATTTGGCGGTGGTGAGACAAAGCAACGAGCTAAACTCGCAACTGTGTAGTCTCTCAGGCTCTGAGCCCTCAAAGATGGGAACACTATAGGCCTTTGCAGGAAAGCATCAAAACATGTAATTGTATTGGCCACGTCGTCTTGTGTCACTATGGATCCCGAGGAGAGTCACCTTGCAGACCGAGCTTATCCCCTGACTTCAGCGAGGGCATAAGACAAGCTGGTTGTGTGGTCACCCTTTCTCTGACACATGCCAGATGTCTGTAGCAGCTGGACATTGCAGATATCGATTTTTCTGACAATTCTAAGGGACTAGACTGGTTAAAAAAAAACATGAGACTCTGGAAAACAGAATGGGAATACTGGGGAGAATTCAGAGGAAATGAGATGACTCATATCAACTCCAAAGCACCAGCTACTCTGTTCCAGTACCTTTTCGATCTCATCACAACCCACTCCATTAAAATGAGAGAAAATAAAACAAAACAGATCACAAGTCGTTCTGGATCTTATGTAGAAAAGAGTCACTTGAAAGCAGCAAAGGTAGTTAGTGTTCCAGGCCAATTCTAACACCAACATCTGAGCCTGCTGTTTCCCCAAGAAAGCAGACTTTCAACGCTGAGATCAAGGAGATGATGTTTACAGCACGAAGGTCAAACCCATATTCACAGTCCGTAACTAGAGAACTGGAGCTGATTATTAGTGAAAGGAGCCTCCCCAATTGAATTTACAGACAACGAGAGGAAGGAAAAGTTTAAGGGTAGAAAAGAGGACTATGGCTACTCAGTCCCTAAAGCAATCTCTAGACATAACAGAGAGTGAGCTGCAGAGCAGGCTGGGCCCCTTAAAAGAGCATTTTTGCTAGTCTTTAATGCTGCATCAGAACGACCTGGAAATGAGAAATTCTGCTGGCCAGATGCTTGTGGAAGCCAGATTGCTTCCACTCTCAGCAGAGTGAGCCAAGAAAGCAGGGTGGTGGGAGCATGCATGAAATGAGGTTATTTAGTGGACGCTTTGGCTACCCATGTGCTAGGTGCTTTCCTAAGCACCTCCCAGGCATTAGCTCGTCAGCTCTTAAGAGCCCTTCTTAAAGTGGGTCCTGTTATTTTGCAAGTGCGGAAACAGGAGCAGGGCAGTCAGGTAATCTGCCCAAAGTCACATGGGAAATGACAGATCCTGGTAGCCTGACCCAAGAGTTCATGCTTTTAGCTGTGACTCTACTGTGCTTAACCCAACTATCGTTGCCCAGGATCTGAGACAGGCTAAGGATCAGAGTCCCCTGCACCGCGTTCCTCTTTCCTTCTTTTTCTGAATGGGACCACAGTCATATCTCTGTTTCTCCAGGAGCGTGTGCCAGCGCCTCCGTCATCCTCCACCAGTGTGTGCTGTGCTGGTTACATTCCCTTCAGCCTCATTACTGTGGATGTGGAACATTCGTATTCATGTTCCTTGACACACATTCTGCATACAGTAGTGATCTTTGAAAACAATGTCACCAGATTAGGAAAAAAACATTTAACCAACGGAATAATATCTCTACCATGTCAACTGATTATTTTCCCCAAGCTTTCTTGAGACATCATCTTTCCTAAATGACACAGCTTCATATTCACTTATTTAGAAAACAAACTGGGGAACTTCCACTTCTGGATAAGATATAATAACAGGCTACAGCATTGTTACTGTTCCCATTGTAAAAATTTCAAAAAAGAGTTAATTACAGAAATCATTTTTCTAAAGCATCGGGAAATTCTGACAAATGGAGAAAATTCCAGATGGAGTGAAGCTTTTTGAGGTGAACTGATAATTACCAGCTGCTTCCCCCACCCCACAGGACATCCGCCAATTCTGAGCTCTTCCCCAGATCCAGAGAGTCTTTTCTGGAAGAAAGAGAAACCACACGATATCTTGGAGTTGCATCTGACTAAAGAAACAAAGTGGAGACTTGTGCATCCTCAAATGCACAAACATTGTCCACAAGGGACACTCCTTTAGCTGTTCACCTGCAAGGGTGATGGCTGCCTTAGGCTAAAGCTTATAAAAAGCGGAATGAAATCTCCTGCAATGACAGAGGTGCTTCAGAAGCAGGGGTGATGATGGCTTCCAGTACGTGGCCAGTCTTGTCTTAAAACATTTGCTGGATTTTGAAACTGTGTGAGGCACAAGGCTGCAGAGCCAGGCTGGGAGCTCTGAAACACAGGGCTGAATCCGCTGTCATCTTTCAGTGCTAAGGAACAAAGACCTCTCAATCAAAGGCGCAGGCGGATCAAGCCAGAGGATTAGGAGAGAATCAGGGGGAGACTGGTTCTCCAGCACATCCCAGCGAGGAACTACCCTAAGAGTGAAAGTTGATGTCTTCATGGAAACACTGGAAGCCAGAATTACCGGGAAAAAAAAGGTCAATGTAAAATTCTACACTGAATAAGAAATACCCCTCAAAAATGAAAGTGATAATATTGTTTTTTTTTCTTGCTAATTTGTTTGAGTTCCTTATAGATTCTGAATATTTGTCCTTTGTCGGATGTATAGATTGTGAAGATTTTTCTCCCGTTCTGTGGGTTATTTACCCTGCTGACTGTTCCTTTTGCCCTACAAAAGTTCTTTAGTTAAGTTCCGCCTATTTGTTCTTGTTGCATTTGCTTTTGGGTCCTTGGTCATAAATTCTTTGCCTAAGCCAATGTCGAGAAGGGCTTTCCAAAGTTGTCTTCTAGAATTTTTATAGTTTCAGGGCTTAGATTTAAGTCCCTGATCCATCTGGAGTTGATTTTTGTATGAGGTGAGAGATGAGAGTCCAGTTTCATTCTCCTATATGTGGCTTGCCAATTATCTCAGTACCACTCTTTGAATAGGTGTTCTTTCTCCACTTTATGTTTTTGTTTGCTTTGTTGAAGATCAGTTGACTCTAAGTATTTGGGTTTATTTGTGGGTTCTCTATTCTGTTCCATTGGTCTATCTGCCTATTTTCTAACAGTACCATGTTGTTTGGTGACTATGGTCTCATAGTATAGTTTGAAATCAGATAATGTAATGCCTCCAGGTTTGTTCTTGTTGCTTAGTCTTGCTTTGGCTATATGGACTTTTTGGTTCCATATTAATTTTAGATTGCTTTTTCTAGTTCTGTGAAGAATAATGTTGGTATTTTGATGGGAATTATATTGAATTTGTAGATTGCTTTTGGCATATGGTCATTTTCACAATATTGATTCTACCCATCTATGAGCATGGGATGTGTTTCCATTTGTTTGTGTCATCTATTTCTTTCAAAGTGGGCTAAGGACATGAGTAGACAATTCTCAAAAGAAGATACATAAATGTCCAACAAACACATGAAAAAAATGCTTAACATCACTAATGATCAGGGAAATGCAAATCAAAACCACATGTGATACACCTTACTCTCGCAAGAATGACTATTGTCAAAAAAAATCAAAAAATAATAAATTTGGTGAGGACATGATGAAAAGGGAACACTTCTACACTGCTGTTGGGAATGAGAACTAGTAAAACCACTATGGAAAACAGTGTGGAGATTCCTTAAAGAAATAAAAGTAGAACTTTTATTTGATCCAGCAATCCCACTACTGAGTATCTACCCAGAAGAAAAGAAGTCATTATACAAAAAAGATTCGTGTACATATATGTTAGCAGCACAATTCACAGTTGCAAAAATGTGGAACCAGCCCAAATGCCCATCAATCAATGAGTGGATAAAGAAACTGTGGTATATAATGATATATATACACACACATATATATATATATATACACCCTCTATATATCTATAATGTATAGATATATAACGTATAGATACATATGGTGTATGTATATTATATATATCTTTAATGTATAGATATATATGGTGTGTGTGTGTGTGTGTGTGTGTATGATGGAATACTACTCTGACATAAAAAGTAATGAATTATTGGCATTGGCAGGTACCTGGATGGGACTGGAGACTACTGTTCTAAGTAAACTAATTCGGGAATGGAAACCTAAGCATTGTATGTTCTCACTCATAAATGGGAGCTAATCTATGAGGATGCAAAGGCATAAGAATGACACAATGGGCTTTGGGGACTGGAAGGAAAGGGCGGGAGGGGATGAGGGATGAAAGGCTACAAATTGGGTTCAGTGTATGCTGCTTGGGTGATGGATGCACCAAAATCTCACGAATCACCACTAAATAACTTACTCATGTAACCAAATAACACCTGTTCACCAAAAACTTATGGAAATAAAGACATTTTAAAAAGAAAGAGAAATAAAGATGTTTTTGGACAAATAAAAATGAGAAAATTTGTCATCAAAACTCTCACACTGATAGAAAGAAATAAGTAAGATTTTTTTTTTTTTTGATAAAAGAAGATGATTCCAGGTGGAAGAAATGGAAATGTAAGAGGGAACTAAGAACACGGGAATTAGTGGACCCATAAGTAAATATAAATTATACGCTTAGAATGTCTTATAAACTTTAAATTACATGAAGAATACAAGTGCATGCTAGCAATAACTGCAAAACGCTGTTACTGGGATTAAACAGAGTTTCAAGGTCTGAAGGTTCTAGCAGTATCATAAAAGTGGTCGAAGTTGTCAAATCTGTTAGGAAGCAATGAGTCAAGGATGTACGTTTTCTTCTCTTGTGAATAAATATAATATTTAATCAAAGTTAATATAACAGCAAAATAATAAATATCCAATTAATCTAAAAGAATGCATGAACTGTAGAGGAAAGGGTATACAAATAGAGACTAATTCCTAACAAGACAATGTAAAGCATAAAAAACAGACAAACAGGATCCAAATCTCCACCCAGCAGTTGGTGTTACTCTTCCATCCCCTTATGGCATATGCTGCATTTATCTTGATGCTAGTGTGTCTGATAGACCATACAACTCCGTGCTCACACCAAGCGCAAAATACATCCACTCCATATTTCCTCTAAATCCTAAACTCTTCAGCAGTTTTCCATAGTGACCAAAAATACACTAGATGCGACCCTCTGTTTAACCTTCATAATAGGAACAGACTTAAAGATTTGAGTCACTCCATAGAAGCCTAGCAGCAGTGCCAGTCTGCTGAGAGTGACTTTTAGCAGCTGCTCATCTGAATTAGGCTTGTCGGGAAGGATTTTGACAAAAAATGTCCAAATCCCTTGAGTCATTGCTTCTCTTTTTGGAAAAAAAAATGCTCTCTTACACTTTCAAAGCTTCTCAGTGTTTACTAAAAACATCTGAATTCCCAAGTACCTTATAAAAGGTGAAACTTACTCACACAAACCCTTTGAAAGCCCTTTCTTAATGAGGATATCGATGTCTTGAATCAAGTAGTGAGTACAGAGCACCACATTTGAATCAACAGACAAGAACTTCGCACAGTTCTTTGGTAAGCAAAAATTTGACTGATGTTTGCAATAACCAATTAACATTCAGAATAAACCCCTTTATTGAGGGATTTCATGGAAATTTTCTTATTTTCTGTTATAGACATCAACAGCTATTGAGTAAAATCCACGAGGTATATAAGCATTGCCAGAATGGCTGAAATAAGATGCTAACATCTTACGTTATTGATCTTGATTTAAAATAAAACCGGCCAGGCACGGTGGCTCACACCTGCAATCCCAGTACTTTGGGAGGCCGAGGCAGGCGAATCATGAGGTCAAGAAATCAAGATCATCCTGGCCAACATGGTGAAACCCCGTCTCTACCAAAAACACAGAAATACTAGCTGGGCGTGGTGGTGCATGCCTGTAGTCCCAGCTACTCGGGAGGCTGAGGCAGGAGAATTGCTTGAACCCGGGAGGCGGAGGTTACAGTGAGCTGAGGTCATGCCACTGCACTCCAGCCTGGCACCTGGTGATGGAGTGAGACTCTGTCTCAAAAAAATAAAAATAAAATAAAACCAAATAATTTTCAGAGGTTATGTTATAATGAAGGTTAAAATTCTATGTAAGACTGTATGATAGGCCACTACCTTCAACCTAGTTGAGAGGGCATCTTAAAATTATCAACTGTGAGACAAGAAATAGAAGATGAGAACAGGAGACCAGTATTCCTTAACGATATTTAATCTGCTATATTTCTATTTATTCATTAGATTCTGAAAAACAAGAATTACTTTTCTCATAGATAGTGAAAAAGCTTTAAAATTTCAAACAAATAGCAAAAAATGCAATCATTAATGCTAGCTATCTAAATGGCAGTCCCATACTATAAAAACAATGCGAAGTATTTAAAATTTCCATTGCTGTAAAATCATGTAAATCAGTGTTTATCCATTCTTTAAACTTTAGGTCCTACTGGTAACAACAAAAACACTCATGGCTTCCTTTACCAATTTTTGACAATCACAATAAATTACATATTATCAAAAAAAAGCAAAAGCGATTTTGTAACAAAAAGCTTTAGTTTTGATACCATTTCTCTTCAGAAACAGAAAAAATTTCCTCTGGGGATTAAGGATGCTGCTGGCACTGTGAGGTTGGAGTCAGCTGGCTTCACATCAAGTAGAATTTATCCTGATTTGTTTACAGTGCAAAGGATGCCATAGTGGTATCTTTTAACTTCAAGCTCATTTTCCATTGCTTTAAAATATTTATTATCTTCAGCCCTTATCCCCACTTCAGATAACAAGTGGCTTATTTTCTTTTCTGGAACTTTTATAATAGTCTTTGTACACGGAATCATTATCTTTTAGAAGCAGAGGCAAGTGTCATGTCTGGGGAAGTACAAAGGGCTCCACACCTGCAAACCTTGGTGCTTGCATCACACGCCTCTGCTCAGGGGCTCCCTGCCTCATGAACATGACAAACAAAACACCTAAGTGTCTTAAAGTGTTACACGTGGCACAAAAACAGAGCAGGGCAAAATGACGTGGTTTTTTTTTTTACCTGGGAAAGGGAGCTTTATGGAGGAAAGTCTGAGGAGGCTTCACAAGTTAATTAACTTTTGGTCTGAATATTGAGAAATGAGAAGGGTACCTAACCAGTTAGAAAAGGGGAGAAGGACAGGCAGGGAGAAGAATTTCCATAGGATTTGACGTAGACAAGCGACAGGAATGGCACTAAACTTCATTTTCTAACATGAAATGACAACCCCATGTGGAATTGGAGGATGGTTTTGAGTATAGCTGAAAAACCTGGCCTCTGGAGCCCAAATGCGTGGGATGGAACCCAAGTTTGTGATGCACTTGTGCAATGTTGAGCAAGCCATCACTGGCTTCCTCACCTGTAAACAGGGACCACAAGAAAGTACCTGTCTTGTAACAACTTGGTGTGGATTATATGAGTCACATGTGCAGGTGACTTAAAAGAATGCCTTGAAAAAAAGTAGAGAGTGCTGTTTAAATATGAGCTGTTAGGATTGTGCTATGGTTAGCTCCTTGACTTGGATAAAATCCCTGAACACTGCTGAATTATGATTGTCCTGATGACTAAATTAAATAATGCTAAATGAAATCACTTCTCACGATTTATGGCCTCTTATAAACATAACATAATTTATTCTTTTATTACTAAAAAGCAACCCTGAAACTACTGAGCAACACATCGGACTTAAAACATAACTATGATTTATATATGAGTCAAAACTAAAGAAACTTTTACAGGAAGAAAATTGAAAACACTTAGAGCTTTTTTGAATTTTAGGGGTAAGAGAAAAAACAGTATAAAGAGATTTTAGTGACCTATTTAAACAGTTGTTAAATGCAATGCTTCTGAAGTTAGGTTTGTATTTTCAGGAGTCTTCAAATTCCTTCAACAATTTAAAATGTATTTGTATTTATATATTCATGATATCTTTTTAAAGTAATTGTGCTTTGTATCATCTTGAATATCTACGTTTCAAGCTAGTGCTCAATGAGATTTTTTGTCTTTGTATTTTATTTACAAGTGTTATTATTTAAATTGTTGTAGTTAATGAGAAAAGAGCAGATGGATTTCATATGCAATACATATTCTTTTTCCTGCAAGAAAAGCTATGTGATATTGCAAAGTAGGATATGTTCAAAAGTTGACTGTCAGTTCAGATAGAGATAGTGGTAGGGGTTTGGTTAGCCAGTGGTATAAGGTGGGAAAAATACATGAAGCTTGACGGAACTTAATGAATAGAATAATCAGTGCACATGTTTCCAACAGTCACATCATTTCAGCTAAACAAATCTCATGCTTAACATCAACGTTGTGAATTGAACTTTTTTTTTTTTTTTTTTTTTTGCTTTTGTAGACTTTTATCCTACTCAATTGGTCAATTTGTTTCGGTTTTATAGCCGAAATGAAAGCTAAAAGAATAAAGAGATTGTGTGTAACGTTGTGCATCTATACATTTAATTAACATTGTTGTGAAATAATTTAAGAAACTTTAAGGTCAAGGGGATTTTTCCTTGATTTAGAAAGTATCATGTGTATTACAAGGGTAGGAGAAATGTTGATCTATTGCGTGTGGATAGAATTAGTTACTGCTTCACAGGGCTATGGTGTCCTTGGAGGCTCAGGTGAGTAAATTAATCTCTACCCAGCACAAAGTATCCAGTGTACTTGCTTAGAGAGTTTAAATGGAGTAAGAGTATGAATGCATGACCCTCATTTGAGAGAAGGGAGAAACGTTATCACACAATATTAAATGTGTGGGTCCATTTAAAAAAAAAAAAAGTCTTGTGGGTAAAAGGGCACCTCAGCTCCATCAAGCCCAGGAAAGAGGAGAGGAGAGGGCCTCCAAGAAATGCCAGGCTTCCCCTGAACGCATTCTTACACGTGAGTTTTATTTCACATTCACAGATTCAGTGAAGGGACTTTTAAACACTAGAAAGCTCTGGGAACTTATTAAAAATGCTCAGCTGCTCTGAAATCACACAGGGTGTGGGTGGTCC
>NW_022437000.1:9191048-9451651 GCF_009761245.1 Sapajus apella | reverse complement strand
GCCACCTCCTGTCAGTTTAGACCACCTAAAATGTGACCTGAGTTAAACCTCCAACACCACTATGTTCTCCTTTCTGCTCTTAAGAAATAATTATATAAGGTAAAAGCTAAGTCATTTACATTCAATAAATGTCTATGCCTCTGAAGACCAGAAAAGCATTTCAAGCTCCCAGCATGTGCGAACAGATACATAAATGATCATGATCCAGACCCAATTCCCTATGGGCTGCAATACTCACCCTCAAACAAAATCCCTTCCATTCATTAGGTTTCCAACAAGAAGATTCCTTCACAGAAATGGTAATTCTTAGAAAATTACAATACTACTTAAGATACTAGTGATTACTAACTTGACAACTCAGTGTGGGGATTTAAAAAATGGTTTTATTGTGTTATTGAGAAAACCTTGGTGATTTGAAGTTTAGACATTCAAGACATGAATCTAGTTTCAATTTCTATACTTATGTTATGAAGCATCTTGTGGCTCCTAACATCCGGGAGATATCAATTAGATAGGAAGACAGAGTTTGATAAAGTGATGTAAAAACGGAGATTATGCAAGTGTTTTCTCTAAAGTGAGCCACTTGTAATTAGTTCACTTATTATCAGGGGTTACAAAACACTAAATCTCTCACAATCTGGAGGAAAATGAAACGTGATCTAAAGGCTTAATGAGGTTTATTGCTTATGTATATATTTACTAATTTTCAATAATTTCCTATTGGACAATTATGAGGTACAGGGCATGAACTAATTAAAAATAAAATGTAAATTTTCTTCACCTTCTATGGATATGCATTTCTGTGGATCATATTAATAAATGTAAATTAATAATTTGCTGCTGATTTTTAACTTAAGTCTTTCCCTTCAAGGATAAAAATAGTCTTTGTTAAATAATTCATATGTAAAATCATGTTGCTGTTCATTTGTCACAGAATTGATTTTTCTATTGACTATTCACCCAAAGGTGAAAAGAGGCATTTACTGACATTTATGGAAATTAAAAGAAGGAAATGTCTTGGCTGACTGAATAGTGAATATTAGTGTTTCAAATGCAAATCACATTTCTACTTGGTGCTAACAAGATGTTGAAGAATTAAAAATGTTGGAAAATGAAATTTGAAAAAACAGAGTCTGTAAAACCAAGGTCTACTTAAATAAATCCTAAAGATATAGCATAAAATGTGATTTTAAAAAGTCTTTGATTAAAAGCTTACATGTATCTATACTTCTAAAGAACCAAAAAAATTATCTGAAAGTAAAAACAGCACTTCTGATTTTTTAAAAGAGTTGGGCCTTCCTAATTCAGAAATATTCTTTTATATAGCAATACAATTAAATTCATTCTTGGGATTTTGTTTCCTTTGTTGCTTAAGGTTTAAACAAAGGGGAAAACATCCTTTAAAAGACATGGTAGAAGTTTTATTGGAAACAAGAGTAGCTATATCTGGACAATAGTGAGGAAGGAAAGTGAGAGAGAGGATTTGCATTTTTTACCTTATCTGGATGCTTTAATTTCTTTAAAAATATCAACAACTATTTTTTACTTTTATAATAAGTAACACTATATTGGAACACACTTAGTGTAATTTAAATACAAATTTATTTGCATTTGGCAGCTGATTTTAACCTCTCTACACATAGCTGTGAGTAAAAATGGACTCTGATGAGTGAACGTATATGTTTCCTCATACCAACTGAAAGTTATAAAATAAAAACTTAAAATTTTACTATAAATCATGCCATATAATTAATTTGTGACATTTAGGATAAGGATTTGGTATGAACTCTGTTCTCTTGCCACTTTCTTTAGAGAGAAAAAACTCTGTCTATATAATTTACTTGCTCAAAAAGCTTTAATGCCACTGCTTTCCCCTAGCCTAAAGAAAGAATCAAGCCCATATGCTTCGAGAAAGTTCTGTGTATTCTGGCCACACTGAATTATTCTAGCCTCGTCATCATCCATTGTGACACAGTGTCTATATTTCAACCCAACAAGATATATGTGGAACACACCCTGGAATTCTATTTTTCTTCCCTACAAGCGTCCTGGTTTGTACGTCCAAATTAAAATACCCTGCCTGATGGGTGCCTCCTCAAGGTTTCTGAGGCCCATTTCCAGTATCAGCTTCATGATATTGTCTTATATCCTTAAAGCATTTTCACATGTTAGTGCTCTAGTAGACACTCACAACTGTGTGAAATGTGCGGGTTAAATATCTTTAGCCTCATTTCATAGATGCAGAAAGTCACCTTTCCAGCCTAAAGTCACTTGGCTAGAAAGTTGTAGAGTCAAAAAGCCAATTCAGGTACAGTTGAGTTCAGTCAACTTTTATGTGTATTAATTACACTGCCTTCCAAAAAAGTTTTCCCTGTCAATCAATTAATAAATGTGCTTCAAATGTTTATGAAAATGAAAAGAACTGTGGTGGTTCTATAGGAGTAAGCCAGATGCACACAATCCGACCACCTCCATCAAGGGGTTTTCATTCATACTGAGGAATGAGATATAAATCCATAAAAATGTATTAAAAATAAAGATGCTTAGACAAGACACAGACACAAAAAATTTAAAAGGCAGAATGGCATTAATTGATTAATAACATATATGTGATTACTGCTGTTGGAATACAGAGGAGAAACAACTCATTTAAAGGCAGTATGACCAATGTGATGTGTGATTTGATCTGGACTAAAAGGATGAGTGGGACACAAGAAGAAGAAAGGCCAGTTGGGTTGATGGTATAACAAATGGTATTCATGTTTTGTTTACATGTATATAATTATTATAAAACCAAGAGAGAGAAAAGCCCTGTGAGATGTCGTATAGGGTTTGACAGTTGACTTTGGAGTCACAATAGAGTTGTGAGTAACTAGGAAAGGAGGTAAGGTGAGGAAAGCGAGGGTCAAAATCACGGTGGCATGGCACCCACAGCTTTCAGAGAGAGGACTCAAGCAGAAGGACTTCTTCCAGCTTGTTACATTACCCGGTATCTTAATTTACATTGTCTTGCAGGACACAGTTTAACTATGAATTCAGTAATTTCTCAAAATAGTTTTTTCCAGAAATAATCATGCAATTTAATCATGTGTAACAGTATTAAATAGAATTAAATAGGAATGAAGAAAATAATTTTGTGAAACTGTATTTTAACAGAACCCAGTCCAAGTAGATTTAAAAACATCAACTATAATTGGAAAGGGGCACAGATTAACAACTCAATGGAATCCATTAGCAACTCTAAACTCCACTGACCTGTTAGTGACGGCTTGAGAGCTGGGGCAAGAGAGGCACTTCTGTATAATCACTGAATGCCCTCGAAAAGTGCCGAACCTATTAAAATATTTCTATTTCTCAGGGTGTCCAATTTTTTACAGGGAAGTGACTTTTTCCTTCAGCAAAATTAAGTTCATTTATTTTTGAACAATTTTTGAGAGTTATGAACTTTATATACGTGTGTGTGTGTGTGTGTGTGTGTGTGTGTGTGTGTGTAAAGGGTGGCCTGATGGAGCACCAACTGATCATTATTCTGTATTAACGTTTCTTATTAGCCATATTCCTATAATTCTATCCTTGGAAGGCATGAAGAGGCATGATTTTGGCTATCTTAAAGAATAAAGATTACTGAATAATGAAAGCTAAACTTAGGTACCACAAATATTATTGCCTAACAGCAACAATAAAATATTTAGCAAATAAATGATGAAGAGGTCCCAGTTAGCTTACCCAAGATGCTATAACAGATAAATCGTAAGTATCAGTGGCTTGGCACAAAAGAAGGATATTTCCTGCTCATATTGAAGCCACAATCTGATGAGTGGGTGACCTTTTGTGTCACCATAAGTGAATCTGGCCTCTTTTTGAGACTTGGAGGATTTTGTATCCAGCTTTGGGGTGAGAAAGATAACAGAAGATCAGGCAAGGTTGGTTTGCATGGGCTGCACTTGTAAATGGTACCCCTCACTAAGGCTCTCATTCCATTAGCTAGTCTCAGTCAGATGATGACTCCTAAACACAAGGGTGCTGGGGCATGTAGTTTAGCTTTGCGATTAAGAAAGGGAAGGCATGGATTTGGCAGGCACAGCATCTGCCACCGTGACTCTGGGGCCAATAGCAGTGCCTTTAAGCTACTGTCAGAGGAAATAATGTGGGTACAAATGTTAGAGAAAAGAAAAACAGATGTCAAGGAGGGTTAGGAAGGAAAAGAAACAAGACTCTGCTAAAGTAGGCAAAATATGAAAGTAAATATTTTAAATTAAATTAAATCTAAATTCTAGAAACAGATGGTAAAAATCACCTGCAAATGTATAAAATTAATTTAAATCCACTTGGGCTTCAAAATCTAGGCTCTTTGTATTACTGACTGCATGACACTTCTTTTCAATATCACAGTTCATCTACTTTAGAAACAGAGTCAGAAATACAAAGTGACAGTTTCAAATAATAATGTAATCATATAAATTAGAGAAAACTCAGGTCTAGTGGGTCTACGGAGGTCATAAAACACATACCTTCATCAGCGTTAGCTGACTCTATTTCAGCATAATGGAAATCCTATTCTCTTAGCCTGAAATTTGCTTTCAAAATTGTCAGAAAATACGGGGCCCAGGTTCCCTGGAGTCTCTCTTCTAATTCTCTGATCTCTTGAGCAGAAACGAAGCTATACGTGTAATATTTTCAACTTACAAAAAAGGCAAACGTTTAACCTTTACTTATACTCTGAACAGATTAAAGTTTCCAAACCTAGTAAAATGATTTTAAGGAAAGTTGTAATATAATACAGTCATAATTGGTATTCTATGTGTAGCCTCTTGTAGTTCATAACTGGAAAGTATCCCTTTCCTAGAATTAACACTTACGGTAATTTCAACCCCACTCGAACATCTAGTGACAAGTAGAGTAATCTCACTGCAGTCACACTGGCCATTCTGCAATGCAGGTATGCTCCTACCTCAGGGCCTCGGCTATTGCCTTTGCCTGGAACACTCTCCCCGGACTTCAGCACTGGTCTCTCCCTGACTTGCATATCTTTGCTCAGGGAGGCTTTTGTTGATCCCTGATTTACAATTGCAACTCCACCCAACCTTCCTCCTCACCACTCTCTACTCTGGTCCCTCCAAACCTTGCTTACCCTGTTTAACATTTTCTACTTTCCATGGTTTTTTTTCCTTTCTTTTAGTATATTACACATTTTACTTGAATATTGCTTACTTTCCCATGCTAGAATTTAACTTCTATGAGGACAAGCATGTTTGCTTTGTAGCAAGGTATCCCAAGTGCCCAGACCTACGCATAGCACAAGCAGAGCTGCTGATCAGTGAATGAGCCTTTGAAAATCCAATTGCATGCGATCCACTCTCCTGGAATGCTAAATGTATAGAATGATATGCATTAAGTTGCTTTATGCATTGCTTGTAAATGCATGCATATAATTGAATGGAATTACAAACCTTGTATATTATTCTTGATAGGTAATGTAAGGGATGTTCCATAGTCATTTTCATTATGTCACTTTCAAATTATATAACTTTACAAGCCAATCACTGTACAAAATGTGACTTCACTTTAATTTAGTCAGCGAAGCAACTGCCTGTGATCCTAACTACCAAGTTTACTGATACATTTTTAACATGGAATTAAATTAAAAATATTTAGTCAAGTTAGGGAATAATATATCAGTCCGTTTCTCTTAATTCTTCTGGGGCTGTTACTGGTTAACAATTACACTGAGCTGGCAAATTATTGAATGCTTTGTGTTTGGAATTCAAAAGCAATTAAGATGCATTTAATGTACTCTCTATAAGCTCACAGGTCTATCAAGGTACACACACACACATACACACAGATGATTATATTATACTGACTGACTGTATGTCACTGAGGCGACATACTCAGTATTAGCAGGAAGCCAGAAGCACAGCCTTATGTCGTGAAAAGTTTGGAACAAAAAACAAGGTAAAATTACGTTGCTAACTCATATCATTCTCAAAAACAAAGTCCAGGTAGCTTAAATTTCTAAATGTAAAAAATCAACCTAAACTTTATAAAAACATAATAGGATGATATCCTTATGGCAGGCAGCAGTAAAAGAATTTTTTCCCTTAAAAAATTGTATAAGAAAGATTTTCTTAAACAGAACAACACAAGTACAAACCGTGAAGGTAGGGATTAATCAATTTGACTATATTAACATTAAAACTTGATGTGGGATAAACACATAAACCGGCAAGCCCACTACAGTCTAATTCTCTCACTGATTACCACTCAAACTTTCTATAAAATACAAAACATCTATCTGAGTAACTGGGAAAGTTAACAGAAACACAACAATGAAAAACAAGCAAATTGTGGTAGGGAATCAAAATGCAGAGAATGAAGGCAGAATAATGGCATGCTCAGGTAAAGAAAACTAAGATTTCTTGGGCCTACTGTAAATGAAATGCTAAAGGCAGATCTTTAAGCTGATGTTAAATCATACCAGAAAGAAACTCAGAACTTCAGGAATGAAGGAGAGCCACAGAAATTCTAAGTATTGGGTTAACGTAAAAGACAATGTTTCCCGACTATTTTCTCCCTGTATGACTCTCAAAATTGAAAGTTGCAACACGGCCTGGGGCGTTTCAATGTACATAGATGTAGCACATGAGACAACACTGCTAAGTAAAGACAGGTGATAAAGAGTGAGGGACCAAGACGGTTGACCAGGGTGGACTGAAATCAGGTGTGTATATATTACAATTTTAGTTTACCAACAGGTTATGTAAAATGGAATTTTTAAAATATCAAAATAATCTGTAAGAAGCCATCATAAGGAAACAGAAGAATGAAAACAGCAGGGACAATCAGAAAAGCACATAATAAAACTAATATACTTTGTCATGGTGAATACCGTCAACTTGATTGGATTGAAGGATGCAAAGTATTGTTTCTGGGTGTGTCTGTGAGGGTATTGCCAAAGGAGATTAACATTTGACTCAGTGGACTGGGGGCGGGCACCATCTAATCAGCTGCCGGCACTGCTAGAATAAAGCAGGCAGGAGAACATGGAAGGAGCTGACTTGCTGAGTCTTCTGGCCTTTATCTTTCTCCTCTGTTGGATGCTTCCTTCCCTTGAACATTGGACTCCAACTTCTTCAGCTTTTGGACTCTTGGACTTACATCAGTGATTTGCCAGGGACTCTCAGGCCTTTGGTCACAGACTGAAGACTGCACTGTTGACTTCCCTACTTTTGAGGTTTTGGAACTTGGACTGGCTTCTTTTCTCCTCAGCTTGCAGATGGCCTATCGTGGGACTTCTTCTTGTGATTGTGTGAGTCAATTCTCCTAATAAACTCCCCTTTATATATTCATCTATCATGTTCATTCTGTCCCTCTAGAGAACCTGTGTAATACATACTTAAATCTAACAATATCAGTAATTACATTAATAGAAATGGTCTGATGAAAGATTATCTGATCAGATAAAAATAAATAAGACTCATC
This sequence comes from Sapajus apella, assembly GCF_009761245.1. Classification (NCBI taxonomy): domain Eukaryota; kingdom Metazoa; phylum Chordata; class Mammalia; order Primates; family Cebidae; genus Sapajus; species Sapajus apella. Next base: position 9,444,169 of record NW_022437000.1, on the reverse strand, counting down.
TGTTATGTTGCTTACAGAAATCTCATGTCAAATACAGAAATATAAACACATTGAAGGGATGAATTTTTGGGGAGGAGGAGGCAAAATGTTCTAAAATTAGATTGTAGAGATAGTTGCACAACATTAAGAAGTTAAGAAAAAACACTGAATTTACATAACTTAAAGGCATGGGTTGTGTGGTATGCGAATTATATCTTGATAAAACTATTTTTAAAAAGTAAATGATAAAAAAATACCTTGTGGAAAATGAGGAAAAAAATGGAATGGCTATACTAATTTCAGACAAAGTAGACTTATGACAAAGAAATACAAATAAAAAATGAAATTATCTAATGATGAAAAGATCTTCACCAAAAGATGCAATAATCTTAAAAGTCTTTGTATCTAAAATGCAGCTTCCAAATGCATGAAGCAAAAACTGATGAAACCGAAAGGTGTGAACAAAGCCAAAGCGTAGTCGGAGACTTCTGTGCTCTTCTCTCAGTAATAGATGAAAAATGCAGACAGAAAGCCAGCAGAGACATGGATGTGGACATGAGTAACCAACCTGACCTACTCTACTCTTCAAGAAGACTCTAGTCAATGGAAGAAGAATACAAATTTTTTTTCAAGTGCACAAGGAAATTTCACACAGACAGGTCAAATCCTGGGCCATAAAACATTTTACTACATTTAAGAGAACTGAAATCATACAAGGCATACCCTCAGATCATAGCAGAATTAAACTAGAATGCAGAAAGGTACCTGAAAAACCCCAAATACTTGGAAAGCATCAATATTAGTCAAAAGTCCCATGGGAAATTAGAAAATTTTTTGAACTGAATGAAAATGGAAACAAAACAAATTAAGATTTGTGATATGCAGCTATTATAGTGTTGAGATGGAAATGTATAACTCTATTAAACGCTTTTATTAGGAGAAAAGAAATACTTCAAATCAGTGATCTATGCTATCTATTTAAGAAAACAGAAAAAGAGAAAATTAAACGCAAAGCAAGCAAAGGAAAAGAAAATAGAGGCTGGCAAGACGGCTGAATAGGAATGACTCCTGCCTGTAGCTCACAGCAGGATCACTGCAGAAAGCGGGTGATTTCTGCATTTCTAACAGAGGTACCTGGTAAATCTCATTGGGACTTGTTAGACAGTGGGTACAGCCCAAGGAGGGCAAGCTGAAGCAGGGTGGGGTATCACCTCACCAGGGAAGTGTAAGGGGTAGGGGAACTCCCTCTCCTAGCCAAGGGAAGTCATTAGAGAGTGTACCATGCAATCCAGCCCAGATACTGTGCTTTTCCCAAGGTCTTCACAACCCATAGACCAGGAGATTCCCTCTGGTGCCTATGCCACCAGGAACCTGGATTTCCAGCACAAAAATGAGCAGCTGTTTGGGTAGACACAGAGCTAGCTGCAGGAGTTTTTTTGTTTTGTTTTGTTTTGTTTTTTTAAATCATACCCCAGTGTGCCTAGAATGCCAGGGAACAGAACTGTTCACTCCTCTGGAAAGGGGGCTGAAGCCAGGGAGCCAAGTGATTTGGCTCAGCAGGTCCCACCCCCACGGAGCCCAGCAGGCTAAGATACACTGGCTTGAAATTCTCATTGCTGCACAGCAGTCTGAGCTTGACCTGGAATGCTCCAGCTTGATGAGAGGAGGAGCATCTGCCATTGCTGAGGCTTTGGTAGGTGGTTTTCCTGTCACAGTGTAAACAAATCTCTTGGGAAGTTCAAACTGGGTAGAGCCCTGCAGCTCAGCAAGGCCTCTGCAGTCAGATTGTCAGTTTAGATTCCTCTTCTCTGGGCAGGGCATCTCTGAACAAAAGGCAGCAGCTCCATTCAGAAACTTATATATAATACCCCAATCTCCTTGGGATAGAGCACCTGGGGGAAGAGGTGGCTATGGGCACAGCTTCAGCAGACTTAAATGTCCCTGCCTGGCAACTCTGAAGGAAGCAGTGGATCCCCAGCAGACTGCCTCCTGAAGTGGGTCCCCTGACCCCATGTATCTGGACTGGGAGACACCTCCCAGTAGGGACCATCAGACACCTCATACAGGAGAGCTCTGGCTGGCATCTGGTAGGCGCCCCTCTGGGATGAAGGTACCAGAGGAAGGAACAGGCAGCAATCTTTGCTGTTCTGTAGCCTCCACTGGTGTTTCCCAGACAAACAAGGTCTGGGAGTAGACCTCCAGCAAACACCAGCAGACCTGCAGAGGAGCTTGACAGAGGAAAACTAACAAACAGAAAGAAATAATATCAACATCAACAAAAAGGATGTCTACTCAGAGACCCCATTCAAAGGTTACCAACATCAAAGACCAAAGGTAGATAAATCCATGAAGATGAGGAGAAATCAGCCCAGAAAGCCTATAATTTCAAAAACCAAAATGCCTCTTCTCCTCCAAAGGATTACAACTCTTCACCAGCAAAGGAACAAAACTGGATGGAGAATGAGTTTGACGACTTGACAGAAGTAGACTTCAGAAGGTGAATAACAACAAACTCCTCCAAGCTAATGGAGCATGTTCTAACCCAATGCAAGGATGCTAAGAACCTTGAGAAAAGGTTATATGAATTGTTAAATAGAATAACCAGCTTAGAGAAGAACATAAATGACCTGATGTAGCTGAAAAATACAGCATGAGAACTTTGTAAAGCATACACAAGTATCAGTAGCCACATTGATCAAGCAGAAGAAAGCGTATCAGAGATTGAAGATTAACTCAGTGAAATAAAGTGAGAAGACAAGATTAGAGAAAAAAAGAGTGCAAAGAAATGAACAAAGCCTCCAAGAAATATGGGACTGTGAAAAACCCAAATCTATGTTTGATTGTTACCTAAAACTGATGGGGAGAATGGAACCAAGTTGGAAAACACTCTTTAGGATATTATCCAGGAGAACTCCCCCAACTTAGCAAGGAAGGCTAACATTCAAATTCAGGAAATACAGACAACACCACAAAGATATTCCTTGAGAAGAGCAACCCCAAGACACATGATTATCAGATTAACCAAAGTTGAAATGAAGGAAAAATGTTAAGGGCAGCCAGAGAGACAGGTGACATTACCCACAAAGGGAAGCCCATCAGACTAATAATGGATCTTTCTGCAGAAACCCTATAAGACAGAAGAGAGTGGGGCCAATATTCAACATTCTTAAAGAAAATAATTTTCAACCCAGGATTTCATATTCAGCCAAACTCAGCTTCATAAGTGAAGGAGAGATAAAATCCTTTACAGACAAGCAAATGCTGAGAGATTTTGTCACCACCAAGCCTGCCTTACAAGAGCTCCTGAAGGAAGCACTAAACATGGAAATAAACAACCAGTACCAGCCACTGCAAAAACATACCAAAATGTAAATATCATCGACACTATGAAGAAACTGCATCAACTAACAAGCAAAATAACCAGCTAGCATCATAATGGCAGGATCAAATTGACACATAACAATATTAAATATAAATAGGACAAATGCCCCAATTAAAAGACAGACTGGAAAACAGAATGAAGAGTAAAGACCCATCACTGTGCTGTATTCAGGAGAGTCATCTCATGTGCAAAGACACACATGGGCTCAAAATAAAGGGATGGAGAGATATTTACGAAGCAACTGGAAAGAAGAAGAAGAAGAAAAAAAGAAGCAGCAGGGGTTGCAATCCTAGTCTCTGATAAAACCGACTTTAAACCAACAAGAGACTAAGAAAGGTATTACATAATGGTAAAGGGATCAATGCAGCAAGAAGAGCTAACTATCCTAAATATATATGCACCCAATACAGGAGCACCCAGATAAATAAAACAACTTCTTAATGACCTACAAAGAGACTTAGACTCCCACACAATAATAATGGGAGACTTTAATACCCCACTCTCAATATTAGGCAGATCAATGAGACAGAAAATTAACAAGAATATCCAGAACTTGAACTAAGATCTGGACCAAGCAGGCCTAATAGACATCTACAGAACTCTCCACCCCAAATCAACAGAATACACACTCTTCTCAGCACCACATCACACTTATTCTAAAATTGACCACATAATTGGAAATAAAACAGTCCTCAGCAAATGCAGAAGAATGGAAATCATAGCAAACAGTCTCTCAGACCACAGTGCAATCAAATTAGAACTCAGGAATAAGAAACTCACTCAAAACCACACAACTACATAGAAACTGAACAACCTTCTCCTGAATGACTACTGGGTAAATAACAAAATTAAGGCAGAAATAAAGATGTTCTTTGAAACCAATGTTCTTTGAAACAATGTTCTTTGTTTCAAAGATGTCTTTGAAACAAAGACACAATGTATCCGAATCTCTGAGGCACATGTAAAGCAGTGTGTAGAGGGAAATTTGTAGCACTAAATGGCCACAAGAGAAAGCAGGAAAGAGCTAAAATCGACACCGTAACATCACAATTAAAAGAACTAGAGAAGCAAGAGCAAACAAATTCAAAAGCTAGCAGAAGATAAGAAATAACTAAGATCAGAGAAGAACTGAAGGAGATAGAGACATGAAAATCCCTTAAAAAAATAAATGAATCCAGGAGCTAGTTTTTTGAAAAGATCAACAAAATAGATAGACCACTAGCCAGACTAATAAAGAAGAAAAGAGAGAAGAATCAAAAAGACGCAATAAGAAATGACAAAGGGGATATTACCACCGATCCCACAGAAATACTAACTACCATCAGAGAATACTATAAACACTTCTTTGCAAATAAACTAGAAAATCTAGAAGAAATGGATAAATTCTTGGACATATACACCATCCCAAGACTAAACCAGGAAGAAGTCGAATCCCTGAATAGACCAGTAACAAGTTCTGAAATTTAGGCATCAATTAATAGTCTACCAACCAAAAAATATACAAGATCAGATGAATTTACAGTCAAATTCTACCAGAAGTACAAAGAGGAGCCAGTACTATTCCTTTTGAAACTATTCTAAACAACAGAGAAAGAGGGAATCCTCCCAAACTCATTTTATGAGACCAACATCATCCTGGTTCCAAAACCTGGCAGAGACACAATAACAAAAATTCTGGCCAATATCCCAGATGAACATTAATTCAAAAATCCTCAATAAAATACTGCCAAACAGAATCCAGCAGAACATCAAAAAGGTTATTTACCATGATCAAGTCTGCTTCACCCCTAAGATGCAAGCCTGGTTCAACATATGCAAATCAACAAATGTAATCCACCACATAAACAGAACCGATGACAAAAACCACATGATTAACTCAATAGATGCAGAAAAAGCCTTCGACAAAATTCAACAGCGCTTCATGCTAAACACTCCCAAAAAACTAGGTACTGATGGAAAGCATCTCAAAATAATAAGAGCTGTTTATGACAAATCCACAGCCAATATTGTACTGGGCTGAAAGTATGATATTGGGCAAAAACTGAAAACATTCTCTTTGAAAACTGACACAAGACAAGTATACCCTCTCTCACCACTCCTATTCAACATAGTATTGGAAGTTCTGGACAGGGCAATCAGGCAAGAGAAATAAATAAAGTGTATTCATTTAGGAAAAGAGGAAATCAAATTGTCTCTGTTTGCAGATGACATGATTGTGTATTTAGAAAACCCCATCATCTCAGCCCAAAATCTCCTTAAGCCGATAAGCAATTTCAGCAAAGTCTCAGGATACAAAATCAATGAACAAAAATCACAAGCATTCCTATACACCAATAAAAAGACAAACAGAGAGCCAAATCATGAGTGAATTCCCATTCACAATTGCTACAAAGAAAATAAAATACCTAGGAATGCAACTTCCAAAAGATGTGAAGGAACTCTTCAATGAGAACTACAAACCACTGCTCAAGGAGATAATAAAGGACACAAACAAATGGAAAAACATTCCATGCTTATGGATAAGAAGAATCAATATCATAAAAATGGCCATACTTTCCAAAGTAATTTACAGATTCAATGCTATCCCCATCAAGCTACCATTGACTTTCTTCACAGAATTGGAAAAAAACTACTTTAAATTTCATATGGAACCAAAAAAGAGCTTGTATAGCTAAGATAATCCTAAGCAAAAAGACCAAAGCTGGAGGCATCACACTACCTGACTTCAAACTATACTACCAGGCTATAGTGACAAAAACAGCATGATACTGGCACCAAAATAGATATATAGACCAATGGAACAGAACAGAGGCCTCAGAAATAACATCACACATCTACAACCATCTGATCATTGACAAATCTGACAAAAATAAGCAATGGGGAAAGGATTTCCTGTTTAATAAATGGTGTTGGGAAAACTGGCAAGCCATATACAGAAAGCCAAAACTAGATCCCTTCCTTACACCTTATACAAAAATTAACTCAAGATGGATTAAAGACTTAAATGTAAGACCTAAAGCCATAGATACCCTAGAAGAAAACCTAGGCAACACCATTCAGGACACAGGCATGGGCAAATACTCCATGGCTAAAACACCAAAAGCAATGGCGATAAAGCCAAAATTGACAAATCACATCTAATTAAACTAATGAGCTTCTGCACAGCAAAGGAAAATCTCATCAGAATGAACAGGTAACCTACAGAGTGGGAGAAAATATTTGCAATCTATCCATCTGACAAAGGGCTAATATCCAGAATCTACAAAGAACTTAAACAAATTTACAAGAATAAAACAACCCCATCAAAACGTGGGCAAAGGATATGAACAGACACTTCTCAAAAGAAGACATTTATGCAGCTAACAAACGTATCAAAAAAAGCTCATTATCACTGGTCATTAGAGAAATGCAAATCAAAACCACAATGGGATACCATCTCATGCCAGTTAGAATGGCAATCATTAAAAAGTCAGGAAACAACAGATGCTGGAGAGGATGTGGAGAAATACGAATGTTTTTTACACTGTTGGTGGGAGTGTAAATTAGTTCAACCATTATGGAAGACAGTGTGGTGATCCCTCAAGGATTGAAAACTAGAAATACTATTTGACCCAGCAATCCCATTACTGGATATATACCCAAAGGATTACAAATCATTCTACTATAAAGACACATGCTCATGTATGTTTATTGTGGAAATGTTCAGAACAGCAAAGACTTGGAACCAACCCAAATGCCCATCAATGATAACTGGATAAAGAAAACATGGCACATATACACTATGGAATGCTATGCAGGCAAGAAAAAGGATGAGTTCATGTCTTTTGCAAGGACATGGATGAATCCAGAAACCATCATTCTCAGCAAACTAACACAAGAACAGAAAACCAAATACCTCATGTTCTCACTCATAAGTGGGAGTTCAACAATGAGAACACATGGACACAGGGAGGGGAACATTACACACTGGCACCTGTGAGGGGGTGGAGGGCTAGGGGAGGAATAACATTAGGGGAAATATCTAATGTAGATGGCGGGTTGACAGGTGCAGGAAACCATCTTGGCATGTGTATACCTATGTAGAAACCCTGCACATTCTATACTTGTACCCCAGAACTTAAAGTATAATAAATAAAAAACAACAGAAATCAGTAAAACAGAAAAACAATATAGATAATCAATAAAATCAAAAGCTACTTTTTAAAAAATCAATAAAATTGATAAACCTGTAGCTAAACAGACCAAGAAAACACAATAAGCAAAATGTTTGCCCTGCATGAAACTGGCACGGAATATTATGCAGAATATGTGGAAAATTCCTAACACCATCAGGAAAATCATGCAAACCAGTTAGGAAATAAGAAAAGCATGTATTTGGATTAGCAAGCCTGAGAATATGTGAAAATACTGCTTAGCAACCAGGAAATGTAAAATAAAACCACAATAATATCCATTTTACATTTATCCTACTGGCAAAAAAATAAAATGAATAATTAAACCAAGTGTTTACCAGGAGAGATGAAAAACTTCACTCCCTTTTAAAAGTATATACATTGATTTAACCTTTTAGGGGAGTAATTTGGCAATAACCACTGTGGTTGACTATGTCCATGAGCAGAAACTTAGCACTTCCACTTCTAGGAGAACCTTTGGCATTTTTTTTTCCAATTGTAAATTAGAGGCATTTTCAGTGTTCTTAATAGTAACATGGCTTGTAACACTGATAACTTAGAAATGATTTTGATGTAAGTTTTCCATTCACTTTTGTCAATCTGTAAACATGTTCTTAAGAAATACCATGACCGTATTAAATGGGACTTGTTTCTTAGAAAAGTTTCCAATGGAGGAGGCATGTTTGCACCTAAAAAGTAGTCTGCCTTCTGCTCCTCTGGCTCCCTGGGGCACCGCAGCACCCTAGGACCAGCAGCAACAGGTCATGCGCACCTGCCCTTCCATCCCTAATGTCTTTCCCTCCTCCTGAGCTTGCTCCCTGCCATGCTTGTTGAAGGAATATGAATATAATTTTGCACTAAGTATGTGCTGGTCATCAGAAGTTTATTGTATTGATACCTTGGCCCTAAAGTTTTATTTTTTATTTTTTGAGAAAGAGGGTCTCTGTTGCTTAGGCTGGAGTGCAATGGTGTGAAGACCGCTCACCACAACCTCAATCTCCTGAGCTCGGGTCATACTTCTACCTCAGTCTTCTGAGTAGTTGGGACTACAGGTGTCAACCCTAAAGTCTACATTTCACCTGGAGCTAATACTTAGAATAAAATAACAAGTAGGAGAAACATGTATCAAAACAGAAAAAAAAAGTCCTTCTGCAGCAACAAGAAGAAGCTGTTTGCAGAATAATCTGTAGAAACTGAGACTGTTATTTTTTTTTTACATTTTAAAGGCATGCATATCATTGGTTATTACTTGTGAATGTGATATGATTTATGGGTACACCTATGCTCAGTAAAGGTGCAAACATGGATGAAGGGCTATGTGCAAACTTCACTGTGATGACTCACTTCTGGTGTGGTAGGCAGGGATGAGACTGAGAACTAGGATACATGTTTTTCCAAAAATGTAGCTCTAAAGTAAATACTGCAAAATGTTAAGACTTACTAAAGGTGGGTGTTTCATTAATCATTGTTTCTTTCTAAGTTTATAATATTCTATTTTAAAAATCACACATATAATAGATTTTACCAAAGTCCCACATAAGTGTTGGGTTCTCTTGATCCAATCTAATCTCCTACATATTTTAGATAGCATCTACAATGTTAATTCAGAACTGTTTTTCACAATATTAACCCTGCAAAGAAAGGAGTAACAAGAGCAAGCAAGCTTTTTGCTTTTTTTCTTTTTTATCACCTACAGTATTCCAGGCAGCATGCTAGGCAGGTGACATATATTTTCTTTAACTGATCCCCAAAATTATCATGTTTGTGCACTTACATGACAAATAATGAATCTGTGATTCTTATCTAGTTATTTTCTTTTCTTCTCTTTAAAAAACAGTTAAATTAATACTGAAATTGTTACCTAGAATTTATAGTTAGCCACGTTTTCAATTGTTTGTTACTCCTCCACTATACAATAACATTGCTAACTGCAGATTTCCCATCTAGAAGGTGAGCTTGCAGAAGTATCACAAGACTTTTTCCTCTTTAAAACATAGTCACAGTCAGGTGCGGTGGCTCACTCCTGTAACCCCAGCACCTTGGGAGGCCAAGGCAAGCAGATCATTTGAGGTCAGGAGTTTGAGACCAGCCTGACCAACATGGTGACACCCTGTCTCTACTAAAAATACAAAAATAATTAGCCAGGTGTGGTGGTGCACACCTGTAATCCAGCTACTCAGGAGGCTGAGGCAAGAGAATCACTTGAACCTGGGAGATAGAGGTTGCAGTGAGCCAAGATCATGCCACTGCACTTCAGCCTGGGACAGAGGGAGACTCCATCTCAAAACACAAACAAACGAACAAACATGGTCACTACTCTGATTTCTTATTCTCTTAAAATTAAATCTTCCTTGTTGATAATAGTGTCTTAATCAGAAAAATTGTGCATTTATATACACTTAGGATATGTTAATAAATACAGTGCAATCTTATGATAGAAAAATACAAAATACAGGATACGTTTTGGTTTTTATTTTTCAAATTTCTATTTATCTCTGTTGGACATGACCTTTCCCATACCATCAAATTAACTTAACCACCGTCGTTTCTTGCACATAATCTGTAAGTCATCAGTGGTAGGTACGGATTCCCTGAACGTTGGCTGTGTGAAAGAGCTTTGTATGCTAGATCTCCTTCTCTTTGTAGTTCATATATGATTATATAAAATACACATTCATATGTTTCCTTTTGAAAGGGTTATCTAGTTTCTGCTCCCTGACATATCTTTAGAATTATCATTTGATGATTAAATGAAATATTTCTACATTTCATTATTTTATCTAACACAATTTGTTTTAATTTCATGCTATAATATATTTCAGTCTATATAACAAATACAATGAATATAGAAAGAAGGCATTGGGTTTATTTAGTGCTCTGTAACTCTTAATTTTGTTGCTATGTGACATTACAAAAAGGTTTATTTGATCATTCAGTAAAGCAAACCACATAACCATTTACTTTTTGATGTGAATCCATTACATATTGATTTTATTACAGCTTTCATTGGCAGCTATGGCAGGAGTAGGCTGGATATTTATTAAGATCTTGGGTCCCAGACTCCATGATTTTATCAAAGACCATGAATGATTTCTTACAATGAATATCTGAATGTGATCAATATTCACAATAACTTTTTATATGCTTTACAAAAACAAAATAATATTTTTTAAAACTTGGCAAGACATATGATAAATGCCCATAACGGAAATAAAAGAACATAAAGCCCACGATGTTACTGTGGAGAGCAGACCGTGAGAGGAATAGGAAGGCATGAAGGAAAGGTGGTAGAGTCAAAATTCAATGTAGATAGTGTTAGCCCGTGCTCAAATGCAAAAGTTAAACATCTCTCATCTCAATGTCAGGTGTGGACCTTAAACAGATGTGTAACTAGAAATCCTCATGCTGAGGGCAAGCACCACACAGTTCTGTTTCTTCGTGCCCCCTTCTGCTATCATTCTGCCTTGAGGACATCCTCCCGCCTCTCTGTGACTTTCATGCTTTTGCTCTATTTATAAATTGTGGGTTTCCTGTGTCAGGTTACCTGGCCCTCTGAGTCAGCAGAGGTTTGCCATCACGGCAAAAAATGCCAAGAAGTCATTCTCATGTGGATGACGCTCTCAGCATCTCCTCTACTGCTGAGCCTCTCACCACCGTGTTACTTCTAAAGGATTGCATCACGCCAAATAGCGTAAACTTAAAAAAATGTAAAAACTCATAAAACGGCAAGCAGATAAATGTCAGATTCCTTTCAGAAATGCTGTCTAATTCCAAAGCCAGTTTAAAATACTTCCATAACCTACGAAATTCTAGATCCGAGTCCTGGGAACTGCCACTAAGCTCCCTCAAGGGCCAGTGTGTGGAAATCCATGATGTCATCTCTCGCCGTGGTTTTATTCATGCCCAGCACTTGGGAAGCACAGAGCACAGGTCTTTCAAGCCCTCTACAAAAGGAGCACACATGAACACAGCCCCATGCACAGCGCAGCAAATGCCCCCGCTTTTGCTATTTTCAAATATTTTACGTAAAATTAACTTTCACTACTTTTATGTAAAGCCATTATAGTTTCAAATTAATAAAAAATTATAATGGAGTACAACATCAACTACATTTGCTACATGTTTTTTCTACATAAACAAGCACCATATACTGAAGCGCTAGCCCTGTCAGAAAATGTTTTGTGTCTGTTTTGAGAACAAATGAAGAGTTTGTACACTTAGTGTAAAAAAAAAAAATACTTGTTTGGATATAAAACTTTATGGATAATAACAATAAAATTAAATGTGTGTATTAGTCAAACTTCTGATTTCTAAGCAAAGGAAACTAAATCTGGACATGTCAGGCAGGTGGAGGCTTCACTGGAAGGCAAAGGAAAGACTTGAACTGTGACAAAAAGGTCTGGCGAGTGGGTGAGGTGGATGCAGGAGCAGCATGCTCTGAGCAAAGCTCTTCTCTCACTAATATTCTTCTCCTGGTGCTGCATGGAGCCACTACTAGCCAATGTCACCCCATGGAGCCAGGCCCTTTGATGTCCCTTCCATTACATGTCCCTCACTCTGTATCCGTGGTAGGTAGGTTGGCTGAGCCCATCTCACATGCATTTGTGCAGCTATCAAAGCAGGGGAGGAAGAGGGAGTCCCTTCCCTTGTATTTCCATCACTGTAGGTGTGAAACATAAATGTGGGACTGGCAGGAAAAAGACAAATCACAAATGTCCACTATGGCTAGTGAAGACTTTTATTTTGAACCAAAATTTTTTTTTTAATTTTATGAAGCAGGCTGGGCACGGTGGCTTAAGCCTATAATCCCAGCACGTCGGAAGGCTGAGGCAGGTTGGGATCATTTGAGGTCAGGAGTTTGAAACCAGCCTGACCAACATGATGAAACCCCATCTCTACTCAAAATACACAATTAACTGGCCATGGTGATGCACACCTGTAATCTCAGTTACTTGTGAGGCTGAGGTAGGAAAATCGCTTTAACCCAGGCAGAGGTTGCAATGAGCTGAGATTGTGCCATTGTATTCCAGCCTGGGCAACACTCTGTCTCAAAAATAAATAAATAGATGAATTTTATGAAACAGTTGAATGACTCCTCTACTCCTTTTAATGGGTTATAACTAGTTCATTCTCAGAAATGAAACATATAATCTTGATTTCCATTCAATCTGTGCACTCAGTGAATTGTCTGTATGATCTTCGGCAAATTACTGACTCTATTTTCTCTTTTTTCAACTAACATAATGCCAGACATTTTATCTTCCTTGACGGGATTTTATTAAAACTGCTGGTGAGGCTAATGAAAATATAGGCATCTTCAAAGAGAAATTTCATTTTTGGTTAGCATTTAATTTTACTGCTACATGCCCAATCTGTCTGGGACTGGATTTTATAGAATTTCTATTTAATTGCATTAGTAGAAAAGCTAAAATCCTGCTTCCCTGTGTGTGTCCACACTTCTTGTATTAAGTGTCACATGACAGAGAAATTCTGAAAGGCATTAAACACATAGTTTCACATAACTCTTCCAGATTCTCACCAGTAAGGAATCTGTCTCATCAGGTGAGTGCCCACAATTTGCATGGAAAGAAAATAAACATGGTTTTCAGTTTCCTTGAAAAAAAGAATGTGGCCCAAGATGACTGGCAGTTCCTGCTTCATCAGAGATGTCTGCATTTGAAAACAAGCCTTCTTTGAAATCCGAGAGCGGAAAATGATTCCTGATGACCTTTCCCAACTCTCTTTGATTCTTAGCCAAATGGAGAGGAAAAGTCACAAAGCTGCCTACTGTATATACTTTCTTTCAAATGACTCCCTTTGTCTAAGAACCGAATTGCAGGGGCAGGCCTGGAAAGGATGTCAGACGGCCTAGCATTGTGTTCTAATGTACAGGAATCAGGCTTATAATACCAAAATCAAACCAGTGTTTATGAGCAGGAGGTTCCCCTGTGCACAAGCTCAGATGAAGCATTTGTGATGCTTACAAGGTAACGTAGACACATCTCTAAGGAACAGAGGGGAGATTGGGACGATCTATTATTGCAACCAATCAGCATTTTCTTTCTATTTCAGTGACAGGATAGCAGTGCAAGTGCTTTCAGTAGATTGCCTACTAAAATTTATTCTTAAGATTCAAATTATTGATTTTTCTCACTACCTCATCAGTATTACTTAGAAAAATCTCAGCTGATAATATAGACGCGCCTCCATAATGCTAAATATTCCAATGAAAGCTTATCATTAGCTGGATAGTTGATTTCATGGAAACATCTGGATACTTGGCTGAAGTTATTTTAGATTTTTATGTAGATGTTTGACGTAAGAATTGTGCTGCAACTTTAGATAAAATGAGAATCCTGTTGCTAAAGCAATAATCTGTTAATATATTGATAACAAAATCTCTCTAATTTGTGGTTTGTTCATCACTTTTAATGCAACATTATATATTTTAAAGATAATTATTTAAAGTATATTTTAAAATTCAACAATATTCAAAAGGAAAACAATGGTGGCTCAAGACTGTAATCCCAGCCCTTTGGGAGGCCAAGGTAGGTGGATCACACAGTTAGGTGTTCAAGACCAGCCTGGCCAACATGATAAAACACTGTCTCTACTAAAAATACAAAAATTAGCCAGGTGAGGTGGTGGGTGCCTGTAATCCCAGCTACTCAGGAGGCTGAGGCAGGAGAATCACTTGAACCTGGGAGGCAGAAGTTGTAGTGAGCCAAGATCATGCCCCTGAACTCCAGCCTGCGTGACAGAGTGAGACTCTGTCTTGAAAAAGAAAAAAAAAAAAAAAGGAGAAAACACTCTATTCTACAATATACACTTTTTACTTTCTAAAAGCACCAGTGGGCTTTTTTCTTTTCCTCTTAAAGTGATCATCTTGTTTATTTTGGTGAAATTGTTAGGGCCAGACACATGAAACATTGACATGGAATCAGTAATACACATCCAAACAGTTTTGTGAACTGCAATCTCATTTTGATTTTACTAAGTTCTCATCATGTCATAATTTAAATGAGTGTGAATTAGATGGAATTGGAGGTCATAGCTGGGATAAAATGAAACCACAGGTGGCTCAAGCATTTCATTCCCAGGTGTGGTCACTTCGAGTCGTCCTGTTTTAGCCAAGGTCAAATGCATAGCAACTTCATTCAGCAGGTTTAATATATCTTCACCCGACAGTAATTTTAAAGTACCACAATATAAATTAAATCTACAATATTCCATCTAAAACTACTTATGATGTTTTAGTTGTTTTGGACATTGTTCTTTATTTTAAAAACAGGCAGAAAATTGTAGTCAGCTGAGGTCGAGAGAGACCATTCAGCTGAAGGAGTGCGGGGCAGAGGTGAGGGCAGCCGAGCTCTCCATTTCACACAGAGCATCTATTGGTAACAAGTTAACGAATGCCTTGTCATAAGTGAATTCCATTTGTCACTGTACAGGTCAGCAGATAGATGTCATTACCTGAGTGGTGTGACTGTCCCTGTGTCTCTGAAATGACGAAGTTCCTGTGCCACTCACAGACAACCGTGAGTATCCGTCCTCTTCGGATAAACCTATTGAGGTCAACACAGATCAGGAGTTAAACAGTGTCTCCTTTTTCCAAATAAAGTCAGTCCTGCACTCATTACAACAAACTAGAATTGTTATCTTTTACGAACTGAAATGATTATCCTTAAATACAAACTAAATACTACATTTTACAACGAAACATGGGCACGCACAGTACTGTGGCAGCTTCATTTAGGAAAAAGGACATACCCTGCCAACTAGATACAATGATAACAAGGAAATATGTGATAACAGCACAAAAGTGAGCAGACACGCACTGGAGGGGAGAAGGGAAACTTCTAGAGACTGAAAAGGTTTGAAGAAGCATCTGGGGTTGGTGATGGGCCACTGAGTCGCTGGGGTGACTGCAGATGCCAGAGTGTGACTGTCTTTTGCAGGACTGCAGGGAGGCGAGGAAGTGAATGAAAGTCAGATAGCGCAGAACTAAGCCTGCATGTCCGATTAATTCCACTGGCTGTAGTTCATTTTGTGCAAAAGGAAGCAAAGAGATTGGCTGAATTTCCATGAGGAAAAGGTTGGAAGAGCTGCCGGTTCACAACACACCAATTCACGAGCAATCACGTAGGATAAGCCGCAGGTTTATGAAACTACATGCCCCCCAGCAACACGAAGTCACTACAAGGTAGCAAATGATGCTATTAATGATCCTTTATGGTAAAAGCAGTTTCTCAGCCTCCACGCTACTGGCATTTTGGCCTGTATAGTTCTTTGCAGTGGGCTCTGTCCCATGCACTTCAGGATGTTT
Organism: Sapajus apella; assembly: GCF_009761245.1. NCBI lineage: Eukaryota > Metazoa > Chordata > Mammalia > Primates > Cebidae > Sapajus > Sapajus apella. Next base: position 9,428,310 of record NW_022437000.1, on the reverse strand, counting down.
AACAGCATCCCTGACCCCTACGTACTAGATACCAGCAGTACACCCATCTGGGGCACCCAGAAATATTCCCAGACATTGCCAAACATTCCTTGGAGGGTAAAGTCATCCCTCCTACACTGGCTGAGAACCGCTGTGATAGAGGCATCACGCATCAACACCAAGTGACTCGGTTAATAAACATGAACAGACAAAAAGAGAAATAAGAACCCGACAAACTGAATTCAGCTCAGAGAACTTTAAATACTGAAGTGATTACTACGCTCTTCTGAAAGCATAATTAACGAGCACAGTATAATTGATTAAACATATACATGAGTCCTAAATTAAAAATCATTTGACAATCAGTGTACACTTTTCCAATTATAGGAGAGAGTTCCTCAGGGAAGTCCACAGAATCCTGTCAACACATGCCAAGGCCTTCCAGGTGATCTTGTTACATGTAGAGATACCTTGTTATGGAAAGGCTAACTTCATGAGGACTGGGCGGACTGTGGCCAGTGGGTGGGTGGGGTGGTGTCTTATGCTGGAGAACAGATCTCGGCCACAGGCAGCAGCAGTAGCCTCAGGTGCTACGTGGGAAGTGTCTACAGGACACAGGAAAGGCTCTAATCACAGTGAGTGTCAGAGCAGCCTGAGATTCGCACAGGTGGAAGGGAGTGTGGCAATCCAAGATCAGGCACAATATGAAATTTCAAGAAACTAGATAAAGCAGACAGTTGGCAAAAAAAAAAAAAAAAATGTTTCCAGGTTGCCGAGTACAACAAAGGGCTTGGGATCCATGTGAAGGACCCCCTCTTTGAGGGGAATAAAGGATGGGGTGCTGGGGAGAAGCGGCTGACTGACAAGCAAGATAAATCTCCACTTCTAGAGGAACCATAGAGAAACCAGTTCACCAGGTGTCTTACTAAGACAGGGGATCTGAGGCAGGAGAAGACAATTGTGATCCACTTTTCAAAACTAAATTATAAATAAGAAGTTTGGGCTGGGTGTGGTGGCTCATGCCTGTAATCCAAGCACTTTGGGAGACTGAGGCGGTGGATCACCTGAGGTCAGGAGTTCGAGACCAGCCTGGCCAACATAGTGAAATCCCATCTCTACTAAAAATACAAAATTACCCAGGCATGGTGGCGCACACCTGTAGCCCCAGCTACTCCGCAGGCTGAGGCAGGAGAACTGCTTGAAACCAGGAGGCAGAGGTTGCAGTGAGCTGAGATTGTGCCATTGCACCCCAGCCTGGGGGACAGAGTGAGACTCCATCTCAAAATAAATAAACAAACAAACAAATAAATAAAATTAGAAGCTGGATCTCATAATCAAAAGAGAAACTCAATTGAAAGGGTACAAACTCAGGGACCAATCAATAGCCTGCTGAGTGCTACACAGAGTCAATTAAATTAAGGTTAAAAACATTCATCAACAACCCATGCATACAGTGCTGGGAAATATGATGAAGAACGAAGAAAAGCCCCCACCCTTGAGGACATTCATCTTTCAATGAGAATGGCCGTGAAGCTAAACACACAGCAGAATGATTTCAGGATTAAGACTGAATACAGGTAATGAATAGGGTCTTGGAGAAGGCCAGAATTAATTCTGACGGAGGGGACCGGAGAAAACTTCATGGTGGTGTTGCCAAAGGACCTGGGCCTTCCAGGAGGAGGAGAAATGTGGAAGGTGAAGAGAGTCGAGAAGGACATGCCTGGCTCAGAACACAAATGTGGTAAGTCAACAAAACACAAGGAGGTTTCATGGAAATGGACCACAATTTGGAGACAACAGGTAGCACTGCAGACTTCCCAGAACAAACATGATGCCATTTTATCTAAGTCATGAGTTTAAAGGTCTTTCCTTCATAACTGTTGACTAAAACAAGAATGGGTCCCAGAACCTGTGGCAGAGCTCCACAGACAGGGACAGGTGGCAGAGTGGGCAGGTGGATGCGTGCGGGTGGAGGGCCAGGCGAGGACAGCAGGGAGGGAGGCAGGTGCATGGGTGCTGGAGAGACTGGTGTGTGGAGGAGGAGGTGGGACAAGTGACTGGGCCTGAGAAGTCAGGGGGAAGGGGATTTTTGGAGGTTGTAGCAAACAGCCAAGGGTCCTCATCACGACCCACGCACTGAGGTTGTGAGAACTGAAAGGGGTACAGTGACAGCCAGGAAGTGCCAAAAGTGTGAAGGAGGTTACATGGCAGGAGGGGTGTGTGTGTGTGCATGTGTGTGTGTGTGCGCACCTGTGCATGTGTGTGTTTACCAGCACAATATTTTATTTACCCACCATATTAGAAGCAGTACCTTTTTAAGGCAAATAATTTTAAAACACCAAAGGCACAAAACATCAATTAAAAAAAAGAGATTCATGTCTCTATATAAACATTAAAAATAAACATATTGACAATGCCCTAAAAATAAAACTCGTATTTTAAAAGAACAATATAGAACACTGAAATATGGTAAATAAGGGGGTTTATTAATTCTTAAAGCATTCTACAGATCGAAATAAAGGACTTACTCTTAGATTTTAAAAAATAGACAAAGAATAAGTTTAGAAAATAAAGGAGAAAAAATATGAATGACTACTAAGTAGTACACATATTCAATTTCATTAAGAATTCCAAGTAACACACATGGACTATAGCAGCACTCATTTTATCTAACAAAATAATACAAGTTTTAAAACTTTTTATTACAAAAATTTCAAACATAAAGAGAATATGTAGTGAAAATCCATGCACCCATTCCAACATTTTCGGCTGTCAATTTTATCCATTTGTATTCATTTTTCACTTAGATCCCAGGAATCATGTCATTTAATCTAAAAATATTTGTACATGTGTCCCTAACCGACAAGGACTTTTTTTTCTTTCTTTCTTTCTTTCTTTTTTCTTCTTTTCTTTCTTTTTTTTTTTTTTTTTTTTTTTTTAACGTATCAAGGATTTCCTCATGTAGATAATGGAAACATTGCTAAACAAAGTCTCCCAGAAAAGTCCCACAGTCTTGGTGGGGTAGAGAATCCTATCACGCATTTTAACCAGGGTGAAGACTCCAATCATGGTGGAGGAATATTTAAAGTGAAGGTGGAGCCCTTTATCTGTGCCTTCATTAAAAGGTGGAATTCTATCCGAGAAGGAACTTCAGCACATTCTGAGAAGCCCCCTCTGCTCCTCTTACTGCAGCAGTGTTCTCCCCAGCCCAGGCTTGGAGTTAACAATTCCCAGCTTAGAGATTCCTGTGTCCCTTTCTGAACGTAGTCTTTCCAGGGTAGCAACAGTGTGCTTCAAAAAGTTGAGCTTTTTGTCCATTTGATACAAACTATTTCAAAAAGCCATTCTTGCCCAAATGACAGCAAGAGTCAGGGTCTTCTGAAGCTGCATAGACCCTACCCTGCCCTTCAGCTATGCAGCTTTTCTGCTCAAAGAAAACACACAGATGCTCAGGGGAAGGAATTCCCCAAAGCTGATCTCCATGGCATAATGGATATGCTGTGCACACCCTGTACAACCTGCTGCTGTCCCTTTAAACCTGAGTGGGCAAAAGTCAGAAAGGCTTTGGCTTTGATTGAGGGTTTAACTGGAAGGAGAAGCCTCTGCTCTTCTCTCCTCATGGATTGGACGCTGCTCAGAGAATTAAAGTTAAACCTTCCTCCACAACACAAAGAGGAATGGCTTTTAGGACATCCTCCTCATCACTGGGGTGGATGCCTGGTCCCTAGAGTTCTGGGTGATTTTTTAAGTAATTTTGAAAAATGAGAGACTCTGAGGTCGTGATGTCTACATGCAGAACCCAATGGGTTCATGTGAAGTCTTATATGAAGACAAGAATGAGAGGGACTTTAAAGGGGTGGTATGGCATTGAATTTTACATGGCTAACTGATTAGAATTTACTAGGCACAATCTGTCATTATGTAGGGAACCAAACTTGATTAGCCAATGGCAAGTGGGTTTGAATTCTCTTTTTACATCTGTCCAGCTTTCCAACTACTCCATTACCTTCAAATCCTCTCCTCTCTTGGTCTCCGTGAAATTGGACATCTGTCTTCTATCTCTTGAGTGCCTCTTGCATGTTCCCATTTCCACCCTTCTCAATGTATATTTCTTAAAGTTGGGCATTCTATATGGTTTGGTCATCACATTGCTTTTATTATTTCTCTTTATGATTGTTCCACTGATGCTATAGAGCATCACCGCGTCCCCAGCTTCTTGGTATAGATCATCACCGCGTCCCCAGCTTCTTGGTATAGATCATCACCGCGTCCCCAGCTTCTTGGTATAGATCATCACCGCGTCTCCAGCTTCTTGGTATAGATCATCACCGCGTCTCCAGCTTCTTGGTATAGATCATCACCGCGTCTCCAGCTTCTTGGAAACCTCTGGCTTTTCTTTCTCCATCCTGGAACGCTGCTCTATATTCCAAATCTGTAATCATCATTTATGGAAAAATCATCCAGAATCAGAAGTCCTTCTCTCTTGAGCCCCAGATCCACTTATGGAATTAACCTCCTTTGAGAATTGCCCTTCCCTTCTAGAGAGTGCAGTGTCCTCCCATCGTTTGTCTCAAATTCTTGGAGTCGTTCTTGACACTTCGCCCTTCTTGACTCCTATACCAAAATAGTCTTCAATACTCTTGCTTCATATACAAAACCTGCCAAGGCTTAAGTGAATGAATACAAAATTGGCACCCCCAAACTCAGTTTCCGATTCTGTTGCTCACCCTGGATAGTACAATCAGGCACACCTCTCCAAAACAGCAGATAGCACCCCCCTCAAAACCAGGACAACACTTTCAGAGACACTCTTTAAATTGTCATTCATGGCCCTGTAGACTCCTATTTGTTTCTCTCAGATTATCAAGTGAGGCTTGCTTCCTTTTCTCTGGCTATCAGACTTTCAGTCAGACAGGAGTATGAGCTCCAAAGAATGTGCACAATTTCCATGAAGAAAGTGATGTTGTAAAATACATGTTAAAGATATTTATGGGGTCCAACCAAAGGCTCCTTGGCTGGTGGTCTGAATTGATTCTGAGGTGTGGCTGATGGAAGCCCTTCTTAGGTGTTCCCGGAGCTGGTGTGGTTGGTGCTCTAATGACCCTAAGTTCAAAGTGGCGCCAGAATCAATGCACAGAATGCAGATTTCCTGGCCCTGCAAATGATGTCCCCCAACTCTTTGCCTTAGGAAGCCTTTATTCAACACAAATAACCCTTATTGTACGTTGAGGAGGAACATAATGCAAATTAAAAAGAGACAATTTGCGCAGATAGATAATGTAAATGCAATGGCAATGACTGTATCCTTTAATTGCCATTTTTCTTCATACCCAGACATATTATGTATATTCACTGAACAGCAAGAAAGAAAATCATACTGAACATAAAATGCCCTAGTTGGAATTTTTTGTAACTCAGTCTCCCCATAAAATAAACATCTTTATGTTCACAATATTTTGTTTGATAAAGCTAAAACACTCTAACACTAAAAATTGCTCTCTAATCTAATGATAAATAACCACAAGTCCAGGGAATAATTAAGTATACAAAAAAAAAAAAGATCCAAGTCTGCGTTCACATCAGTAAAAGAACGGCAATTAAAGTAAGTGATAGCTATAATTACCCACACATAACTATATTTCAACAAACGAACAAACAGATAATTATTTCTGGGAAGCAGAGGTAGCATGCAGATACTGGCATTCAAAAGAGAAATGTTTCCTAGAAAATAACACTGTTTCTGATTCTATTAGAACTTTAAGTTATTTTAAACATTGATTTTCATCTTGTGCCCTTATTTAGAAAGCACATTGGCTGCGCTTTGTAAGTTATGAATCTGTACTAATAATTGCTTTAAGAGTTATCATGCTCATGTATATATCACATGTTGCACATGTGTTCAATTTCTGTAATACTGACTAGGGCAGTTTTTCTGACTCTGCCCTCTGTATGGGATTTACTGGTTAGTATGTAATAAGCAATCTTGTTTCAATCAGTAAATGCCTACTGAGGGCCTAAGTATATAGGGCATTGTGCTGGATGTTTTAAAAATCATGGGGGAAAGCTCTGGGCACTCAGAAATTCATGGTGCTCACAAGAGTAGATCAGCATAAATGTGTCAAGTTGCTTTGAAAGATTGAATTTCCAATTGAAATAATTTTCCTTTTGCACACATAACTCTTGAGAGTTTCAAGTGGTTTTTAACTAATGACAGCATAGAACAAACTTTATTTTAAAATCTGTAGGCATGTAAGGGAGAACACAGAAATCTGTGTTGCAGGTTTTGGACGTACACATTGTTACATGCTGAAGTTTAGAAGCCTGATACTCCTAAATAATTCATATTATTAATTTCATGGAGCCTATTCCACAAGCATTTCCATTTTGGACTGGAGAATTTTTGTCTGTTTTCTTGGTGTTTGGTTTTTTGTCTGTTTTCTTGGTGTTTGGTTATAGTTTGATATTTAGAGTGAGACTCACAGTTATTTTTTTGTTGTTGTTGTATTAAGTTTTTAGGATCATCTTCAAGGCTATAGCTTTTGCCTTTTGCCTCAAAACATGAAAAAGTTAAATATTTTGGTGAAGAGTTCTTTTTCTCCATATCTTTCTTCTTCTTTTTTTAAACTGCAGAATTGTGATGACCACACAAATAAAGAAATAGCACCCTGGCAGCTCTGCGGAAGCTCCAAATCACTACCTGCTTTCTCCTCCGAATGAAATCGCTCTCCTCACCTGGTGGCAGTCCCTTCTCCGTGCACCTCTTCCCGGCATGCAGGTCTGTAATTCTAGAGTGTGTGTGGCAGTATCGCCCCGGAGTCTTCGGTTACATTCCTCTGGTTACTAATGAGGTTGGACTCCACTAAAAATGTTTTTCTAAGCGCATATTCAGGTATCCTGTCCAATTTTCTTTTCAGTTGTCTTTTGTTTTTAATTTAAATAAATGATGAATATTAGTCTTTGTTGGGTAACTGTGTTGAAAATATTTTCTCCCTATTTATGTTTCATTTTTCTTTATGGTTAACACTTTTGTGTCTTGTTTAAGAAGCCCTTCTTTCCTTTTGCAAAGGAAAAAAAAATTATCCTATTGTTTCTTCTATCCATTTTATGATTTGACATTTGGTGAACAGATCTATAACCTATCAGGAATTGTTTTGCGTGTATGGCATTAGGGTGGGTCAAGTTTCACTGTTTCTTCCACATGGATAGCAATCAATTATTCTTCCCCAGTGCCCTACTGTGCCAATTTTGTCATAAATTAAGCGGCTAATTATGCAAGCTGCAGTAATGCTGTTTTCTTTCTCCTCCTTCCTTCCTATTCTCTGAAAGAGTTTATGTGACATTGGCATTATTTCATCCTTAGGATTTTGGAAAAATATGCTGGAGAGACCATCTGGTTCTGGGGATTTCCTTGTAGGAAGGCATTAAATGACAAATTCCATTGATTTAACATTTACAGTGTTATTTAGCTTTCTTATTTCTTTTGTACATTTCCGTTATTTTTTTTTTGAGAATGTGATCATGTAAATTTGCAAATTTATCTTGGCATAAAACTTTTCATAATATTTTCCTCTTATTATTTTTAATTTCAGCCAGATCTGTGTGGATGTCCCTTTTCAATCCAGAATCTGTTATTTGCTCCCATTTTCTCTATTTCTCTATCCCCTTGCAAGAAAGTTTTCAATCTTATTAATGTTTTCAAGATAATTTTTTAAAAAAATAAACAACTTTCTAACTTTATTTCCTTTCTACCCCTTTTACATTATTTTGTTATTTGTCTTATATTCCAATAACTTGTGCTTTTTTATCTCCATCATGCCTTCCATTTTCTTGATGTTTAATTTTTGTTCTATTTCTAATTTCTTGATACTTTAAACATTCATTGTATTTGTTCTCTTGTGATACAAATGTTTGAACCCATATATTTCCATTTCTTGAGAGTTCTTTTGTGTGACACGGATGGAACTGGGGCCATTATCTTAGGTGAAATAACTAAGACACAGAATGACAAACGCTGCATATTCTCACTTATAAATGAGAGCTAAATAATGTGTACACATGAACATAGAGTGTGGAATAACTACACGGGAGTCTCAGAAGGGTGGAAAGGTGGGAGGGTGGATGGAATGAAGCACGTGAAACTACTTAATCAGTACAATATATATTATTCAGTTGATGATGACTGAAAGCCCAGTCATCACCACTATGCAATACATCCACTACTGAAACTGCACCTGGACCCCTTAAATTTATACAAAAAAGACATTAGCCATATCCTAAAAGTTCTGTTGTCATGTTTGCATTGTCATTAGTTAAAATGTTTTGTTTTTAATTTATTTTGTGATTTCTTCTTGAATACATTAATTCTTTAGAAATGTAATTTTTTTTTTTTTCTATCTTTTTTTTTTTTTTTTTTCCTGAGACGGAGTCTTGCTCTGCCACCTAGGCTAGAGTGCAGTGGCACAATCTCGGCTCACTGCAACCTCCACCTCCCGAGGTCAAGTGATTCTCCTGCCTTAGCTTCCTGAGTAGCTGGGATTACAGTCATGCACCACCACACCCAGCTAATTTTCGTATTTTTAGTAGAGATGGGGTTTCACTATGTTGGCCAGGCTGGTCTTGATCTCCTGACCTCAGCGGCTCTATCCGCCTCAGCCTCCCAAAGTGCTGGGATTGCAGGCATAAGCCACAATGCCCAGCCTAGAGAGGTAATTTTTGACTTCCAAAAATATAAGCACTGTTGTTGCTTTTTAATATTTGCACATTGTATCTTTTCCTTTTCTATCCCTTTACATTTAATCTTTCAGAATCCTCATGTTTTACCGTTTTCTTAGTTTTTTAAATATTCTGTTAATAATTTTTCTTATCAATTTACATTAAATGTGCTTTTTAAAGTTTATTATAATTAAATAAGATTTATTTTCATATGTGCTTTTATATCTACCAACTCAGAACTTTCTACTTGCCCTATTTTTCCTATTTTATCCTTTTTTCTCATCTTTTGAGTTGACTTTTAATGATTTTTTTTTCTCCCTTTACTAGTTTGTAAATTATCTACCCCATTAATATTCTTTCAATAGTTACCTTTGAGGTTATAACTGGAAAGTTAGGTTTATCACTGTGTAATATTAAATATTATTTTACCTCTCCAAATGTTACTTGCTTTTTAAATTATTCTTTATTCTCTCCTTTATCTCTCAGCATTCTGAGTCTATCAATGTCTAATTCTTTTTATTTTTTCTAAAAATATCCTTAACTCCATTTCATCATTACAGGAATTTTGGGGAGGCAGTTGTTTTATTTGAGCATGTTTACTATGCTATTTCATTGTCTTTGGACTTCAGTTGCTGCGTTTTGAAGGTAGCACACCTTTTGATCTCTAGTTGCTTTTAACATTAATTCTTGGTCTCCATTTTATAGGTATTTCAATATGATACATGTAGGATAGTTTCATGTTTCCTACTCAGGCTTAGCAAAGGTTCTGTTCTGTTCTTACGAAATTTGGATTGATTATGGCAGAACTTAGAAGTGGTAAGATTCACCGTTTTTGGACACACACAGCTGTGCATCTGCAGAGACAGGAGCACCCCCGGTTGCCTATAACCCGCATGTCCTCTGAAGTTCATCTCCTGCCATTACCCCAGCCTCCGGAAACCACTCAGCTGTTTTCTGCCTCTACAGCTTTGCTTCTCCCAGAATGTCATATAAGTAGGCTCACACTTAGCCTTTTAACTTTTTTTTTTTTTTTTCACTTAACACAATGCTTCAGCCATCCCTTGTGATGCACGTGACAGCCAGTCACTCTTATTTATTGCAGAGTTCATCCATGTGCTAGTTCGGCCTGTGAGATGCCGGTGAGCCCACCTCCAAACACTCACGGACTCCTCACCTGCTGAGTGTGGCCTGGATGTAGTGACTCAACTGAACGTGATAGAGTGCGGGGGTGTCACTTTCAAGATTCGGTGATATGAAGTCTGTGGCCTCCATCTGATGTGCTCTCTCTGGGACTGCTTGCTCAGGGGAGTGGGGGGAGCTGCCGTGCTGTGAGAGGCCCATGTGCGTTGATTTGGATGTGAACCTTCTGCAGCCTGCCAATAGCCATGTGAGTGACCTTGAAAATGGATCAGCCTTCACTGAAGCCTCCAGATGACTGTGGCCTTGGCTGACAGCTTGACTGATGTCTCATGAGGGACCTTAAGGCAAAGGCACCCTGCTAAGCCACACACAGCTTCCTGGCCCACAGAAACTATGAAATAATCGCCATTGATTACATAAGTCTCCAAGTTTTGTGAGTAATTTTTTGCATAGCAATGGATAACTAATACAAGTCAGTCACCAGTTGAAGGATGTTGAATATATTTCCAGTTTTATGTGATTATGAATAGTGTCACCATAAGCATTTGCATACAGGTGTCTGTGTGGACACTGTTGTCATTTCTCTTGGGAAGATACTGAGGAGTGGGATTGCTGGATCCTATGAAAAATGTATGTTGCATGTTATAAAACTCTGCCAACTTAAATCTGTTTCCTGATGTTCCTTCATCACTGTTGGGAGATGCTCTAACATTTCGCACCAAGTCTTTTTTCTGATTGTATACTCTCTCTTCCTTCCCTAGGACTTCAATTGTCCTTCTCAGTGTCCTTTATCTCTCTAAACTGTTGTCTGGAATTTCCAGTCTTCTCTTTTGCTTCAGTCTGTTTCATTCTGGAGATTTTCTGAGTTATCTTCCACTTCCACAGTTTTTTCATTTATTTTGTTTTAAACAATGGTATCTAATTAATTTTAACTTGAGCCTCTGTTGCACTCAAATTTATTACTGTATTCTCCAATTCCAGAATTTCCGTTAGAGGATTTCCTTATAGTTTCCCATTTTTGCTGGAATTCTCATTCTTTTATTTTGTAGGGGGCTGAGTAAACATACTTATTTTAAGGCATGTGTCTTTGAATTCTAATCTTTTGAATTCCTGTGGATATACTGCAATTGACAGCTGTCACTGCTTATAATTTTTCATCTTATTTTGTGTCCTCCTATGCCTGGATATTTCTGTGTTGGCCTTTGCATTTGAAACATGGTTTGTAGGAATATTTTGACGCCTAGGGGTAGATTTGCACCTGTGTTTCCCAGGTACCTTTAGGCTTGGTTGCTTCTGGACAACTCCGCTTGGTACTTGGTTCTGTTTCACTCTGACCCTTGGGAAGAACACTTGAAGGTCCCACCTCAAGGTCTTGGGGTCAGGACTCAGTCTCTTGCCCTGTAATCTGAGAAGGCAGTCAGACAAGCTGGACTTTTTGGCTGCCTTCGCTGAACCAGGTGGGTGCCCCTATGTCCCTATGAGTCAAGTCTCAAATGTGGGCTTCCTTGCGTCAGCTCACCTTTCACCCCACTCCTACGTCTTCAGCTGCTTCCCAGAATTTCAGTGGTGTGATGGTTCTCCAGTGCCTCCAAGCAGACTAAACATACACGCTTCTCCCAGCCTTTTGGGAGACTCTCAGGAATAGTTGTTCTGAATTTTCCCATCAGTTCTTCCTAGAAGCCTTTGTCTTCGTTTATTTGTGAGAGAAAATACCTGCATGATCCTCAGCTTTTGTACATGCAACCAAGCCACTTTTTATATGTGGGACTCACTGATGCACTTAAAATACCTGAAGTCAGTCTGGCACTTACCACTTCTTTAATATTATTTTCCTTCATATTTCTTAGTTGCAAAAATAAATTTTTTAATTAAAAATACTGGTAGAGAACCCATTGCCTCCTTCTGTTCTGTATAAGACTAATTTCAGACCACTTTTTTAAGACTAATACTCCATAAAATTTCTGAATAGTCAACAAAGAGTGAATACAATTCAAATTCTTTAACCTAAGCAATTATATGATGACAATAATATCTACAGCGATGTTTCATGACTGATATTCTATTTTCCAGTTTTTAACCTTACTTCATTTTCATATTTTAATCCATTCCTTCTAGAAAGTTGATACAGCCTGAAACTTTTATCCATTTACTTCTGAGTTTAAAATTTGCTTACCATTTGAGATGGAATTTCCATTTTCAGTAGTTATAGCACTAGATAGTGAATTAGATAACTGAATTCCATGGCTGTTTGCATTTTTATCTTGAGTCTCGGAAGCAATTTCTGATGTGCTAGGGTCATCCCGGCTACTTAGGTTCATGTTAGTCTCAAAACCTAAAATAAATTTTAGAAAAGATTATTATTGTCTAATAACATGTATTGAACACATTGAATATAACATTCGGGGAAAATAAGAAGACATCGAATCAACATTCATGACATTTAAAATAAATGAATAATAATCTTTAATCAAATGTGTGGCTTATATAATATTCACCAAATTTGGCCACAATGGTGTTAAACAAAAAGGAAAATGTTAAGTGGTAAAAATCAATTTCATAATTTACTGCATTTAAACATATTTATGCAGAATTTCTGATGTCATAGATCAAATAACTTGTCATTATAGTATTGCCTATCTTGAGAAAGTAATGAGTTTATGTTTCAGGAGTTTTCTGAATTGTTAAATTTAAATAAATTTAGGCAATCTTATAGCTTTGGAAAAAATGAGAAACATATTTTCAACATCACTGTGAAATTTTTTAGTGTCCATATTGGAATACTAAACTTCAATACCCGATTTCTGCATTCTGTACAAGGAGACAATTACATAAGTATTTAATGAATGTTCTGTATCAAGTGTTTTGAAAGGTACGAACAAAGAAGCCATGGTCCAAATTCCGCTGAAGGGCCAAATGAAGGGCCTTTTAAAAACGATGTAGTATTAATGAAGCAAAACAAATGCTTGTGCTTTGGAGCAATGTCTAACAGAGGTAGGTTTTCCCCATGGCCACTGCATTACCCTTCGGTACACAGTCACTTTGCAAATCAGGCACAACTGCCCATCAAGAGGTCAGACATCCCCCCATCACCACCTCTGCCAGGTTCCCTTTCTAGACTGCACAGGTGCACCTGGGGTTGGCTCTTGCTTCCCAAGGAATCTCAAAAAAGCTCCAGCCTGCAGGCTATTTTTGATTCAGCATCAAGGATACGTGTGCAACTCTGGTTCTTTTCTCTTGGGACACAGTAGGTTCTGACTGTCTTAAAGTTAGGACCTTCTGAAGATTTAGACTAACACATTTTTTGAAAGGAAGAACACGCATCATTTGCTTCACTATACTTTAAATACGGCAGAACAGTGTATTACCATCCCAATCCCAATCACCACTACCTCCATAGGCAGAGATGTTATCCCTGTTTTGCTGAAGAAGGAATTACGGTTACTCAGAGTCATGTAGCTTGAAAGAGATAGAATTGAACTTCAACCTGTATGTTGTCATTATTACTCAGTCTTTATTTTTCATGAAAAGACAAATTGGATTATGTCATTTCCGTGCTTAAAACTTTTGGATAAACTGCTGTTGGTTACAATCTACAGAAAGAAGGAGAGAAGGAGGCAGGGAGGGAAGGAGTGAGAAAGACAGGAAAAACAATGGAAGGAAGAAAAGAAGGAAGAAAGGGAGGAGGGAGGGAGGGTGGGGCAGAGGAAGGAAGGCAGGGAGGAAGGCAGGAAGGAAGGAAGGAAGGAAGAAGGAAGGAAGGAAGGAAGGAAGGAAGGAAGGAAGGAAGGAAGGAAGGCAGGCAGGCTGGCTCCAGCTCTCCAGAGCTCATCTCTCAAGGCTGGTCTTGACTTGATCCCTCCCAATTCCTTTCTTGACATTATCTCCTCTTGCCTCTCAAGACATACCCTTAAATAGCACTACAAGCAATGCCTGTTTATCCAAATTCTCCATATTGACCCCTGTTTTCTTGCTTTGGTGCACTCACACCCTCTCCCGCATCAACCCTGAGTCTTCCTACCCACTAGTCAGGATCCTGGTCAGATCACCTGCAGGTACCTCTCCTTTATAGGCACAGAGCACAGCCTGCTCTGCCCAGAAAGGAAAACATGTAAAGATTTATGAGCTGGAAATGCTGGATAGATGGAATAAAGGCAAAACTACTGGCTTTGAAAACTAGGCAGAAGACTTTGTATTTAAATTTTCCAGAAAACCACTGTGGCTTCTGGCTCCATTATACATAAAAACAAAGACCTTCAGTCAAGCTATCACGCACAAGAATGGCAACAAAAGTGAAAGTCAGGTTGATCTTAACTGTTTTAGCTCTTGGCAATGAGCAATTATTGAACGGGCTGAAACTGAAAGAATACTTATTCAACGTGGTCAACTCTGGTTTGCATTTTTTGTCTTAAGCTTCTGAATGCCAGTAGAACAGGTTCTGTTTTAAAACTGGCTCAATATGTACTCACCTGCTTTTATGTTTCTTTCACATGTTTTGTTTTTGCATTCTTTATTTCAGCTATTTATTGAGTGCCTACTATGCGTTAGATACTCACTGAGTGCAGGAGATACATAATGAATACCACTGCCTGGTACCTGGGAGCTTCTCCCCCAAAAAGGTGATTGGCAATAATCACCTTTTTAATACACAAGCAGATAATTAAACATGGCGGACTCACAGCTGCGTGGAAAACCCAGTAGGTGGAAAACACTGGTAGGGAGCCAGGCAAGGTTGGTCAGGTCCATGAGGTTGCATTTCCGCTCATAATTGTAGAAAGGCAAACTCCATACCATGTGTACATACCCCGGGCAGGAAAGAGCTCACTGTTTTCAGGGAACCAGGCACTAATGAGTCAGGGCCTGGGAAACCACCACAGAGGAACTGAGAGGTTTCATTCTCAGAGCAGTGAGGGCTTCCCCAAGGCTTTGAATGGGGACAGTTCTCTTACATCCGGTGGCAATGAGACACTCGCTGACTCTCGATCTGAATATTCAGGCTGGCTTCACAACTGATTTCTATGTCATCAACTGATGTATTTAAATTATAGCCCAAATCCTCATTTTTGCTATTAAAGTTTAAAAGTATTTCCATTTTTCAATCAGCAGGTTAAACTATAGCTATGTTTTTTGTTTGTTTGTTTGTTTTTTGAGACAAAGTCTTACTCCGTCACCCAGGCTGGGGTACGGTGGCATGATCTCAGCTCACTGCAACTTCTACCTCCGGGGAGATTCTCCTGCCTCAGCTTCCGGGGTAGCTGTGATTACAGATGTGTGCCACTATGGCCGGCTAATTTTTGCATTTTTTAGGAGAGACATGGCTTCACCATGTTGGTCAGGTTGGTCTCGAACTCCTGATTTCAAGTGATCTGCTTGCCTTGGCCTCCCAAAGTGCTCGGATTTCAGTGCTTTGTGAGTCACTGTGCCCAGCCACCAAGATATGTTTTTAAATGGTCATATAGGTCAGGCTTCCATCTTTAAATTATCTGCTAAATTTTATTTTTTTTAAATCTTACAAGCATTTATCTACTTAAGGCTGGCTGTGGAAGGGGATAAGGGAATAGGCCATTCTTAACGTAAGGCATAGGAATTAACGGTCAGCATGATCCTTCCTCACACTGCTCTTACCACAGTTACCATCACCCCGGTGTATTTTAGGTGCCAATTCCCTGCTGGATGTGGTGCTTGGTTTAGCTCTGTTCTCATGACAATTCGGAAGAGGTGTCACTACTACGCCTATTTTAGAGATGAGCTCATTGAGGCTTGGGGAGGTTAATCTCTGTGTAAACATTTCACAACTCTTGGCATGGCAGCTGGATTCAGACTGAGGCCCGGGGGCTCGGGGTCCCCCACGCTCATTCGTTTACTCTTGGCTCCTCTATGTAAAGTTTTCCCTCACTGTTTCATTTGCAATGTAAAGAATAGCATAGGGCAGCTTCTTTCCTCTGACGAGCTTACCACCCAGGCCTCGGTGGCAATGAACTGGAAACTGTTGGTTGCAAAGCTGCACTCTGGCAGCTGCAAAAACGTTGCAGCTTCAGTCTTGACGTCCCCTCTTCGGGGTTCTCCTCTGCTTGTACTAGCCGGGGGATTCTACTGAATTATGCATCAGCCTCTGCTCATAAACACCCTTCTCCCAGTTAGATCCGAACACGTGTAAGCAGCCGTGCCCTGACTTGTTAATTTCTAGATCCAACACATTGAGGACCAAATGCAGAAACTCTGGATGGTTGGATTCTGCTGGGAAGTGGTAGCCTAGCGCACAACATTCCTTGTCAAAAGCACTTCCATTAACCAGCACTTCAGCATTGCGGGAATTACAACAATCAGAAATCAAGTGGACACTGGCATTAGGTTTGAAGAGGTCTTTGTTAAAAGTGCATAGATGTCTTGCATGCTTTCAGGGAAGTTCAGGAATATCACAGTGCAAACAAAGTCATCGAGCCTTTTTATGCCTTCGAGCAGGGGCTATCAGAGTTCTGGGAATGAAGAAAAGTCACATCAAAAGAAAATATTTGAAACATTCAGTGAATTTAAGTAAACAAGTAGGGAAGTGAATACTGTAAATCCTGTGTAACATTCGAAGGCGTGTCTGAGACATGTTTGTGTCTCTGCATCTGGTGAAGTAAGGGGTTGAGTACTTCAGTGACATCCTGTTTAGGTCTACGGTAACACAGGTTGGTCTAGATACCTGCGGTGTTTCCTTCTAGCTTATTAACAAGATTTTTCTGTGACCTGGGCTTGGTGCTGTTTTTACAGGTACAAGAGAATTGAATCACATCAGTATCTGACTCAAAAATAAAGTCTTGGCTTTTGCATTAGGATATGATTATTAACTACAAGTATGCAGGTAAGGTACGTTTAAGTTGAATTTTAATCTAGGGAGATCAAATCTCTAAATGTTATTCGGTTCTCTTGTGCCAGTTTTTACATAACTGAAATATCACTCCAGGTCAATGTGATTCTGTTTTAAACTGTGGCTCTTGATAGAAGGTGTTTTTTGACCCCCAGGGGACATTCAGCAACATCTGGAGACATTTTTTAGTTGTCACAGCTGAGTGATGGGGTGTGCTACTGGCATCTGGTGAGCAGAGGCCAGAAATGCTGCAAAACCTTCCGTAACGCACAGGACAGTCTCCCAGCCTGGAATTACAGTATCCGGCTCAGAACGTCAATTGTGCTGAGGCTGAGAAACCTGCTTTAAAACCTAAGTCGGATCATGTCATTCCCGACTCAAGCCTCTTTGCTGGTTTCTGAGTTGATTCACATTAAGATGCAAAGCCTTCCTAAGGCTGAGAGGACCTTGCATGCCCTGACTCCTGCTGGCCTTGGGCCCCAGCCCCCCTTACACGCCTTAGGCCTTGGCCTCGGCCTTGCCTTCCCATCCCTGTCAGCCTCCCCGCCTCACTCTCCTTCTCCAACGTCCAGCAGGGCGTGACAGCTGCGCTGTGTTCAGGCCTTCTGGATGACCTTCTGAAAATCAGCACCTGTCTCCCTTGCCAGGTCAGTTCCTGTCTCCGCTTCTTGCTTTGGTTTTCTACGTAGTCCTTCTCCCTGCGCAGCAAAGAACGGCTCAACTGTTTGTTTTCTGTCTCCTTCCTCCGGAATGTGGGCAAATACAATATGGGTTGTATTTTCAGTGCCTAGAATAGCGCCTGGCACACAGATGGCGCTCAATTAATGTTTGTTGAAAAAAGAAGAATGGACAATAAACTAGTTTTAATAATGTTGCTATAGAAATTTTGCTTTCTGAAAGGAGCTATACTTTCTGTACCTGTAAAATAGTGTACACGTTTACTAAATGAAAACTTTATGCAAATAAGTACAGTAACACCTGGTACCACAATGATCATTTCTTCCCATTCATACAAGACTGGCAATTTCTGGAAGCATTTTCAGGGTTAATACACCTTTGAGTGCTGAGCTTTACTTATTTAAAAGTATAAGTTAAGGAAAATATCTCATTGCATGAGGTGAATATTTTCTTTTATGCAAAGGAATGGAGCTGTTTGTTTTCCACCTAAGCTTGTTAGCTTATGAGAGAAAAGACCTACGGATGTTTGCAACCAATTCCTGAGCCATGGTTTGAGAATTCAAAGACACAAGGTCCACACATATTTAGTTTTTTAAAATTGTACTTTACATTGATTTACAATCTGTAATATCAGGAGATAAACATCAATTTGATAGATGTCAGCATGCTTTGTGCTGAGTGTGACCCTGGAATCCTGGTGATCGGGGTGGGCACAGTGTGTTGACCTGTAGTTAACTGAGGGGGATTCCATGCACCCCTTTCTTCCTCAGGTCCAGGGAGGGACTCAAGCAATGGGCAAACAGCTAACATTTGAAATACTTTATAAATACATACTTTATTTTCTCATTGTAAATCAATGTCCACTTCACTCTCTAAATGTTCACTTTCATCTTTATTATTTTTTTTAAAGAAGTTCCCACCTCTCCTCAATTGTATATGCTTCAATTTCTGGTCAAATAGCAGAATGGGTCTCAAGCACAGAGGCCTCTAGCCATAGTCTACAAGACAAAATCTTTACCCATGAGTAATTCACAGGCTGGGAGGAGAAGAAGGTGTGAGGTCGCTGGATGAGATTACAAGGCCACATCACCTCCTGCTCACCTTGGAAATGCTTTATGGGAAAAGCCTGACCCCTCACATAGAACAAGACTGTTTTATAAGTTTGCCCTGACGGGAGAGGCATGAATAAACATCAGGCATGTGTCTGGGAGAGGAGAGGCAGGAAGGGTTTTGTGGAGGAAAAGTAGGTAGGATGGAGCTGGAGAAAAGGAACTTCTCTTAAGGAAAGATGCAAAAATTCTGCAGGGGAGGAGATATGTTTCTTACTGGGGAGAGAAAAATGTCCTTGAATAATTCTGGGAGAGCTGGACAAACAGGGGGAGCCTCTGGGGGTTCAGATGAGTCCTTGCTCCAAAGCAAGAGCAACAAGAAACTGGCAGAATGGAAGTGCTTGGTTCACCCCTGGGAAGGCAGACAGATGCCCGTGAGCACAGTGGCCACTCTCCAAATGCAAGTGCTGACGGCAGAAGAAAGGAAGAGTGGCGGGCCATGAGCAAACCATATTCCTCTTCCAAGCTAGGGAGTTCTCCATTCATTCAACGGGTATTCACGTCTTACACGGTCCGAACCTGGTGCTACGATTTACTTTAGAGCTTTAAGAAATATTAATCTGAAAGAAATAATCCATCAAGTGCTTACAGTTTAGAGGGGCTATGGGGCACAGCAGATGACAAGAATTACGACAGGCACTGCATCTATCCTGGGGGCGGGGTAGAAGAATGAGTACCTGGAAGCGCCACTGTGGGATTCGCATCCTGCTTAGCTAGTTTATTTTGATCGTTTCATTCATTTGTTAAAGCCTTTGACACTTATAATGTCAACCCATGTGACAGGGACATCCAGGGTGCATTCTAAGGGATGCTTTTTCCCAGGCTTCTCTGTGGTGAATCAATGCTAAGGGGGACTGCCTTCAAGGTGCCTTCAGGGCAAGTGTTAAGGTTGCAAAGGGCCAGGGGCTGGGATGGGAGCTCTGCAAAATGCTCCAGGAATCCTTAGGAGAGGTCAGAGTGGGATGGAGCAGCCAGGTGAGCGTCTGTGGTGTAGGCGGGAGGAAGCGGCACTGGATTCTGAGCTGGGGACAGAATGTGGAGAGCGGGAGGGAAGGGGAAGGGAATGCCACAGAAGCGGAGGCAGAGCTGACTGCGCTTGAGGGAGAGGAGGCTGGCTCTGCCCACACCTCCACACTGGGAGGGTGGAGCAGAGAGCTTTGGAGTCTATGAGCATCGCGGGAGTGGGTTCCAGCAAGTATTTTGAGCAAGGGCATGCTATGAAGAAGAAGGTTTTAAAAAAATAATATGTATATTAATCCAGCAAAGAAAGTATACAGCTGAATGAGCCTTGAGGAGAGATTAGAAACAGAGCCACGGGAGAGGCTGGGGAAGCAGAGGAGGGAGTGGGAAGGCAGGAGGATGCTGAATTCAATCCCCCTGGGCCAGAGAATTGGGACCCCTGGGGACCGCAGCAGCTGGGCGTGGTTCAGAGCCGCAGCTCCCACCTGAAGAGCAGGGCGCATCTGGGGTTGGACTTGTTGACTTTAAAGTGACAGCCACAGGCCTGAGGATTAAATTGAGTGGCAATTTTTTGAACAAAAGCATTTATGGGGACTGAAAAGGAAACCGCTAGGAGAAACTTAAAAATCTCTCAGGAAGGAATTTTCTAGGAAGAGACACTCCCAACCATGAGTAGGCAGCAGAAGGGGATGCCCAGCTGACTGCCATGCAGGAGGGCAGGTGTGGGCTTGCTGGAGGGGCTGCAGGCCGGGAGCCTTGGCAGAGGGGAGGGCTGTATGGTGCGGAGGGTGGCTGACATCTTCAACACCGGGGAAAGGCCAGGAAGCAGGGGAGAGAAAGGAGCAACGGAATGTTTCCCCAACAAGATGCTGAAAACATTGTTTTTCTCTTAGGTACCTGCGCTAGAGATCAGATTAGAGTGTATTTTGGAATCCTGTGAGATGGGATCCAGGTTTCAGTAACACAGGAGAAAAACAAACTATAGCTGTTTGGCTGACTTAATACTGAGAGTGCTATGTAAGGCATAAAAAATGTGAAAATACATTTTAAACTCATTACTCATACTGGCTATAGCTCATTCTGAAACTCTATAGGAAAATTCCTCTTCAGAAAGCGACCGCATGAAGGGAATGTGCTTGTTTTTTCCTACTTGGCATCAAGGAAAAGTACAAATGCAGAGAGAGGGGCCTGGCAGGCTCCCACTACTTCTCAAGTTCTCGTTTGTAAAATTTAGAAGTCGCAGCTCGACGGCGCTCGCAGATACACATAGATGGTGCGTAATTAAATTTGGATAGAAGCACTTCGACCTGAAATTGGCGTCTCGCTTGTGTTAAACCAAATCTAGTTTGTGTTCCACAGGGCAACTCCTTTTAAATCTCTGAAATAAGAGATGTCTCTGGAGTCCTGTGTTACTGCATGTGAGGAAGAAATGCAAACAGGCTTTGCCATCCCCCCACCCGAGTCTACCTGCATTCCACTTTATAAGCTTCTAGGAAGTGATTTGTTTTCTTTTACATGTTGCATTTTCTTTTTGTTTTACACAATAGAATTTTCTTTCTTTTCCATGATAGCATAATCCCAACATTTGTGTTATTGCGTCTCAGAAAGACGAATTTCAGATGTGAAGAACCACAGAAGATGATCTGAAACTCCAGAGGAGAGGGTTCATGTGGCGATGGATAGATGTGAGGAGAGCGGAAAACCGTGAAAGGGGAAATGTGATAAACCCATGGAGGTGACACACAACAATCGTGTGTGTTTTGAATGGCAAAATCCTAATCGCCTCTTGAAAATGTGGGACAGACTGTATCCTCCCTTTGTGAACGCCTGCAGAAATGTATGGAGGGAGGGCGTCTGAGTCTAGCTGTGATGGAGGTCCGGGAAGAGAGCTGGGTTCCCAGGCAGTTACTCTTGTGACACAGCTGTTACCCACACTATGTGGACAGGTTATATTTCTACAAACACTGATTACTCAAGAAACAGAAAAATCTAGCACTGCAGACCTTGGAAGGGCAACGTGTGCTGAGAAACTATTTGCTCGGCCGTCTACTGACCTTAAACGTCTAGGGCTGGGCTCCCGACATTCCTTCCTACTTGTTAATAACCCCTTATGAAATCACCACCCTGGAGTAGATGGAAATTCCTCCTGAACTTATGTTTTAAGCATTCTTCTGTGGTAGCGAGCGCCGCAAATACTTATCCTTCAGGTTAAGCAGGAAGGAACAAAACGTCTGCCCGTCCTTCACTCCTAACTCCTGCCACCCACGCCCCTGCCAAGTCGAAGGAGATGGTTTGTGCTAGAAAACACCAACTGAAGTAGGAAGCAAAGCGATGTCTTCAACAACATATGTGCTGAGCAAGGGAAGAATGCATCGATAGTAAAGCTAAAAAATGACTGTCAGTATAAATAAGGTTTTCAGTACCCAAAAATGCACAGAAAATTAAGTTGTGCCAATTTCCTTTTAAATTTAACTAACTGAATCCTTTTTTGCCCATTTATTCTGTCCCTGCCATAAAGGGGAAAAAATCACTTCAATCCCTTTCCTTTTCTTGTACTTGGGTAGTTTTTTCTTTTTGTTTTTTAACATAATTAGCCAAGTATGCAATACCTAAACAACAAGCCTGCCTGGCCCAGAGCCCCGTTCCTCATGCATACTTTTATAGGTCATGAGGTTATTTATATGGCTGTTATTTTTACATTTCCTCAGTGCCAGGTGGTAATGTAAATCCAGGAGTCCTGAGCCATGATGTGTGGCCAAGTGCACGGTTGGTGTCTGCAACATATGCTTTCCCAGAGGGAAATGGTTCCTCCTTGCTCTCCTCAGAAAGCAACGGTGAGAAGATAACATCCCTGCTCTTCTGTTGGGAGTATTTCGTGTTGGTGACACCTACAGACTGGATGGTAAGCTAGTGGTGCCGGTCATCCCCCAAAAAGAAACAGCAACAATTAGAGAGAACAGAAAGAAAGAAATAGAAAAACTACAGCAGTGGTGGATGTGAGCTCTTTTCCAATCCCTTGCTCCGAACTTATTACACATTTAACCAAGTAAAGTACTTAGTAACAAAAAAGACACAGACCAGGGCCAATCAGAACAATCATATGCCATCGCCCTTGAGCATTTTGCTGCGTCAACATTTCTCCACGGAGAAACGTGGCAGGCTTGGGCCAGGACACCCGAGGAGATGGGAAGGCTGTGGGGACCTTGAGAGCTCGGGGCAGCAGCCATTCACCAGCTGGCATAAAGACATTTCCATATTTTAGTACGAGTGTGGCAGTGCCTGTGGACACCAGCTGAAGCACAGCCCACCTGCCCACACTCACTGGCTCACAGCCAGGCGCTCTGAGGCCTTGAAAATTACAAATATCTATGGAGATTCAAATTCTTCTAGAAATTCTGGACAAGCCAGATGCACTGTGTCTTTGATACCTGTAGCGGTTGTATCTCTTCCTGGTGGTAGATTGGCTGGAGTGACTAATTCTTCATATGCTCACATAACCCAATTTCCCTTGATGGGCCACAGGGCTGGTGCCAGTGATTCAGGAAACACAAATGACTGGGATGCTGTTGAGAAAGACCGAGCCTAAGCTTCCAGTGCATTCGCACTTCACCCAGGGTCACAGGAAGAGACCATGAGGTGGCCAGGCAGGTGGTGGGATTTCCCTTCTCCTAGCTCTTCATTTCTTAAATAATTAATCAGCCCAGATTAATCACTTTTTTTTTTTTTTTTAGACAGAGCCTCCCTGTGTTGCCCAGACTGGAGTGCAATGGAGCAATCTCGGCTCACTGCCTCACAGGATCAAGTGATTCTTCTGCCTTAGCCTCCCCAGTAGCTGGGATTACAAGTGTGCACCACCATACCCAGCTAGTTTTTGTATTTTTAGTAGAGATGGGGTTTCACCGTGTTGGCCAGGCTGGTCTTGAACTCCTGACCTCAGGTGATCCACCCACCGAAGCCTCCCAAAGTGCTGGGATTACAGGCGTGAACCACCTCGCCTGGCCAGATTAATCACTTTTACAGTACATAGGTTCACATGCAAATGGAAACATAGAAATAGCAAGAAAAAAAACCTATCCTTTCTATATTTATCTATAGCTATTTTGATATAGTTACTCCAAAACATAATTTGATTATGCCTTTTTAAAAATTCTTTTAATGTGTAGGATAAGGCACACAGTGGCTTCTAGCACACAGGAAGGACATCATCCTCTTGTTCTGATATTTTCTCATTTGCAAATTTTGTTTCTTTGTCTGTATAAATCCTCCTGTCTAGACCAGTGTTTCAGAGAACATATTTGTGGGCTGAGAAATCAATTTAGTGGGTCACAACAAGCATTTTAAAATGAAAGAGAATAGAATACTACAAGTAAAAATGCAGCACTTAACAAGCATCATGGCTAAGCAGTGTTTTGTGAATCCCGTGTAGTGTCTTTATGTAAAACATGATTCTCGCTCCTTGGATGCGTCGGAGTTTTCAAGTTTCCCTGCCACGGTCTGCTTAAGAGAGAGCCCACATTTCATTTCAAAAATCCATACAACTCCATGCAATGTCTGGCACCAAGCAGATTCTTTTGAATAAATGAATGAAGTGTGCTTTTTGTATTTAATGATTTTTCCAAACCTTTTTGAAATTTTGAAGCGAATTGCAAATAGTAATAGGAAATACTACTGCTAGTTTTATCATTTTGCCTGAAGTTAACCTCTGATATTTTATAGCCTAAAAAAAACTACATATCCTAAGACATGCCATAGGATAATTGTATCACCTGATAAAAGGAACATTTGTTTCCAAAGCCATTGCAGAGGATTCCTAAGACACACTCAATCCCCACAGAAATGGAAATGCATTCCCATTAGCAGCTGGGACACATCACTGAATGTTTTAATGATCATCAGATTAAAAAGACATTTTTATGATCCCACATCTCCATATATAAAGCACAGAGCCTCTTTCCTGTATCACTGTCCCCAGCCTCTAAATTAGAGATAATTTCAAGCCTGGGTAAGTGTATGGTGGAGACCCCCCACTAAGCTGCAACTACATAATGTTAACAATTAGAGTTTTACTGTCTGGTATGAGATGTAAGTGACTCAGCCAAATCTCTAGTTGTGCTAAGGTTTATGTGGTGCAAATAGGGCATGACTAGAAGGAGCTAGAACAGCACCGAGAGTGTGCTCCTGTCTCCCACATCAAGGTACCATGGCTCCTGTTTCTTTGAGGATTGATATAGTTACTCTAAAGGCAACTGATCAATTAAAAATGTAAGGGGTCTTTCTTGCTAAGGGGACTTTATTACTGATAATATATTTATATGTATATAGTTAAATACCAAGAGGCAGAGATATATATATATATGTGTATATATATACATGTATATATACATATATATATACGTATATATGTATATACACACACATATATATACGTATATATATATGTATTTAAATACCAAGAGGCAGAGTCAATATAGCTCATAAAAGTTTTTAAATATATATACTATTTTGCCTCATAGGCTCTGCTGCTAGGCATTGGTTATTTACTTAAGGAAGGATCTGTGAACTGCCAGAAGTGTGATGGAGACCACCTACTTTAAGCTGGTTGTTTGCACGCCTGTATGTCCCTTCCATCCTGCTGTTAAAGCCAGTCTGACTCCCTCCAGCAGGTCATCTCCTTGAGAGCTGAAGTTAAAGGAATGTAAGGCCACCAAACGGATGTGACCTCAGCAAGTAACTTCACAGCTGGGGTTTGCTTTTTGGTGACATGGAAGAGCCTGTATGGTGACGGTTTTCATTCTTTGCTTTGCCAAAGTCTCATTTTCACTTACTTCTTCCCAGTTTATCCAGCATTTCATATAAAAGGAAAATAATAAAGCCAAAATCCAAAACATACATATTTTTCTGAGACACACCCTGACGTACCAATTGTGCATATATCAGCTCTTCCTTGCTTTAAAATTGAGATTTTTTTTTTTTTTTTTTTTGAGACGGAGTTTCACTCTTGTTACCCAGGCTGGAGTGCAATGGCGCGATCTCGGCTCACCGCAACCTCCGCCTCCCGGGTTCAGGCAATTCTCCTGCCTCAGACTCCTGAGTAGCTGGGACTACAGGCACGTGCCACCAAGCCCAGCTAATTTTTTGTATTTTTAGTAGAGACAGGATTTCACCACGTTGACCAGGATGGTCTCAATCTCTTGACCTCGTGATCCACCCGCCTCGGCCTCCCAAAGTGCTGGGATTACAGGCTTGAGCCACCGCACCCGGCTGGAGATTTCTTTTGAAGGACTATGTGTGATTCTGAGCCAGAGTTTTCAGCATGTCTTCTGCGGGCTTTTAGGACTTTGGGTACTGTACACATTCTCAGGTGTCTCATGCAGCCAGTGTTCTGCGGTAAGTCAGTGTGAGTCTCAGGTCTAGCTCAGGTCTGACCTTGTTTGGACTCTGCATATTTTAAAACTTAATCATGTGCGCGGGAGAGAGAAATGAATCATATTGTTTCTTGTCTTATTACAATTAACATGCGTTATTAAATCTGCAAATAGCCACTAATTGCCCATGTTTACGATCTAAGTATGAAAGCTGAAGATTTCAAGGAGAAAGCAGGGTGGGGCCTGCAGAGGCCTGAGAAGCTGTGCACAGATTCCATGGTGGACTACTGCACTGACTCATGGAATACAGCCCTGGGTGAAACGATATTGAATACAGCTCGCTCTTAATGGCACGAAATTTTCTAGGCTAATCTGGAGTTTAATCATAAAAATGACTTAAGTCAGGCATAAAGAGCCAAAACACTGGTAGGTAATTAGGAAATAGGTTTTTCTCTTCCAATACTCTTCAGGAGAGAGCGAGCATGGCACCTGCCCAGCCTCTCTTTAGGACAATATTCTATGCATCATGTTGCTTCTAAGCATTTCTTCACAAAAGGAAGAAAACCCCAGGATATTGTATTATGTGGCAGTAATGAGATGCAGATAGTCAGGAAGGTCTTTATTAACTTGCTTTAGGAGAGCTGCTGAGTGGCTTAGAGGATAAAGCACTGGATTTCTCTGTAGAGCCCCCAGTGGGAGTTTAATTTGCAATCCAGTGTAGAGACACAATACACAATAGCTGCTTGCTTTTATGGGTTGATAGTATGAAAAATATTTACTGGTTATGAAAGATAATCCACTTCTGAGAAGACTGCCTTATTTTCAGAATTTCAGGCACAATAGATCCTTTCCCCGCTGATGGTGCATTGCAGAGCATCCTGGTTGTAAAGGTTTCTTTGCTGCATTTGGCTAATCTAAAAAAACGATAAACTCTTTATGCTAGATACATATCGCTGGTCTGACACTAGCTGCCTGCAGATGTACAGCTAATATGTTAAGGTAATTTCTCAGGATGCTTCATGCAATTCAAAGGGTACCTTTTTGATCAGATTGATCTAAATATTTAACAGTCACAACCTTTTGCTTGGTTTTGCTCCTGGATTTCAGATAACAACGAAGTGGCATGACCTAGCGGGAACAGCATAGTCACAAGAGCGATGAGCTTTATATTCTCCCAACAAATATTTATTGAGGGGCTGCGAGTATAGCCCCGGCTTTATTCAGTCACGTTTCTCACTTTGCCATTATCAATGTCTGTTTCTACATTCACCTAATTGAGAGAGGAATGGATTTTTGCCTTTTTTAAGAAAGTTGCTCTAGAGACAGACGGCGAGGTGCTTTTGAGTGTCTGTCTTTCCCCTGTTCCAGTCACGGTGGCTACTGAGAATCACTGCTGATTATCTGTCTGTACAGTTCTCAGCATGGCTCTGGTGCAAGGTCAGGGCTCATTACCTATTTAATTTCTGGTGGGTCTGGGGCAGGCATCTGAACACTGCATGAAGCCCGTCTCCCCAGCAAGTCATATGCTTCCTACAAAAAATATGCTGGGCCACTTTGCAAGTGAGTACAATTTCAGTCTGAATTTCTTTTCAGTAATTAGGAACTTAGTCCCAAGTAAACTTTAAAGAGGCCAAGAAAAAGGGAAATGGAAAATGAGGAGACACAAGTTTTGGATATGAGGAACAATCCTAGTCTCTCACGTGTGCTGTGGATTCCTGATGCTACAGGAGATGCTTCATGGCAGGCGGGTAGAAAGGATTTTCCAGGAAAGCGGAGAAAAAGAGGAGGAGGAGGAGGCAGGGGACACAGGAAGAACATGCTCGGTTTCAAAAGTGAAGTCTGGCGGGACATTGATGATGGGCAAAACAGTGTTATCTGTCCACTTCCCGCATGAATTTATGTTTAACTTTAGAAGGGAATTCCTTTCTCAAACAGAGCCCCTGTGTCATTATGTTAATTTTATTGTTTTCAGAGACTATGAAGGACATAATAGAAAGAATTTAGGGTTTGAAGAAAGGAGACATATTTGATTCCTGACTTTGAAACCTATTAGTTTTTGCGATTATGGGAAAATCACTTAATCCCTCAAAGTCCCAGATTGCTCATTAGTAAATAGGGATGGTAACACCTGCTTCACCCACCTCACCAAGATGCAAGTGTCCAGGGAGAGAAAGGAGATGTCAGTGTGGCCGGAATGGCGGTTCAAGCCTGTAATCCCAGCACTTTGGGAGGCCAAGGTGGGCAGATCACAAGGTCACAAGATCGAGACCATCCTGGCCAACATGGTGAAACCCCGTGTCTACTAAAAATACAAAAATTAGCTGGGTGTGGTGGTGTGCACCTGTAGTTCCAGCTACTTGGGAGGCTGAGGCAGGAGAATCACTTGAACTTGGGAGGCGGAGGTTGCAGTGAGGCCTAGATCGCGCCATTGCATTCCATCCTGGGCAACAGAGCAAGACTTCATCTCAAAAAAAAAAAAAAAAAAAAAAAAAAGATATCAATGTGCCAATGTGCTTGGTCAACAGGAGAGGGCCCCTTACAAATAGCTATTCATATTATGACCAGGATGCCATTAACACATCACAGTGTATATCTGAGTATTTCCTGTTACACGTATGTACCTAGAAGCACTGCTACGGCTTTTGTTCATTGTCTTCCTCTGGCTCTTTGCACTTTGTAGGAAAGATCCTAGGAGTTAATGCTGAATTCCTATGTCACAGAAGAGAAACAATGGAAAGAATTCAAAGCCTTGTTATCAAGCTAGCAAGGATCTTCCAGGTACAAAGCTTATCCTGCTCTGATTCCATGCAAGGGAAGTCATTTTCTCCTCCTTTTGCCTCAACCTTCAGGGCTATATTCTAAAGGAACCACACACCCTGGACTTTCAGGTCTAACTCTATATTCATCCACCTGCCTGCAGTGTCTATTACCCTGACCTCTGCACCTGCAGACTCCACCCGCCCATCATCTGCTTCCAGCATTCCTCCCGCCCTTCTGCCAGCTCTGGTTGTAAGGCCCTCAGATTCTCTCAGGTGTCTACCTCCTCCTCCTTCTGGCTGCAGAAAATGCCGTGTGTGGAGATCGCGTGCGGTGACTCCTCACTTTCCCAGGTCACTGACATTTTGGGAGGATCTAATGAAGCTTATGAAGCCTCTGCCCAAACAAGTGGCACGTATACCATGGGGGTCACAGGGGCCCCTGGGGGCTCGACTATGAATCTGCGAGTGGTTTATCACCTCCAGGTTAGAAATTCTCTCCTCTCTGGTATTCTTTCACTGAGACTGGATGCACCTTCTATCTCTTATATGGTCTGTGAGAGGGCAGAGGCGATGCCAGATTTGTTTACCAGTGTTTGGGATTTCCAGTAGCAATCCCTGTGCTTACATTAAGCACATGCTTATTGGATGACTATAAGGGAATTAGCTCCACAAGTTAATGCAGGTCTGGTTTACAGGTCGCCTGCTTGCACAATTTCCCTGTATGAATTATTGGGCATTTATACAGAGAAAATGTTACACATTGTGAGAAAAAATGTCACAAACATTCACAACAAATCCTTAGGCATTAAAAAATACATTTCTAATTAACATAAGGAACAAAGAGCCTTGTGCTCTTAACATAGATAAATTTGATTACTGATACATTTATTAAAATTCAAACTTCATTTCGATGTGTAGATGAACACAGTATTATTTCTACTAGACATTTAGAGAATTAGAAACAATGCAATATATAGCTGCGAATCTCAGGCATAGGCACTCCTGGCTACTGCAGAGAGGAGAAGAAATGAGAAAAAAAAATGCCTTTTCTTCCAAAGAGGCATATTCTCCTCTTGTCAAGCTCAGGTTTATTAACATGGCAAGAGAAGAAACTTCACACAGCTCCTCCTTGCTTAACCTCCACTTAGTGATAAATGGAGACCCCTCCCTTCCCTGAGGATGTTAATCTAGTTTCCCCAAAGGACTTACTCATTTGGAAAATGAGGAAAATTTTGCATTGATTTAAAATGGTTCTGGAATGCAGAGGAGCGCCTCACTTTGTATGAGACAAGAATGTACACAGTCACAGATCAGCAGCAGAAGCACACATCACTAAACTATCTTCCACACTTTTTCTAATTTTCATGAGCACTCCTGCCTCCAACTCCCCACACACAAATAAATCACCATGGAGAGAACTCATCAAGGGGAGTGAAAAGATTTAACTGCTTCAGACAGGATAAAACACTACAAGACCTGCACAGAGGCAAGAAGCCTAGGGGATGCTAAGCTCTGCATCCCATTATGGGATGTCAAGATTTGCATAGGCAGACTAATGTCTCCTTTTCAGTCTCCTTTCGATGTGTCAGAGATGAAATGATGATAATGTTGGAACTTCCATTTCAAACATCAGGAGCAGAGAATAGCTATTTGCAAACACTGTCCTGGAGCACATCCCAGGTTTCTGTGAGTAATTGAGGGGCATTTGAGTCATTCCAAAGCATCCTGCGCCTTGTTGCTAAACAATGAATGGTAACTGCACTTGATTTGGCATAGAAACATCTGAAACTTAGGATACAATTGTCTTTTTCAATTTTGATCTTTCACAGTTAGTTCTACCTGACATAAAATCTGTGTGTGTGTGTGTGTGTGTGTGTGTGTGTGTGTAGTGACTGGTGTCACTGCCTACTGGTGTCCCCTTGGAGGAATTTACAGAGGAGTGTTTTTTGGTGGAATGCTAGCCCAAGAATTATTTTGTTTATATTGTGAAAAATGATGCCCTGGCTTCGAGAATCAGGCTTTTGTAGTGAACGGCAGTCGCATGTTCGTGAAGACTGAAATGGATTGATTGGTCTGAGTACTTACTAAAGTACCTTAAGAATGAATTTTTTTTTTTTAAAGAAAACCTATGATAAAGTATTTATAAATATTTAAATATATATTAATAAGATGGTTTAACATTGGTTTTCTTTCTCTCTCTTGCTCTTTTTCTCTCTCTTTCTTGACGGTGTATTGCTCTGTGGTCTAACCTGGAGTTAGTGGGGCAATCACGGCCACTGTGGCCTCAGTCTCCCAGGCTCAAGCCATCTGCCCACTTCAGCCTCTTAAGCAGCTGGGACTGCAGCACTTGCCATCAAGCCTGGTTATTTTATTATTATTATTGTTTTTCTGTAGAGACAGGGTCTGGCTAGCTACTTTGCCAGGGCTAGTCTTAAATTCCTGGCCTCAGGTGATCCACCTGAACCTCCTAAAGGGCTTGGATTATAGGTGTGAGCCACCACACCTGGCTGATTTGACATTGGGATGTGTTTCAAAATGATTCAGTGCCAGAGGAAGGAAATAGGCAGGAGTAGATATGAAATAGGATGGACCACAGAGAAAGTTAATTAGCCTATTCTTTATACTATTATCTATGTTTGAAATTTTCCATAAGAAAAACTTGAAAAAAATTCTTTGTAAACAAATGGCCCTATGGAATAAAAATACACTGTAAAAAAAGTATAAAATACTCTGACTCCAAACTCAAAACGTTCTTATTCAGAATATTTATGTAATTAAGTAAAATGTTTGAAATTAATAGTAACTTCCATTTAGTTTATGTGTTTCCTATGAAGTAAAAATGCCACAAGAGCTAGCTCTATCAAATAGATTTATATGTCGAACTGCTCCTTTTTAGGTAAATTTTACATCAAACAATTATTTAATAGCCACCTACTATATGCAAAGAAATACTGCACATTAGAGTTTTTTTGGTGACATCATTTTTAAGTACCCATTTATGACTTATAAGCTAAGGGTGCACTGTATCAGAAAGTAATAAAACTGAATTTCAAAACGTATTTTGAGTCAGATTTTCATGAATTCGGCCTGGCTGTCTTCCACTTTCTTCTCTAGATTTCTGAGATGTATTGCATTTTTGTAAGGACCCTGTCTTCCTGATCTTTTTCAGTGAGTAGAGAATAACATGCTCATGTGATTTCACTTTATTCTGGATAAACTCAACCAGATGCTGAGATGCCATTCAGAGCAATGGAGCACCCTAGTGGCTGGAATGAGCCAAGGACTCTCATTCACCATTTGAATTGGGTCTCAGAGTTTCTGAAACCAAGCAACTAGAAATAATTAGCATAATAATATTAGTCATACCATTACATGAGAAAAAAAAACAAAAAACTATTGTGAATTAATGGGATCTTTACATCCAGAATGGCATAGACAATTAAATATTTAGTCGATCTTAATTTTAAGGGCCAAGTAGCCTAGACACTGTATCCCAGAATTACATATACCCATAATCAGTATAAAGTTCTTGAGTTCATGGGACAGTTCTCTTCAACTAAATTCTCATGACTCATTGCCCTTCAGTGAGCAAGTATTAATATTTAAGGCCTTTTCTTCTCTTTTCTCCTGCTGTCTGAGCAGTATTGCATAGGTAGCTAGGGGAAGAGACAGATTTACTGAGACAGATGCAGTACACTCAAGTAATTCTCTGTCTCCCATGGGCACAGTAACTTTGAGAAAGTGGATTAATTTCCCCATGCCCCAGTTTTTCCACCTGTAAAATGGAGATAAGTGTAGCATATGCCTTATAGTGCTATGAGAATTACATTATTCAGACAATGCCTGGCACACAGTAAGGACTACAATTCCTTACTACAAATATTTCTTCTCAGACTGCAGTCACATCCATCATCTGCACAATCATATCTTTCCTGCATGTGTGTCCGCCACTCTTAGAATCTGCATGGTTTTGTATATCTCAAATTGCATATCCAAGAATCTACAGAAAATGAACTGGTTTGGGCAACACAGAATTTGTGAAATCCTACATATAAGGCTATGGAATAGTAATGGAGTAGAATTACACACGAAACAACCTTGCTTCCTATACACAACTCACCGGACATTGTAGCACATTCTATTTTAACCAGAAACACCTAAAGTGGTGAATTAGTGAGCGGTTTAATCTCCTTAAGATAACTGTTCCAAAGAGCCATGGGTAAAATTTGTAACCCTTCTGCAAAATTTGTGGAATAATTTTCCCCTATGAAAACCGAACAACAACAAAAAATGAAGTTTAATTACCTTAAGAAGCCTGAAGGAGAAATTAGCCACACACTGTATTATTTGGTAAGAAAGCTATTTAACAGTGAAAATAAAAACGTCTTTAAACATAAAGAGGGTGAGAGTAAAGTAAAAGATTTAAAGCTTGAAAGAAATTCCAAAACCACCATAAATCATGATAACAGTCATTGAATTCATTCAGAAGAAAATGGATTACTAACCTCAGGATCAAACTGTGTAACCCTTAACAGTCACATAACCAGCCCCGGTGCTGGGCACCAGCACCAAATGCTTTCCCTCCCATAGCTTTTGTTCACCCCTCTCCTACATTCTAAAAGAATGGCAAGAACTGTCCCATGATAACATGACATCCAAACTTGTAAGCTTACTTCCGTCATCACAGCCCGTAAATAATCATATACTTGGCCAGGTGTGGTGGCTCCCACCTGTAATCCCAGCACTTTTGGAGGCCAAGGCAGGTGGATTACGTGAGGTCAGGAGTTCGAGACCAGCCTGGCCAATATAGTGAAACCCTGTCTCCACTAAAAATACAAAAATTAGCTGGGCATGGTGGTGGGTGCTTGTAATCCCAGCTAGTTGGGTGGCTGAAGCAGGAGAACCGCTTGAACCAAGGAGGCAGAGGTTGCAGTGAGTCAAGATTGTCCCACTGCACTCCAGCCTGGGTGACAAGAGCAAACCTCCATCTCAAAAAAAAAAAAAAATTATACACTTCTCAGCTGTGTAGTTAGGACTCCCATAATCTGGGGCGTGGGGACGACCTGGTCTGGTATTGCTAAATTTTCTATTACTACAGCAACTGTGCCTATGGCCAAAGTTGCCAGTTTACGTATTTTTGAGAAAGTCATAAGTGGCCCAGTCCAATCTTTTTTAAATTAAACAGTATTTCAGAAAAGTCCACAATATGGAAGTAGATGTCTTATGTCATACTTGAGATTTTGATGTTTGTTCCCAAATACTGGTTAATACCACCACAGGGAAACACAATTAGCAAATTTATACACCATGCCCGGAGGCCTCACTATGATTCTTACTATCCTCTGAGGCCCAGACTTTGGGATTTCCAAATGATGAAGTCTGTCTAGAAATTCATTAACTTCACTTCCTTAAATACAGTCAAGAAGAATTTACCCTGTTCCATTCTATAGTAAAATGAGGTTCATGAGGTTTTAATAAACTTTTAGTTTTAAAAGCAAATATTAATTTGTTCATTTAATGATTTCTCTTATCCATTTTGTTCCTTGGAATTAAACATGATTTGTGAAATTAAAACATTCTGCTATTTATAATTTCATTTATTAATGGCCTATAATTAAGAAGAAATTGTTAGCTAAACAAACAATTAGCTTATTTATCTGAAGAATGAATAGGGAGAAGGCTATTCATTCATTGCTAAGGGTTCTTAGCCTTGACCTACTTTTCACTTGTTCAGATTGCTTTCTAGATGTTCTAGTTTTTGTACCTAAAGTCATTTTGCTAATCAAATGATGAAAGCTTACACATGTTTGTATTTTCTTTTGGTGAAGGAGCAGGTTAATGCATGCATAAAATGTTACTATGCTGTAGGTCAAATTCTACTTCCAATTCTACCACTGAACCCTAAGGAAGATATTTAACCTCTCCACCACTAAGTTTTCCATGTATAAAATGAGGATGTCCACAGCTGCCATCTACCCTCTGTTACTGGTAGAAAGTCTTAACTCCAAGTTGTCCAGGTTCTTGGCATTTTGAACAAAGAATTGGAAAAAACACCCAGCAAGGCAATGAGGGAATGAAGCAAGGAAGGAATGAAAGCAGGGATTTACTGAAAACAAAAGTATACTCCACAGTGTGGGAGTGGGCTGGTCAGTGGCTCAAAGGCCCAGATACAGAATCTTTTCAGGTACAAATACCCCCAGAGGCTTCCCATTGGCTGCTTCAAGCTCACCTCATGTAAATAAAGTGGTGGCCTCCAATCAGAGGCCGAAGTGATGTTAAAAGGTCACACTCCTGTGCAAACATCTGATTGGTTGCAAAAAGCAATGGATCAGAGGCTAAGGTGAAGTTGCAGAGTTGCACTTCTACACAAAAGAAGTCTCTGCCCATAAGTCTGACTGGTTTCAGACAGCCAATTTCCCGTCTGTTGTACAGAAAGGTGGGGGTTTGCAAAGGGAGGAGCCTCTGGTCCTTTTGTTACTTAGGCATGGAAAGTTAGGGTTTTCCTTTCAGTTTAATTCCAAGGAGTCAACGTGAAATGGCCTTAAGTTCCCTGCCTCCAGAACCTGTCCTCATGCCTCACCTGGAGGGAAGTGGGGGATGGAATACCATCATGATGGAAAAGACTGGTTATAATTTTCCTTAAGGAGAAGATGCTTTTCATTAATGAACTTCTTCCTGAAAATACACACCACTGGGAAAACATTTTGGTTTTGTATACAAACCCTAACATGTCTTTTGGAAAATGTAGACACTCTTTGTGATTATTAAAGGAATCTGTGCAAAAGCAGTACTTTTGGCACCAAGGCTGCCTCATCTGAGGGAAGAGCCATGTGGTTATGCAAGTTACAAAAGACTGGCAAAAAAAGTCGTCATGAAAATCTTATTCCTCCAGCTACATTCTTCTTTTACAGGGACACAAAATAATGTTTTTTAATGCAGGCAACAGCCTGTCATGGAGCTCACTTGAGTAGACTGATTCCCACCTGCAAACCCCACTGTGGGCTGAGTAGATGGATGATAAAATAGAGATAACAAAGCCGCGGAAGAGTGTTCCTTGGGTCGGGCCCAGTGCAGTGGCTCACACCTGTAATCCCAGCACTTTGGGAGGCTGAGGGTGGATCACAGGGTCAGGAGTTTGAGACCAGCCTGACCTATGGTAAAACCCCATCTCTACTAAAAAAAAATAAAATAAAATTAGCCGGGTGTGGGGGCGTGGGCCTGTAGTCCCAGCTACTCAGGAGGCTGAGGCAGAAGAATTGCTTGGACCCTGGAAGCAGAGGTTACAGTGAGCCAAGATTGCAGCACTGCACTCCAGCGTGGGCGACAGAGAGAGACTGTCCAAAAAATAAAAAAAGTGTTCCTTGGGTGGGATACGACCAGAAGAAAAGCAGTTTACCCGAAACAGCCCACAGCGGAGTGGCATTAAGCACAGGGTAGTAACTGGATGGGTCATCATCCCAGACACCGCCAGGCAAAGCTCCATAAATAGCAAACCGCACACTCACGGCTTAGCGGTGAACTGTTCGTCAAATGGACATTGACAATAGTAACTTACACAAAATACCACTTTCATACTATAATAAAGCATTGTTATTAAAAAGAAAGAAAGAAATCAGTAGCTAACATTTAACCTTGCTCTGTCGAATATTTATGGCGTTATAATTTATTAAATCCAGTTGTGGTGTGTGTCTTTGTATATCACCAGCCTTTCCTGTCATATTCTGCAACACGGAAAGATTCATTCCTACCTATCTGGCCACGATTGGATGTATACGATTGTTTTTTAAAGCTGCTATCTGCTCTGAAGGACCACGGCCATCACCTGAACCTCTCCTATTTCACACCTGTGCAGACACGGACGTGCACAGGTGCACGCGAGCTCAGCGTCCAAGCAAAAGGAGGAGGGCGTGTCTGCTCCACTTACCTTCGGCTTCCCTGATTTTCCTTCCCGCCGCGGACTTCCGAAGCACACTCCTGCCGGAGTTGAAGAGGCTGGCGAGCTCGTCCAGGGGGCTGCTGAGCGGCCTGGAGCTGGGGGGACTGTAGGGCGCAGGGGGCGAGGCACTGGGGCCCGCCTTCCTGGCGTCGGCTCTGGCGGCCTTCACCGGGGAATACGGGATCTTGGGGAAGGAGCTGCAGGGCCCGGCCCCAGCCCCGGCCCCGAGGACAGAGTTTGGCTTTGGGTGGACCTTGGGCGCCTCTGCGTTCGGCCCCGCTTTCCCCGCGCTCCCCGGGGCGGGCTCGGGCGCGAAGGCCAAGTGCGCGCAGGGCCTGAAGGGCGTGGGGGGCGGCCCGGGCGGGGGCGGCGGCGGCGGCGGGGTGGACGGCGGGGAGGCTCGGCCGCACCCGTTGAACAGCGCCAGGCCGGGGGACGCGGGCCTGTCGCCGTCGCCCTTCTGGCTTTTGGGGTACTGCGGCGACAGCGGGCTGGAGCCCTCCGACGGCACGGGGTACTTGAGGTTGGTCTCCAGGACCGGCAGCTTCTTCACCTCCAGGGGCGTCAGGGGCGACTCGTCCGAGGCGGGCGAGCAGGTGACAGGGGTCGGCGGGAACACCAACAGGGGCGGCCGGTGCGGCAGCAGGTTGGGGAAGGGCGGCGGGATGTCGCACGCGTCCCCGGGGGCCCCCGCAGCCTCGTCCTCCGGCGCGCGGTGGAGCGGGGGCGGCGATGCGCGCAGGAAGGAGCCGCAGTCGTCGGGCAGGCAGCACTTCATCTCCTCGTACACGGACTCCGCGGGGTCCGGGCTGCCCGGCCTGGCCGCGTGCCCCAGCATCTCGATGTACACTGGCTCGCCGTCGTCCTCGTCCCCCGGGGGCGCGGCCGGGGGCAGTGCGTACGGAGGGGTCCCCGGGACCGGGCCGCGCGCTGCTGTCCCCGGGGCGCCCGCGGGCCTCGCGTCCCCAGGCCGAGACCCCGAGATTTCCTCGTAGGAGCCGCTGAGCTTGGTGTTGGGGCTGCGCTTGGGCTTTCGAGGAGGAATCTTCTTCACGGTGCTGTAGTCGTCGCTGTGCGGCCTGGGTCGGGCCAGAGCTGCGGCAGGAAAGGACGCGGTCAGCGGGTGCCAGGCCAGGCCCACGGGTGCCAACCTCCCCCGGGGATCGCCTTGGAGCCACGGCCCCGCGCCCCGAGAACCCCACGGGCCCGGGCCTGCGTGTCCCTCCACCCGCCAGGCTCCCTGGCTGAACCCGAACTCCCGAGACCACCACCGAGAAAAGAGATTCGATCTTAGAGATGGAAGAAGACTTCTACCCTCTGGGGAGGATGTCAAGTGGTTCCAGGATGCCAGCCACCCACGGAGGCGGCGGAGGTGCGGTCGCGGGACACGCAGTGGGGAAGGGACCCTCGGGGGTGGGGTGGTGGAACGCACTTAGCTGTGGATTCTTAGGACCTAACTCGGGTGTGACGCAAGGTATGCGTGGAACTGTTCCTTAGGATTTGAAGCCCAGGAGACCTGGCCGATTAACTATTAACAGTGGCATATGGAAGCTTCCTGTCGGAAATGAGTCAGCGTGATTATTTAAATGATGTGAAATGAGCTAGGCGCGGTGGCTCACTTCTGTAATCCCAGTACTTTGGGAGGCTGAGTGAGCGGATCACGAGGTCAAGACATCGAGACCATCCTGGCCAACATGGTGAAACCCCGTCTCTACTAAAAATACAAAAATTAGCTGGGCTGGTGTCGCACACCTGTAGTCTCAGCTACTTGGAAGTCTGAGGCAGGAGAATCGCTTGAACCCAGGAGACAGAGGCTGCAGTGAGCTGACATTGCCTGCAGTCCAGCCTGGGTGACGGAGTGAGACTCAGTCTCAAAATAAATAATAAATAAATAAAAATAAATTTAAGTAAATAAATAAATGATGTAAAATGGACAAAACAACAACAAAACACTTGTATGGATGGAGAGACTTTTAAAAAGAACTTTGTTCAAATGTCACGGAGGATAGATTTTACTATCAGTACATTTGAATCCTTAACAGAAACGCATACTTAACAGGGAAACCACAAGAATAACATTTTCCTAAGAACTTCTCAAGGAGAAACTCCTGGAGTTGAAAAAAGAAGCCATACTCAGAAAAACAAATAAACATGTTATTACAAGAGCGAATTTCAAAAGACATGGAACAAAACCACTTACATATGTGTTTAAAACAATTATTGAAAATTAAGTCAAAAAAGAAATTCCACAAGACTTCTTTTTCTAATGCTTTTAGTGTAAATTATAATAATGCTATATTAAATAAATATAATTTCTCTGATAACAGAGATGTTAATTTGGAAAAATTACCTCGAGTCTTAGAAATACCCAGACTCCCAAATCTTCTATTAGTTTTAGTAATTTGATATTTTCTGAATCTGTAGGAATTCTTGATAAAGGCACATCTGACTTTGTTGAGTTCCTGAGTTGTTTAACAGAAGCAGCTGTATTCTTCCCTCACTGTGACTGCATATTATGACGGCAGTCTCTGTACCCAGTTTTTGGGAGACAATGAAGTATAATGGTTAAAATCAAAGCTTTGAAATCCAATGGACCTGGGTTCAAATTAAAGCTTTGGAATCAGATGGACCTTTTATTCATTTATTCATTTAATCACATGCATTCAACCAGTATTTACTGAGATAAATTCACGAATGAAGAGAAGTTTCCAGCCCTCCTCTACAATAGTGGGAACAGTCAGACAACAGCAAAAAAAAAAAAAAAAAAGGAAATACAGCAAATGAGTGAGTTCTACAGAATGTTAGAATGTGATACAGGCCGTGAAGATGAGTACCAACAGGCCAGGGTGAGGGTCACAGAACTGTGTGTGTGTGTGTGCAGCGGTTGGTGGGGCAGGGTTGTAATTTTAGAAGAGGTCTTTGGCAGACCTCTCTGAGCCTCAGGGTAGTTGTGGGTAAGATGATGATATGAGAAACTATCTTGAAGAAATAAAATGGATACTGTAGAGAAAGTGCTATGCTCAGTTCTCCACACTCTCTCACCAGAAAAAAAAAAAAATCATTCAAATAGGAATGGAAAAGAACAAAGGTAATTTTTGAATGCAATGGACAT
Organism: Sapajus apella; assembly: GCF_009761245.1. Lineage (NCBI taxonomy): Eukaryota > Metazoa > Chordata > Mammalia > Primates > Cebidae > Sapajus > Sapajus apella. Next base: position 9,388,710 of record NW_022437000.1, on the reverse strand, counting down.
CTTTGTAAGTTAGTATTATTCGGGGCTTCCCAAAGCAGCCAACTTTTAAGAATAGAAAATACCCAAAGTGTGCAGTTCTCTAATTAATAAGCATTATTCCAGTGACTTTCAAAGGGCTAACACATAGCAGCCCCTAAGCTTCTAGAAAGTGAATAAAGCAACCCATTTTTTAACATTAAGATTATAGAGTTGCTCTGAAGATATGAATAATTTAAAGGATTTGTGAGAAATTGTATTTTCCAAAGCTGGCTTCAATAATACTTTCAGCCCCACATACTCTTCCAGAACCTTGAACCTTGGAGGGTCTCTGCATCTGCCCAATGAATATGATGATGAGAAGATGATGTCGCCTGCCTTCAGGGGCTGGTACAATGACAATGCAGCCTCTGCCTGGCCCCCTCCTTCTCCTGGGACACATGTCTAGGTAGCCCTGACTTCCACGCATAGGTTTATACACCCTGAAGCAGCTATGCCGTGGGAACTGTGGAGAGGCCACGTGGATGTGAGGGAGATGCCAGAGGACTCCCATCTGCTCCAGCCCTCAGCTATCCGACATCGTTTCCCATCCCAGACATCAGAGATGTAATTAACTATGACTTCCAGTGATTCCAGTCCCAGCCACTGTCTGACTGCAGCGATGAGAGAAGCTCCATGGGAACTGCTCAGCAGAGCCCAGCCAAATGCTAGAACCATGACAGATTTTCTAACAGTGTTTTGGTGTCTTAAGCTACTAAGCTGGAGAGGTTTGTTACATAACAATAGACAATTCGTAAAGACGTTGGTACCTGGAAATGGACTGCTGCTGTACAAACAAAAAAATCTTAAACTGGAAGGTGCTTTGGGACATGAGAGGAGCTTGGAACAGGACCATCAGGGGAAGCGTGGTGGCCTCAAGAAAGCTCTTGATGATATCTAAAGAACAATGAGGAAGATGTTGGAAGCTGGAGGGAACAGAACACTTCAGCCATAGTGGAAAAGTTTGGCAACACTATCTCACCTGCAGTCATGCAGAAAATAGAAAACAGAAAATGAACTGGGTGATGCCTCTTGGATTCTTCTAGCTGCCTAGAGTAAATCATGAGAATGCAGTGATTAAAGAAAGAACTATTCACTATAAAGGAATAAGGATCTTCTGAGCTTAAAAATAAAATGGTTCTCACTGCTAAGCTCTTCAAATGGCAAATAATTTGAATATTAAGAAATGACTTCCAAGTGGAAATAAAATTCAGGGAATTTTCAGAAAAACATGATCTAAAGATGAAGTCAAGCACACACACATGAGACCCTTCATTAAGTCCTCAGAAAAATTCCAAGAGGGGCTTCATCGATCTTTTCAAGGAAGCAAAACCACAGGTCTTCTAAGAATATCAAGGACCTTGCCCTACAGAAATACTGCAGTGAGCTTCCAGATAGAGAAGATATTATCTCAGAGAGATTTGTGGATGTGGCTTTTGACCAATAAATTATGAATTGATTCACAAGAAAGTCACAAAGCTTTTAAAGGAATTGTATCAGTTTACACTGAAAGGAGCAGAGTGAATACAAAAATGAAGAAACTTTGGTCTCTCAAAATTTTGGCCAGGTGCAGTGTGTACCTGCAGTCCCAACTATTCCAGAAGCTGAGCAGGAGGGTCACTTAAGGCTGAGAGTTCAAGGCTGCAGTGTGCTATGCTCATACCTGTGAACAGCCACTGCACTCCAGCTTGGACGGCATAGCAAGACCTCACCTCTACACAAAAGCGACAACACAACCCTGATAAGGAGGAAGCAGGCTGAGAAAACTACCAGCCCCAAACATAAGTCACCTTTTATGGATCGGGAATTATTAGTCAAAAAGGGGAGAACAAAGATTCCAGAACATAGATCTAAGAACTATGAAAAAGTATTTCCAGGCACTAGGACTAAATCTTCATGAAGGCACCAGCTGTTGTTCATGACTGGTACCCACCAATGACAACTGTGTGTCAGCTGATCTCCCTCCCATGTCTGAGCAGCGGCATGCATCACAATTACCCTCTACCTGTCCCTCCAGTGTATTTTGGTTGGGTGGGAGATCAGGCAACTTGTCTTTTTAGGTCGCAAGTCTTCAGATGGAAGAGGACACACTTAAGGAATTGTACTGGAGGCACCAGCACACCTGGATCTGATTTAGATGAGGTGATCTGACCCTTGAGCCTGGTCCAGATGTGATGATGAAGGAGGCTTTGAGGAGTCTAGGGGAGGGGTGAGTATAGTTTGTATGAGAGAAGGATACAGATTGTTTTGTTTAGAGGGTGGACTGATACAGATGGTACATTCAAACACATTGCCCACAACAATGTGTCCTTTCCAGAGGTAGAATCTGTTTCTTTTTTCCTAAACCTGGATGGGTCTTTGGGATTTTGCTCACTTCCCAAGGCTGGCTCCCTCAAAGCAATGCTACATCTACTGCTTTCTCTCTTCCAAAGCACATGGCCCCCAAGCACTGACTCTCCCTGTAAGAAGTCGGATACCCTGAAGCTGTCATGCTGCCCAAGCAATACAGAGAGATCACGTAGACAGAGAGAGACACTCAAGGAGTCCCAATCCTCAGACATCTGAGACACCAGACATGCCCGTGGCCAGTTTTCAGATGATTCCAGCCATCTTGCTGCATGAAAGAGCTCCAGTGACAACTGCCCCAGTGAGCTCTGTTGATACCCAGAGCCTGGGAGAGAGAGTAAAACAATCAGTACTTTATGTAAATCTGTAAGTTCTGGGTGGGTTTTATGCAACCACACATAACTGGTATAGTATTCCCTCAAGGTTTGCTTCAGATGCGGTGAAGGGCTTTTTTGCATTAAACAGTTATAAGTAAAAGTTGCATGTTTGTTGGGAGGCTGTTGAGAGTCTGGGCTTGAGGTTCTAAAGCTTGGCTATGTGACCTTGGACGAGTTACACCATTGCTCTGTGACTTAATGCCCTTCTCTGCATAGGGCCATGATGACAGTCCTACTAGGCAGGGTCATTCTACAGATGAAAGATGCTTAGCATAATGCCTGTACATGATAAACATCACTAAGTATCCATCATGATCAACATAATTACTGCTGCACAACCAGAAATTTACCATGAGAGACAGAAGGGTGGTTCCTAGAATTGTGGTCTAGGGTTTAGTACTGTTGGATCACTACAGTGCTTTATCCTGTTCTACTCCCTAACAGTTAAACTGGAACCTGTGGCGGTCAGAACTGGAAATATTCATTCTTTATAAACTAAAGTTAGAAAATGACAGTTAACAAATTAAAGTCTAATTTGGTTTGTGGCTACTTCTAGGTATGTGTGTATGTGTATACATGCTAAAAGTTCATTTGCAAATACTGGTTAGAGGGCTATTAAAATGAATTTACATCAGGAGTTTTCTTACTTTTTTTTCTAATATTTATGCATAAGACATTTGCAACTCCTTGATAAAGCCAATGAAGTGGAGGAGGGAAGACAGTCCCTGATCACAGAATACTTGGAGGGCAAATTCTAGGGTTCTCACAGTATCTTAGGAATGAGACTACATTCTGAAGCCATCTTATTACATCATAAACTTGAGTCTCATCTCGACTGCTGCAGAATGATATGCACATGTGTGTCATGATAGGAAATCGGCATATTCTCCTACAAAATATTTTCCTTTTGGTGTTTTTGCTAAGGCATGTTGGTGACTTTTAAATCATCTTGTGTGCGTGTTATTTGACTCCATTCTTACAAGAATAAAATACCTGCATAGTGAATCTATGAGAAAAAGGAGGAATGAGATGCTTGTTCATCCAAAATAAATAGAGTCCGTGTATTTTTTATCCTCCATTTTCCAATGCTTCTTGTGTAATTGTGCTTAGTTTCCAAGCAAAAGCAAACATAGCACAGAGCACAGGACCTACGACATAAAAGATGCTTAATTAAGTGCCTGCTAGCTGACTGTTCAGGCTGCATACATGAGTGAATGTAGGATGGATTTACAACCCGCTGCAAATTGGACAGAAAGGGCTTCTACGGAGCTGTCATATATCACGACCTTGTTATAACTTTTCCTTCCTGGTAGGAGGAGCAGTTCGGGCAGTATCACTGCCTTCCCTGCTCCCATCGGACCCTCCCGATTGCATTACTGCCCTCGATGCTGTTGAAATGCCCTTCCTGAGCCTTTCATAGTTTCCACGGAGGGTAAGGCCCTCTGTGGCCTGGTGTGCACCTCTCGCGCCCTCACTGCTGTGGCTCTGCTTCTCCTGTAATTTGTTTGACCACTTATCTCCCCTACTAGTCTGTCAGGTCCTCAGGGAGAAGACAGGCTCATGGAAGACACTTAATTACTATCTGTTGAATGACCAACTGCGTCATAGGTGGTGAACCGTGCAATTGTGTTCTGTTATTCCCAGTAACACATTTCTCAGAAGAGTGTTCATGGAAGACCTAAGCTCTGTCCATTTTCAGGTAATAGAAAAAAATATGATAAAAGGGCTTCTGTAAAAAAATGTGCTGACAAATCCAGACTTGACACATCTCAAGGGTGCTTCTTAAACCTTGCCAAATTGTGCTCCCTCTTATATACTGATAGGAAGCTAATTCTCTTTTAATGAAGGGAGTATAGAGAAATAGACTTCTGTAACACGTATTCACTTGGTAAGTATTTGTTGAGTGCTTACTATGTGACACATGCTGCTCTAGAATGAAGACAGAAAGAATCCAGTAACAGAAATCAACTTATTTCCATATTAGGCCACTGAGCTGAACCACTGTCTGTCTACACATGTGAACTGTGTTTTGCGGAGAATGGAATTGTACAGCAATTTTTGAAAAAACAATTATGGGTTCATTAAGGTATGATTTCCAAGGAGGGGACAACTGGGGTCTGAAGGGAGGGTGAGTGGGGAAGCGTCAACACAGAACGGTGAACGGGGGTACCAGAGCTGCCCAAGAAAAGCTAGCTTTTGCAATTTCACCATGAGCAGCTGTCACTCCAAGCCAGGCACAGCACCACCGACATCATGACTTAATTGCAAGTCCCACATTTAGTGTCCCATTTCACAGATGAGGAAACTGACTGTCAGAGGCTTCATGAACAACAAAGTTATAAGCAGGTAACTTTGCTGAACACTAGGTATGTCCTGGGCAATGAGGCTTTACAGGGCTTTGCTTCTTAACTCCTCAGAAAGAACCCTCTTGCCGTGTTTCTGCTGTCGCTGCTACTTGCAATCATGGGCGTGGAAAGACTGAGTCACTTTTTCAAAGTCACATGCATGAAATGCAGGCTTATATTTAACTCCAGTCAGGAGACCATTGGAGGGAATGTTAACCGTCTTTGGGAGAAAGGCTGCACGCGGCGTGTGAGGAATGAACTCGGCCGAACAGTGCTCCAGCTGGGAGGTCCCAGCCAACAGGCAGTGGAAACAAGGCCCTGTCTTTCCTTTCCTGGCCTCTATTTGCAAAGAACAACTGCAGACTTTGATTCAATGGCAAAAACCGTAGTTACTTTTGTACCAACCTAATACAAATATGATACTTTTAAATAGTTGTCTCTAGCTTGCTAATAGTTTGCAAAGAAGTGCTAACATTTATTGGCCTGCAAAATTGTTTCATGCTTTTGAGGCACAAAGGTAATGAGAAAAAGAACGAGCCCTCTGTACTGTTTTTCTTCGCTACAACCATTTTTAATTGGTGAGGACCTACTAAGAAACACTTGTGCTAGTAAGAACAAGAATAAACACAAAGGCAAGTTTAATGTGACCTTGGTGTTGGTCACCCTACAATCCTGGGCCCTCGCTCTGCAATCAGTCTCCTTTCACTCTGAATTCATTAGCAGCTTTAGTTGTAAAGGAAAAGAACATGAACTTGATTTTTAACATGCCAGAAGGGATGGCAGAGGTACGAACCTGACTTCAGCTGGAGTCCCTAATCCTGTGAAACCAAGGTTCACCAAGCATTTTGGAAAAGTGATCAAATTTTTTTCCTACATTTTGACAGAAAGGAGAATAATTTTGTGACATGTTACTAGGTACAAAAAATAAAGTCTGCTTGGTAGACACAGGAAGCATTTAGAATCAGGGTTGTCTAAGAGAAGCTTCTGTGATGATGGAAAATTCTACACCTGTGGCTACTGAGTACTTCGAAAGTGACTGATGATGGAGGAATGGAATTTAAAATTGTATTTAATTTTATTTACATTAAATTTAATTGGACATACGTGCCTACTGGCTACTGCATTGAACAACAAAGACTTGGATTATATTTGAATTGTGTTGTGCTGAGGGAGATATCTAAGATGCTAGGATCAATTTCATTACCATCCAAACTCAACCACCTCAGCTCCTGACACAATGGCACAGAAGGGACCAGAACCCCATCTGACAGCTGGCTTATCACATGCGTGTGGAGCTATCTTTGCGATCATGGATTAGAAACCCAGACCCCTGCCAGACTGGGTGCTAAGCTCCTCCGCTGGCCCTCTCTGACTCCCTAACGCTGTAAAAACTAATCGGAGAGCATGCTCAAGCAGATTAAGCTGTTTAATTTTCTTATTCTTAAAAATGTGCAGTATTGAGAGTGCATGCCAGAATGCAGAAATACATTTCTAGTTGCTGGACATGGAAGACTTTCTTTTTTGTGGTGGTGGTTGTAAAGTAACCAGTATGAGGAATTACGTATTGTAAGAAGGAACAGATAATGTGCACAGTAAAAAGGAAACAGTGTATACACTTGCCCTTTGACAAGCTTCTAAAAGGTGTGCCCACCGGGGTGGGACACAGTGGACAAAACGCATCTCCACATGCCTTACAGTCACATATGAGACAAAATTAGGATCCAAGAAACTAAATTTTACATAAATATCTTGTATGCCTAAAGCTATCAGATGATATATTTCGATAGCGTGTAAAAAAAGGAATTTGAGTTGTTACAGCTATCCTCTTTATTGACCTTTTTTTGGGTCATTTGCTTTCATATATGTGTGTATATCTATATCTATGTTGATATCAATATCTGTATCTCTATATCTCCTATGGTTCCTAATTTTTATTTTAATTGACTCATTATTTGCTGCCCAGATGAGACAGCTCAGTCTCCACTGTGAGCTCAGCTTCTTTCTCACTATTTGATCTCCTTTCATAACATGTGACAAAGTGGCCCTTTCATGACTCCAGGGAAGTGTCTTTTAGGGGCCACACAGACCGTTAGCTTTTTCTAGATGTTACAAGATATTCTGAGGCCTATCTATGCAAATTTCTAGAGCCGGCTTGCAAGTTTCGCTGGAGATTCATCTTGCATTTGCTGCAATTTTCAATCATATTTCATTATTGTTTTTTCAATGTCGGATACTCCCTGGAGTCTTAATTTCCCACCCTCTTTATCTCACAGGTAGCATTTTAGAGATCGTCTTCCTCAAAAAAGCTGCCGAAAAATCTTTCTTGCTATTCTAATCACATGGAGATATGGGCCACAAATCTAAAATGGAGGTCTGAAAGTAGGAACAGCGGCAATGTGAAGCATCCCACTTGCTCAGGAGGGTGCTGCTGGCTCCTTCAGACTGTGGGCTTCTCCTGGCACGTGTGGCTCCAGCGGAGAATGCCTCATATCTTTGGAGGTCCTGTTCTAATTTATATCTAATTAAATTTATATCTAATTTATATCTATGTCCACTTTGAGGACTTTCCTATGGATGATCTTATCTAACGTCATTTTTCAGATTTTCCTGTTGTCCTTACCACCAGGATTTTAAAAACACACATTTGGACTCTTCTCTCCAAAGTCTTAGGAATTTCCCCTCTACTTTCATCTAGGCATGGTTGAAACATGACTTGTCCACTAAGATGGTAACTTTTTTTAAGTAAAAAATATCCTAAAGATCTATTCTTTCCTAATGCCACTAATAAAAAGCACTTTGAAGAGTATACAGAATGGTGACAACAGTTAATGACAATATATTCTATTCTTAACAAATGCAAAAAAAAAAAAAAAAAAAGGGCTGGACACAGTGACTCACTATTAGACAATCTGCAATTACAGAACAGAATCTCAACACTTTGGGAGGCCAAGGCATGTGGATCACTTGAGGCCAGGAGTTCAAGACCAGCCTGGTCAACATGGTGAAACCCTGTCTCTACTAAAAATACAAAAATTAGCTGGGCGTGGTGGCGCGCACCTGTAATCCCAGCTACTCAGGAGGCTGAGGCAGGAGAATCACTTGAACCTGGGAGGCGGAAGTTGCAGCGAGCTGAGATTGCACTACTGCAGTCCAGCCTGGGCAACAAGAGTAAAATTTCATCTCAAAAAAAAAAAAAAAAAGCTAAAACAGTGGACACTAAGCGCCCTCAACACAGACATGACAAGGCATGAATTTGTTAATTTTCTAGATTTAACCATTCCACAATGTACATATATTTCAAAACAACATGTTGTACATGACAAAAACATACAATTTTATGTCAATTAAAAATAAATTTGAAAAAAAGAAAAGAAGCGGGTTGGACGGACTTACTGCTTGCTTCAGGCCTCTGCCCCATGTCTTCCTACCGTCTTCTTGCTGTCAGCCATCCCAGAGTTGAGCTTATGGATTTGCTGTTTTTGTATTTGGGTTCATTTGTTTAATGAAGGAACCGTGTTTCATCCTATGTTCAGATATTATTCTCTGCTGAGTTCTACCAAACAGTTTCATTTAGAATTCCAACCCCTCTTCCATCCTGCACTGCCCTGAGTTTATTTCTCTTAGCAGCAACAATGTTCTTCTAAAGTATTTACTTTTTTATTATGTTTCCCATCTGTTTTGCCACACTAGGATGTAAACTCCATGAAGAATGATACAGCATGCCTGGAATAGAACCTGATGCATAGCGGATGATCAATAAAATCTGTTCAATTCGTAAGTGTTCCACTAAGAAGAACTTCCTTTATTTCTCACCATTCTTAAAATAAATAATTAAACAGTAACCGTCTCGTTACTGACCTATGAGATCTGGCTGAGAATAAGCTGCAGTGTTCCCTTGCATGCGTCCCTGTTTCTAAACAATGGATGCAGAAACTTTTATGATCTTGTCTCAGAAGTTTTCCTAACAGAATTTTCCTGCCCGATGACTATCCTCTGGGTAATATAATTTCACTTATCACATAATAAAACAGTCTTAATTTTTTATTAGATTGTGATAACTGGCACACCTGATACATTTTTTTTTGACTTTCTAATGGGTGAAATTTCCCATGGAATAGCTGCCGACTCTCTGAATTGATTTCATGCTGCTCTTTGGAGCCAGAGGTGGGGATGGGAGTTAAGGAAATGCCATGTAAGTAGCTTTTCCCTAAGAGGCTTAGAGATTTGAATAAATATTATTTATATTTAATGATTAAGAGCTGCTGGCAAGCCAACAATTGGATTTATTTCTATTAAGAGTACATTAGGGCCACAGTACTGCCACGGGCATCCCGAGACTAAGTCAGAGCATCGGCAAGGCTGGCCCCCTCCCCAGGGCTGACCTTCGTTGGCTGCTTCCCTGGCCACGGAGAGACAGGCGCTCACAGCCTCATAGGAGGCGCTCAGCCGGGTGTTGGGGTCCCTCTTTGGCTTGGGCGGAGGCTGTTTCCGTGGAGACGGGAGGCTGCTGCTGTCATCCATGCTGAACACCGAGTGCAGTGAAGGAGACCAGATGGATGGGCCAGTGAGGCACTGGCCCAGGCCGTCCACTGCCATGCAGACTGACATGGAGCCGGGATGGAAATGCCTGGGTCCACTCTTGTCTTCGGTTCTTAGGGGGAAACAAAACACAAACAGCACCACACCAGAGAGGCCCAGATGCATTATTCCCATAACAAGGAACCTGCTCAAGCAGACATAATGACGGCTTTTTGGCAAGCAGCCCCTCCTGCTGTGGCTGGAGGACGTGTGCAGCCCTCTGGTGACCAGTTGGTCTGGAAAAGGCCACCCGTCCTCTGGCTCCTGCTTTGTGATGAAAAGCACATGAGCACACGGGATATCCATCATGATTACTTTTTAAACATTCTCACACAAATGCAACACTACTTAAGGGCCTTCCCATTTTCCATCGGCACTCACTGAATGAATTCTTCACACTCTGATTATTAAGCAAATCAAAAACCCAGAATTTCAATCTGAATGATAATTTCCGGCAAATCCATCTTAATAGAGAGTTACTGATGCATCAAATGCTGGGAGTTCATCACCATTTCCCCTCACAAGAGGAGGACAGACTCTTACTTAAAACTCTCAGAAATTTACATTTCAGTGTTCTCTTTCTCCCCATCACTCTTGCCATTTAAATTCTACCGGAAATTATTTAATTATGTGCAGAGCTGTTACTTTTCCTCCTTAACTCAGTACGGTTGGCCAGTGCCAAGTAAACTGCTGGTATTCAGTAAATAAACAGACAAATACTTCTTGACTTAATTTTGTATCGGGAAAACACATACATAATCAAATTGAGAAATTGGGGTGGCTGTTTAGTTCCAGCAGAGAAAATAATGAATATTATTTTAGAAGTCATATAAAATTAATAGTTATCTTGTTTAAAAAAATTTCTTCTGGCTTCACATGTCAACGTAATCATGTGCTAGCAAGATGCCAATGCATTCACTCTACAAGGAGTTTCCAAGCGTTTGTTTTTTATAATTATATCTTTCTGTGGCAGAACACCAACAGGGCTAGAATCTACCACACGGCAGAGCCAGCCGCCCATGTAGAAAATGAAATAGCTGAAGATGAAAGCGTGGCACTCGGTGGATAATTTGTTTCTCCTGTAATGTTTAATTACAGACTTTTTTTTTTTTTACACAAAGGGGATTTTTTTTTAGTATTTAATCACTGAGATATTTGAAGCTAATTAACAAGATACACATTGCCATTTCCACTTTAACAAAAAAAAATTGACATTGGCAGAAATGGCAAAGGAGAGTCACTTTCAGTGAGAAACAACAAGGTACTACCAAATTTCTATAGCAAAATAAACATCTCCCTGACGATGAATGGCGATCCAAAGGAAGCGGCTCTTTGCCCTCCCTTCCTCTAGGAGCGCTGTGAGTAACGGGTGTCTTCATCATTCACGATAGAGGAGAATGACAAAATGGAGAAGGACCAGGTGGTCTTCGTGTTCTAAGCTAAGCATCTAAAGCAAATTTTTACATAAAAAGCTTTCCCTAAAGCTTGCTTTATCAGTAAAGAGAAATGTGACCATTTACACAGGGATATATAATACACTTAATCTATCTATTGAGCTCACTACTTTCATGTTTTTAGAGTGGCATCTCGATTTTTCTGGGTCAGATTTCCCAAAGTTTCTATTAGCTAGCCTTATATCCATAACAGTTGTGTAAAAATGTCAACAGCCAAGATATATATTTTTGCCAATACAGAAACTGTCAGTGCTTTAGACTTTGTGTGTACTTGAGGTAGTTAAGTGACACAGCTGGCGGGTGGGGCAGCCATCATTACATACGAGTGAAGGGACACATACAGCCTCTCGCTCAAGAGAAGACAGCACAGGAAAGCATCTGTTTAGATTGCTGGCATTTCAAATAACAAACCACGCATACCTGTTCCTATAGCCCCTGTCATATTTGACCAAGCTCTGCATTAAGGGCTATTTGAGTTTTCATGACTCCATTGAATCAATCACAAAGGCAATTAAAGTTGCATGCCTTCTTCCTTTACCTTTTGCTTCCTTCCTCTATTGTGTTCCAAACCTCGAACTTCTCTTTATGGCAGGGAGTGTTCATTTCGCTACGGAGCCGGTCATTTTCCCGGGCAATGTCTGAAGCATTCTGAATGACCAGGGCATCGTAGGTTTTCAGCCCCATGTCCTCTGTGTTCTGCAGAAAGCTGTTGATAGACGTCACCTCTTGTTGTCTGATGCTCATTTTCTGAAGCAAGTGCTGGCGTGCCAAAAATCCTCTGATAACTTTTATAGAAGAATCATGGGTAAGTAAAAGGAACAAAAGTGAAAAACTCAGACATGCACAAATAAAAATCACAATATACTTATCTCTGGGCAGTTCTAAAATAAGATACATTTAACCCAGAACAAGAATTTATCTAAATCAGCAGTGATAACACTCAAGGCAAAGCCCTTTGACCTGAATGAGATCTCACAGGCAATACTGATAATAAAGTCCCCAACACCATTTTTGGTAACAAAAGCTGGACGTTGATGGACAGGAGTTAAGTCAATGGGAAAGAACTGGGTCCAAATCCCACAGAATTTTGGGGTGTGCCTCCAACTGCACCATTTTGGGATGTACGAATCATCTTTCATTACATCACATTATTACATAAACACCTAAGGCTTATGGGGTTTGTCTTTGGAAATATCATGCATATATTGTTTCTAAGAGTATGATTTAATTCTTAGAGAAATTAACACTATATTTAAGACTCTGGAAAAAGATTGTGTATAAATATAGGATATCCATCCTGCTCTCTGGGAAAGGACGGCTAGAAGAATGTGTCAAAATTGGGAGAAACGAGTGAAAATGCTTTGAAATCATTATGTCAGTAAGAAATACAAGAATTAAAAATAAAAGGCCCCCATTTAAAGGGACCTCTGTGTGTAAGACACTCTATTATGTCATTCAATTCTGAAACTCAAAGACAAAATATACCACTATCTCCATTTTAGACACAATGGCACTCCCTTAGTGAAACTAAGAAAATTCCTCAGGTAAACACAACCAAGGAATGGCAGAGGCAGGGCTCACATGTCCCCAAGCTTAGGAGGTCAAATTATATTTCCTTAGCCTGCAGTCACACAGACATAATCTCTAATTCTCCAGGGAGCAGATCAGAAACCAAGAAAGTTACAGGGAAGCATATTTGCAATCGATGTTAGAAAGAACTTTCTTTTTTTTTTTTTTTTTCAGACTAAGTCTCATTCAGGCTGAGAGCCCAGGCTGGAGTGCAGTGGCACGGTCTGAGCTCACTGCAACCTCCACCTCCCAGGTTCAAGCGATTCTCCTGCCTCACGCTCCTGAGTAGCGGGGACTACAGTTGCCTGCCACCGTCCCCAGCTGATTTTTGTTTTTAGTAGAGATGGGGTTTCACCATGTTGACCAGGCTGGTCTTGAACAGAACTTCCTAACAATTAACACAGGGTGGAAGTAGATCGGGCCGCCTCATGAAAAGAGTTGCTTCCCAGGCCATGAGTGGTAGAAGGCCGGCACAGTGGACCCTTCTCACGGGCGATGTGGTCAAGTGCAGGTGGAGGAATTCCGATTAGAGTCTTTTCAAACTTTATGATTCCGTCTCTCCCAATTTTAAAAGTTTCTAGGACTATAGGAGTTGGTTAAGATTATAGAAGATTTATAATTTTAGGAAAGCCTGTGTCGGCAGCAAAGACACTTTATCCTTGCCCTTGGGAAAGAAAAAAGTCTATAAAATATTAAGTGGTTTAAAAGAGTTCACGGCTATAAAATAACAAATATGCGTGGTACCTATGATATTCACTTTGATGTCGAGTAGCTGGTAGAAAGTTGAAAAGAATGATCTACAATGATGGCTGCAGAGGAAAATAATATGCAGACATCTGAAATGCTGAAAGCATGTTTTTCAGATGGCACTACTAAAGGCTTAGTTATGTTGGAATGCAGTTACATTAACTGTAAAGCAGTCATTCCAAAGTAACCTATGGGAAAAATGTTAAACAGTACGAGGTTCAATCAGACTTCCAGGAATGTAAAACGTGGAATAAAGTGGAGCCGTAGGAACCATGTGATGGGCACCCTGAGTGAGAAAAAGGCAGAAGACTTGAAATTGGCCTGTTCACTTGTTCTTTCTTGTTACACTTAAAAACAAAAAAAAAGGGCGGGGGGAGACATTGGCTCTCGGAAGAGTGAAAGTGAGAGTATATTCAAGATGTTTAATCTCTTGGAATAAAGAGAAGATTAATGTGGATGTGCCAGACTTCCCCTGACCTCCCACTACAGCACAGCTATTCACTGGACTCACATTCACCCAGGAGTCTATTGTCCCACATCCAGAAGACTTCATTTTCTCACACTTCATCCCACTAGCCTTTTAAAATTCTTTAAAAATGTTACACAGGTTGCTAAATATTGATGTCTCCAATAAGGGGCAACTGGTAAAAATAAACTTGCCACTAGCAGATGTTGATGTTTGTTGTCTTTCAGACAGATTCAGAAGATTGCTTCTAAGACGTGTCCGGTGGAAGGTCTTGATTTACAGATATTTTTCATCCAAGATAACATGACCATATAGGGTCAGAGAAAAAACTTCTGGTAGGAATAATTTTAAATTAAAATGATTAAATTTAAAAGTAAAAGCTACAGGTTTCTTTCCCTTGGACATTTTTAAAGAAAAAAATGGAATTCTTAAAAAAAAAAAAATGGAAATGGCTCCAGATTATATAAATTTTGAGTAAATTTAATATTAGCAAAAAGCATTAAGGGAACTGTTTTAAGAACTATGAAAATAAAAAATCAATAATTAATGCTTTGCATTTAAAATCCTGTAATTTAAAAAAATATACTCATCCATTATTTCATTTATGCAATATGAAATTAGTTTCTATCTTCATGCCAATTTTTATACTGTTCTTAATTTTTATGTTTAGAAAGGTGAAGAAATAATTACAGTTCTGTTCCTTATTTTTTTGTTCCAGGTCAATAGGGTATAGCAATTTAATTTTTGTTAAATAGAACAGAAGTTTCTAATGGGTCAAAATTTCTTCTCATTATATTTATGGGAAGTTTCAGGAGAATTTGTAATACCCTGTTCTGTCTCTAGCGTTATATTAAATGAGACTCTCCCTGTCCCAGTTTCAGCTGAGGCTGCAGATGAAGCTCTGGGTGTCACAAGTCCGCCTGAGTGGGAGCTGAGGCTTTGCTTTGCCAGCCAAATCCCTGGTGATGTTGGTGCTGCTGGTCTTCCAGGGACGCATGGGTTGGGGCGGGGCCAAACATGCAAATAGGACTTGTCAGGGGGAGGTCCAAAACAGAACTGTGGTCCGCCCTCTCCCCTGCACTGATGAAGTCTGAAGAAGGCCAGGTCATCACAAACTAGAGAGAAGATGCCTCCTTTACTGAGAGGTAGGAGCTGGCCCTCTCTTTTCCAAGGCCCCCTGTTGACCCAGCCTTGTGAAAATGGCTTCAGGAGGCCACTCAGAGAGCTTGGCACATGGCTCCTGGGGCTTGGGAGCCACTGTGCACTGTGATATCTCAGAGGCCACAGCTGTGGCCATGGCTCCTGCCAGGCCCTACATGGAACACAGGCTCTGCTAGAGAAAAGCTGCAGCCAGGAAATCATCTAAGAGTTTGTTTCTTTGGTACCAGATATGGTTGTAAACAGATAATGTGTACTGAGGGAGCAATGAGGCTCCAGCAGAAGGTCTGCAAGGTGCCTGGGGCTGAGGGGCGAGTTACAAATGACCAGCCAAAGGAGAATGTTGCTAGTTACAGAGGGAAGTCACTGAAGTGCTTCTGAATAGGTGGACAGCTGTTGAAATCTGCCCCAGTGGGAGGAGACCCACGCCATGGTATGCCTGTGCCATCAGAACACCTGCTTCTGGTCTTCATCAGAAGACACTGCCTTACTTCTTCCCTCCTCATTAACCCTGGAAGACCCAGAGGCAACCTGAATAGGTAGGGATCAGTCCCCACACCCACTAAGGATGGGACAGGCCTCAAACAGCCAAGAAGGAAGTTTTAACTTAGAATGAAGTTCTGAATTTTGAACATTATTTGAGCTGGATGTGTTAAAATCTGAACAGAGACTGTTTCAGGGACTAGCATGTAACAGGGATTCTTATTTTATTTAATTTTTTAATTCTATTTTTTTTTCTTTTAGAGGTGGGATCTCACTCTGTCTCCCAGGTTGGAGTACAGCGGTAAAAACACAGCTCACGGCAGCCCAGAACACCTGACCTCCAGGGATCCTTCACTTCAGTCTCCTGAGTAGCTGGGACTACCATTGTGTGCCACCATGCTTGGCTAATTAAGACATTTTTTGAGAGATGGGGGCCTCACTATGTTGCCCAGGCTGGTCTTGAACTCCTGGCCTCAAGTGATCCTCCTGCCTTCGCCTCCTGAGTAATTGGGATTACAGGTGGATATTTTATTATCAGAAAATGAAAAGACCCATTGGAGAGTCACACAGGAGCATTCCCGAATGAGTCCCAGAGAAAATGCGGACAGAGGTTTGACAAGAATAAAAATGATTTGGGTTCCTATTAGGTTTCCTTGTTAGAGTAAGGGTTTCAAATATATCACAATTGAGAGGTCACTGTATCTCACTAAAAGCTAGCATATAGGTCATTTCTTCCTCTTTTATTCTTCTTTCAGGAATATATATATAAATATACGTATATATATATTTATAAATATATATATACACACACACATACACATACATGCATATATATACGTATATAACAATTAAATTATTAAGCAAATTAAAAATAATCTCTTAAGCATGTACATCTTATGTGAGGCATAGCTATGTTTTTAAAAACGTACCCATTTTCAATAGTCACTTGGATTTTGATAGAGAAGACAATTCTAAGTGGAATCTCTTCTAAAGTTAAAATGAATAGATAACTATCTTCTTTCAAAGATAGTACTCCAAATATTATTGTCACTTTGTAGAGGGAAAATGAAGTCAATACTTTTTCCGAGCAACATGTATAATCACAGAAAATGCTGTTTAGCTCATCGGCTTGTTCCAGTTCTCCAAACTCCGGCGTACCTGTGGCGCTGCCAAAATGGCACACGAATTTGGTGCCATAACTGCACCTACATGCCAGGTGAGTTTTTCCTTCTGCAGAGTCAAAGTTACATTCTCATTGTCCTGTGCTTTTGGAATGAATTAAGAAGCCTGAGTATCTGCAGGGTAATGGATGCATACATAGTAAGAGATGTATATTCCCTCTTCCAAATTGTGATTTAGGGGAATTCAATATAAAATTTTGTATGAAAGGGTGACCAATTAAAGTATGAACAATGCCTACAAATGTTGATTCTGAGTCAGTTACATAGCAAACTAAGCCACAATGCTTCCTAAACACCCAAAAACTATTTGCCCAAAGATAGCATTCAGGAATGGATAGAGTGGTCCACTAGGGTGCAGACCCCACTGACATTTAAACTCGGGGATGCACTACAAGATTTTGCATTTCACAACTCAAAGAAGTTCAGAAATGTTGGCATATAAATGTTACCTTTTTGGCAGGTTACAATTTTTCTCTGCAACTGTTGGCACAAATCATTGAGTTGGTCAGCATGCCAGTATTTTAGAAACACTTTTCGGACTCCCATCTAAAATGCAAACAGCAGGGAAACATTTAACAGCATGAAGATGCCAAAATGATGATGGAAAAATAATCATACAAAAGACTTTTTTTCCAGCAGAGGATTAGAAGGAACAAACCAAGATAATTAATTAGAGTACATGTCCCTGATTCTTAAACACGATTACATGTGACCACAATCCTAAAAGCTTTGTTGTAATAAGTATGTTTGATGCCTCTGTCACACCGTTTGCAGATGCTTACATACTACTGATGTGGGTGTTACCATGTGTTGCAAAAGAGAAATATTGGCCTTGAGTATCAATCAGAAGATAAGACCATCCCCATGAATGGACTCTTCCATTCTAGAGCTAGACCCTCATCTTTCCTTCCTCTTCTCACAGCAGGGAGTTCGAATTTACATAAAGAAAAACAACACTCAAAAGATCAAAATGAAACATAAAGCTGACACATAAAATTGTTTTACTTCTATAATGTTTGCCACTGTGCCACCTATTATTATAAATCAAATGCTTGTACAACTGCAATGATAGAACTTCAGAACTAAAGTTTAAAAGTGTAAAGAAAGATGAGAAAGTCATCTCTGAGCAACAATCTTTGGGATATTTGCACGAACAGTAGCTATATGATGAACATACTTTACCAGAATTTTTAAAAAGAAATTTTAGCACGACATGAAATCAGTTTCTATGACAAGCTCTAGTGGCATGAGAACTTATGCAAATGTACTAATATTGATGAAGACAGGTGCCAAAGGAAATTCTTAACACATAACAGCAAGCCACATTCATACACTTTTTACGTAATTCTCTTGTGTGTTGTGCTTATTTGAAGAATTCACAGAACCGAGGGAGGTGTGAGGAATAGCCCTCACATAGAAGGCACTCATGATCTCTTAGGAGAAGCAGACATAAGTAATTGCAAGATAGCCTGGTGAATCCTAACATGGATGCTGAGGAAGCTCTGAGATGACATTCTGTTAGATAAGGGAGAATATTACTTGTGATAAGTTTATAATCATATTCTTAGCACTTGAGACAAACATCATTAAAGTGAGAAGTCGAACATGTGTGCTCTCAAGCATGAACTGGGGACATTAAAATGATAATACCCCCCCCCATAGCCTCTGCCATATATCACAGCGTCATCAGAAGCTGGCACGTGGGCACACACCATTAGGTACTGGAAAGGTTTATAGGTCATCCTTGTCTTCAGAATGGTTGGCCTGAGATGTTTTATGAGGCATTTCATATGAAAACGGAGTTTATTCCAAACACACTTTGTCACTTCGCTCCTTTCCACCTAACTCCCCCCTTACACGATCTTTCGTCTTAATAAAACACAGTTTTACCGAAGATTTTGAGTGAATCCTGCGTGATGACAGTCAGGCTAATTAGTTAGATCAACGGGGAAAGCTCTTAACTACTGGTCTGTTCCAGAGACTTCTGGTTCACTAGATTCTCTTCTTCATTTAGTTTAGTTTTCTTTTAGTTGGTTGAAATTTGAGACAGTAACATGAGTGGGTGGCTACTGAGATTGTTACATTTTTTTCATTGTATTGCCATTTTATCTTCCCAGTTATTTTCCATAATTCATAGTTTTTTTTTTTTCTCCTTCCCAACTGCTGACTTATTTTGGCAGTCGACAGGAAGAACAGTTGGTCCTGTCTGTGAGCTCTGCAGAACAAATCTGTGAGACAGGCATTGGAAAGGAGGGAGCATGTCACCTCTCTGTTCATTGCTGATTGTGGGATGTAACTCATTGTAGGAGATTAACTCCCAAAGACAAAATTCATCCAAACCTGGGTTCTGAAACAAAATTCTGAAGGAATGATGGCTGGAGATACTCCACAATGGATGGGATCAATAATGATCATTAGAGGAATTAACATATGGAAGAAGAGCACCATGGCTAAAAGACCCGTGGAAAGGAAACAGGAGAACAGGATGCTAGCTCACTTCTCTTAATTCAGTCGAGACCCTGAGCAGGAGGGGAGGTGGACAAAATGAGTATGATCTCTTATAGTGGCACTTCCAACAGCCTCCCAATGCAGGTTTATCTTGAGCTCTTCAGCATTATGCTAGATTTAGGGATACAGAGGAGGCCTCTGTCCTCATGGAGCTCATAGTGTACTGGGGAAGGTCAGCAATGAGCACATTTTGGCAATTGTCCATACTCAGGACATAGAGCTATGTCCAAGAAACAGCTTTTGAGAAAAGAGAGTGATCAAGGTGTGATCAGATAGGGTTCACTGAGAATCATATTTTCTAAGCCATTTGGTCTTGAGAGATAAGCAGGAATTTCCCAGGGCATCTTGAGATGGTGGATGTGAGAAGATACAGAAACTAACATATGAAAGGCAAGAACCAGAAGATAACAAATCATCTGTGGGTACAGTTATATGGACGCTGATTATAAATGAGAGAAGAGGCTGCACCTATAAATGGTGGCTACACCTATAAGTGGTGTAGGGAAGAGGCCACACGTATAACTGGTGGCCACATCATGAAGGGTACTACAGGAAAAACATGGAAATTCTCCCGTAAGCAATTTGGATATGCTGGGAAATGTAGAGGACCAGATCTACATTTGATAAAAATATTTTTTAAAATTTGTCTTGAATTCTGAAAACTGTCTGAAGAGTGGATTGTTGAGCTGGTCATTGGCAAGGCAGGGAGAAATACTGCAATTAATCATTTAGGCTTGGACGATTCTGCAACTGCTGCTTCCCTGTTGACCAACTCCTCTTTATCTTTTACAATGGAAGTCAAACCTCATCTCCATTACTAGAGTTTTCATATTCACCTTTCCACTTCCATTAGGGCTTTGACACCTTCTGTTTGTATTCCCAGAGCACCCTATAAATGATTATTTATCCTATTATAGTGTATTATGTATATTTACCATTATATATGTATATTTGCATTTCCTGAAGAATATGGACATATATTCTTGAAATGCACAAGTGGCAGGGATGTGGGCAGGATGAATTCAGATTAGAAAAAGAGAACAGAAGATAAAGAATTGTGAAGCCCTTGCATAAAATGAGTCACAGAGACAGACGATAGCTTCTAGGGTGAAAATAAGATGGAAAATGAAAACTTAAGTCAGAAACCTAAAGTCATTCAGCAATCCAGAAGTAAGTCATGGAAGTGGCAGGTGATAGAATAAGTCATGGAGGAAATAAAGGGAAAGAGAAAGCTGGAATGAAACTGGCCTACCAATGATGCAGCCATAGGCTAGAGAATCAGGAGCTAGCTGACCCTGTCTTCTCCTCCTCTAAGACAAAGAAGTGGGAAACAGGGAAAGTTTGGAATACAGTATATTCAGGAAATAGCCAGTTTTGGTTCAGATATGGAGGGAACATTATAGGAAGAGTAGATACAGAGGTTGAAATGAACTTTTCTTGGAATATACTAGAGATTTCATGAAGCTCCTGATGGTGGGTCGTTAAGAAGTGGATCGTTTCATAGGGCACATCCACATGTCAGGTCAGATTTGGAGGTGTAGAAAAGGACTTCTTGCTGGGAGCCATGGGTGGCAATAATGGCTGGGAAGGAGCAGGGTTAGCAATTGAAGCACAAACGGGAAGAAGGCAGATACTTGCAATGGTAGGAGCCGGAAGGGTGGGCGGCTCTCTAGTCCCCTGGTGGGTTTTGGATGTAGTGATGATGCCTGTGCAAATCTGCTCTGCTGAGGTACAACCAAGGGCTTTGTAAGTTAGGAGGGGCTTCTGGGCTTCAGAGTCACTCGGTGGATGTTGGAGATCTGAAGTCACAATACAAGTATCCTATTAAGACATGGCTAAAGACTTTGTTACAATGGCTGGGTACTGTGCTTGCTGCTATTGCGTCCCCAGCACCGTGGGGGGCTGAGGCGGGTGGATCACAAGATCAAGAGATCGAGACCATGGTGAAACCCCATCTCTACTAAAAATACAAAAGTTAGCTAGGCGTGGTGGCATGCGCCTGTGGTCCCAGCTACCCGGGAGGCTGAGGCAGGAGAATTGCTTGAACCTGGGAGGCGGAGGTTGCAGTCAGCGGAGATCACGCCACTGCACTCCAGCCTGGTGCCTGGCGACAGAGCAAGACTCTGTTTAAAAAAAAAAAAATTATTCATTCAACTACTTGGGAATATCTTATGGGTATCCAATGGACTGTTTTATTTTATATCATTTTGTACTATATAATTTATTTGTGGGTTGGCAATATTTAGAGAGACTCATTGGATGTTTTAGCATGTGTTTGATTTTGCTGGTTTTTTTTTTTTTTGGAGATGCTATATTTGCAGTAAATGTTTGGTCTTTCTGAAAACAATGAAATTAGCAGTTAAGTAGTATTTTGGAGTTCTTCAGAAACCATTCTGAATTTAGTCTTTACAGTTCTCTACTTTCACGGATGCTAGCGATTAATGAAGATACAAATCTAAGAATCCTTCTTTAGCAGAGAAACACAGATAAGATCACACATATTCTGAATTTTTACGAATTTGTGTTGTCTATTAGTGACATTGACTGAAGGAAAATTGTTGACTGTTACTGTTTTTTTCCTATGGATGAATGTTACTGTACAATCTGTCTTAGAGTGTTATATCAAATCCAATAAATTAAGATTCATCCAAATTAGACCAAAGGTTAAGATCACCTACATTTTTAATTTTGGAAGCATTCTCACATCAAAGAATGTTTCTCACTAAGCAGAGAAAAGGAGAGGTTAAAATGTTCTCCAACTGAGCCCTCTCCCTGTGCACTGCTAGATGCAGAGTGTTCTAGCTGAGATTAAAATGTTAATGTCATTCTAACTCCTGTAAAAGTAAACCATCTGTGAATTACAGTCATCGCTATTTTTATTAGAAAACCATTAGGGTTTTTTTCTTGTTAAGTGACAGATTTTAAAGGATTAAACAAAATTGTCATTGATGACTTCCAAAGCTCTAATTACTGCTACAATTTTTAGGGTTTTTTTTTTTTTTTGAGGTGTAGGCTGTGGAGGTACAGACAAATGCTGGAACGGTGGTTGTGCTAGAGTGTAGGTGGCACGGAAGCTGAGTTAGTAGAGACTTCAAGGGAACCTGTAGAGCACTTTTTTTTTTTTAAGACAATTTTTAGGAGTGCTGAGTGTTTCTGGCAGTACTTTTGAAATAGCATTTACAAAGAAAAAATATAGCTATTATCCTTTCATATTTTTCTATGATACACATTTCTCTCTGTATTAATGAAATTGAGAAAAACATTGAATGTAAGACTATTCTTACATATTGGTAGTTCAGAAAAATGGTGATGCCTCTCATTTTGTTATATCTATGAATTCTTTGGGAGTGGAAGAAATATATATTATTTGTATCCTATGTGTGACTTAATTTAGTTTACTCATTTACTGCTACTAAATAATACAATCAGTAATTGTTTCCCATGTAGCTAAGTTAAAAGAGAAAGCTCAAGTCACGTGGCTCTACTTTGACAGAAGAAGGGCATGTCAGTTAAAATGACGTAAAACACTT
The DNA here is from genome assembly GCF_009761245.1 of Sapajus apella. Lineage (NCBI taxonomy): Eukaryota > Metazoa > Chordata > Mammalia > Primates > Cebidae > Sapajus > Sapajus apella. Next base: position 9,365,953 of record NW_022437000.1, on the reverse strand, counting down.
TAGTTACTTATGAAGACACAGAAAATTGGAGAAAATTTATTTGGAATAGTAGTACTATTTCCTCTAAGAAAATGTGCACTTATGCTATCTACAACAGCCTACACAAGTAGGATTCATCGTCTACAAAGGAGGGGCAAAGGAACAGAGTGCCCATAACACATATTGTTCTAGTTAGATCTTAGAAACCATCTTGATCAACCTCTTCATTTTTCAAGAGAAAAAGTCATGTTTTGGAGAGGACACATGGCATTCACACAGTCCATACAGAAAGTTAGTGCCAGAGATGAGATGAATCTGAGCTCTCCAGGCTCCAGACTCAAAGAAACAGATACTTTTGACCCTCAAACTGAAAAATGTATATTAATCACTTGGAGATCTGGTCAAAATGTAGATTCTGATCCAGTAGGTTAGGATGGTGCCAGTGATTCATTCTAACACCTTCCTAAACGATGCTGGTGATGTTGGTCTGTGGACCACATTTTCAGTGGTGAGACCCTGGGACACTCTCTTTTCTTGAATCTTGACTTTTCTGACAAGCTCACCTGGTCCCCTGCTCTGTGTCTGTCATCTCTGTTCCAATCGTTTCTTCGAGGCTCCTATGTTGCTACTCTCATTGAAATGTTAGCTATCCTCAGAGTTCCCCACTGAATTCTCCTCTTACTTTTCATCATCTCCTTGGTAAGTTCATTATTCCAAAAGCTTTCCCCACAAACTCTTCCTAAAAGTTCATCTTATTCCTGAGTCCAGACCTATGGAGTCCATCTCCTGTGCACACATTTCGGTAGATATTTCATAAGCACTGTATCCTCACTCATGTGTTTGCCTCTTATCCTGTATTCTCCACCTCAGTGACTGAAAGGACCATCTACCTGGGTGTTCCCTGAGTACCTCGAGCCCTAGAGATTTTCACAGGTCATTTCTCACCCACTTTTCCATCCATCCCTACCCACTCCTACCTTTCTAGGTTAATGGAGTCATCATCACTCATCACCCAAGCCAGAACCTCAAGCATCATCTAAGTGTGTTTACAGCTTTTCCCCCAGGCCCATTTAGTCATACATTCTGTTGAGGTTTCTTGAATCCACTTCCTGTTTACCTTTGTGAATAATTGTAGCAGCTCCCGAAATTATCATGGGTCTACATGCATCCATTTTTTAAACTAGTTTCAGAGTGATCTTTCTAAACATCAATTTTATCATGTTACTTTCTTGCCTAAAATCACTTAGTAATGATTTTCAGGACGATGTCCAAATGCCTTTGAAAGGTTTATTGGACTTTTCTATCGTACAGCCCTTTTGGTCTCCTCCCTCCCTTTTTCCTTCCCCTCCTCCCTCTCTTCCTTCATCCTTTTCTTCTTCCCCCTCTCCATTCCTCCCTCTCCTTCCCTCTAAAATCTGTGGTAAGAACACTTAGCCTGAGATCTACCCTCTTAACAAAACTTGGAGCGTACAATTTAGTGCAATGTTGTACAGTGGGCTTTTAGAACTTAGTACATTCAAGCTTACCTGTTCTCCAACTATATCATATTGCTTTCTGATCCAAAGTGAGAACTCGTTTTTCTCCTGTTTAATGTGTACTTTATGATAATAAATCCATTATAATAGTATATCCGTGTCACTAATGTACCTTGTATACATCTCCACAACAGCATCAAAGTCCTGGTTTTCTTCTTATTTGTATATCTGTCTGACTATTCAACTTGAGGGTAAGATAGTTATAAATTCAGATAATGTTAGAAAATTTTAAAGGTCATAGTTCACATGTATTAAGGTGAAGGAAATGAAAGGAAATGGAGAAGGAAGAATTTTTAAAAAATGGTTTTAATAAGCACTCACTATTACATGACTTCAGATATTTAAAATTTCATTTGTCTACAAAAATTAAATCTTAAACATTTTAAACTTATTTAAACTATTTGATTTCCTTTATTAAAATACATCTAATAGGATTAAAGAAACAAGATGCTAGGTTTCACATTTCCAGTGCCGTCACCTCTGATATGGGATTATTACAGACTAAAATCTAGAATGAAGGTCATCATCTATCCTTTACCAGCTTTTTAACTCACCTTGCACACTGACTTCAACTTATTAGTCTTCTAGAAACTTCAATGATTTTATGTTGCCTATAAAGGCCTCCATAATATGAGTTAGCCCTTTTTACTTCTCTAAAAGAGATGCTATTTACTGTTATTTTAACATCCCACATACTCTCCTGAAGAAGAAAACCAGTGTGAACCTTCTGCATTTGTTGTACAGGGCGCATGGCATTCTTATGAATAGAGTTTTCACTGAATGATATGACTGTTATTAGTGTTTGGTTACATGCTATCCCTTTATGTCTAACTCTACAACCACTGAAATATTTTACTAACATGGATTATATTTTAATGAGAAAGGTTTTATTGAGAATGTTAGAGCTTTTTTTCTGCAATTAAAATGCTTTCTTTTCATACAAAATTAACCTTTAAAAACTTTAACCTCCCTTGCTCTAAAAACAGCCCCAGTCTAGTAAATACTTCCAGCTTTCACAAAGGATATGTACTATCATAATTGCATCAAAAGTAGTCATATCTTTCACATAATAGTATTCGGGAATAATGCCCTAGTATTTTGTTAAAGGACCCAGCAATGTAAATCTGTTCACAGTTTGTTAAGAATAGCTTTATTGATGCTGATGTGAACAACACCATCTTTTCATGTGCTCCACTGTCTGCACAGTTCTCCTTTCAGATTTGCTTTCCTTCTTGCTGATCTGAGAATGTCACTGTGGTCCTTTACAACCATGTTCTATTTTTGCTATGCAAAACAGTTTCTGTGCTTACCAGGTCATCTCTTCCAAAAGAAACAAACCTCAAAACCCCAACATTTCTACATGGGTGCCATGAACAGTCCTTCACCTATAATTCATTACTGGATCAATATCATTTTCTCATAACACTCAGTTGCCTTATACTTATATTTTTCCTGATGTTCCTTTTATCACATTTATTTATCTGTCATCCTACCATCTGTCTGCTCTGAACAACCATTCACTCGTTAGTTCCTTCCTTCCTTCATTCGTTCATTCATTCACCTATCCATTCATAAATCAAATGTTTGCCAAGTGCCTTCTCATGCCATCAGGGCGCATGTGCTGGGAGCACAAGGGTAAGCAAGATACAGTTTATCCTTTCAAGAAGCTTGGTAAGGAAACCACTGAACTAAAATGTACCCTCTCCAGGCTGAATTCACCTTTCTCCATCTGCAACTTTAATTCATTAAATTTCTAAGAATGACCATTACTTTTTGCCGTGTGAATATTTTACTATTAATAGCTCCACATTTTACATTTTCATGGTTGCTTTGAAAAGCTACTAAATAGAAAAATTCTAATGTTCAGCCCAGCTCTGAATGTCTGAATGTACTTTTAAACATTCTCAAAGGATACATTTATATGAAAATACACGTTCTCTTTGTTATAAATAGACTATTCTTAAAGTTTAACTTCAACACAGAAAAGATAATTACAGCCACACACATCTAATAGAGCACTGTATCTTCTGGTATTTGAAGAAGGTGGTTTGGCTTGAATTACATATAATTATAGTTTAAGAAAAATTAATTATTCCTACCTAGAACAGTATGACCTGCACAGCAGGCAGCGATGAATAAAAGCTACTATTTTGAGCTTACTATGATTCACTATGTAATTCTATATGTGATTTCATTATGGAAATCATATTGACATGGTCAAGAGTGCCTAAAAAAATTGCTTCTCCCAAAGAGACACATTGTGAAAAAGCAAACCAGAGTTACACCCAAACAAAAGTAATTAACTTCAAAAGCACAGAGGAGAGTGTATTTGATAAGTTAATATATTCCGTCAGAGCACATATTTGAACTTGCTTTTTAACAAAATGGTCCAAATCATGTCCATAATGACTTGCCCCATGGGAGTGTATATCATAAATGGCCAAACAGCAGCACAAACGTGGTCAGGGCCTTTGGCACTCCCTGGGGCGCGGGAGTCCTTGTCCCATGGTCATCTGCCAAGTTGATGGCAGTGATGTATATTGAGGTGCGCTTTCTTCTAAAAGTATGATACCACGGCTTTTTATTCCATCTCATATGTAGTTCATCTTAATGAATATTTGTAGATATTCAAAAGTACTGACATTGCTTTCCTAATCCCCCATGTTTCTTTCCTGTGGTGTGCTCACGTTTGCTTTGCGAATCCCATTTAATTTTGTGAGCCATTTTCTGTTTTCAGCCCTAAAGGGCCACGTCTTTCCTATCGTCTAGAGCCCCAAACATATTTCATGCAGCAAGTTCATTTTTGAAGAGCTTGAGTACATTCCTGATCTACATTAATGTTTGACTTTAAAAAAGATCCCACTCTTCAGGTCAATATAACCTAACAAGCACCTTCACCGTCCCATGGTGGGGTCCTCTCCCCTCCCTTCGTGTTCTTGGCTTCCTCCCTTGTCCCAGCCACCGTGGCTCTGCTCTCTCTTGCTTGGGCCACCACACTGGCTTGTGACCTCATTTCCCAGCTCTGTTCTTGCTCTCTAATAACACTTTTTTTACATTTAAAGCATAAATCAGGTCATGTCCCTACCCTCTCTAAAGCTTATCAGTAGCTTGCATTGAATCTAAAATGGAAGGCTGTACTTTGGCCTGGCGCGGTGGCTCACGCCTGTAATCCCAACGCTTTGGGAGGCTGAGGCAGGTGGATCACCTGAGGTCACGAGTTCAAGACCAGCCTGACCAACATGGAGAAACCCCATTTCTACTAAAAATACAAAATTAGCCAGGCATGGTGACACATGCCTGCAATCCCAGTTACTTGGGAGGCTGAGGCAGGAGAATCACTTGAGCCTGGGAGGCAGAGGTTGTGGTAAGCCGATATCGCACCACTGCACTCCAGTCTGGGCAACAAGAACAAAATTTCGTTGCAAAAAAATAAAAGAAAAAGAAAAGAATGCAAGAATGCTGCACTTTGACACACAAGGTCCCACTGGTTCTGACCCATTTAGCTTTAAGCACACCTTCTCCTTGTGATCCTGTCCAGAGGGTGCAACTGGTCCTTGAGAAGAAAAAACATGTTAGCAATTACAAGGCTTCTGGCATATCATAGGCGCTCAACAAGTGCTTATCGAATGACTAAATCATCTAGAAATCGGGGAAATGTACGTGGACATGTAAGAGATGGAGATGGGTCTCTCAGCACAGGCGCAGTTGCCATTCTTTCAGCAGTTGTTAGGGGCCTCATATTATCCCACAGGACTGCGCTTCGAAGGTCAGAAACTGTCGTAATTGCAAAGTTATTGTCGCCTCCCCAGAACTAGATTGTTCGTTAATTCTCTCAGTTTTTCTCCTTAGTGGGGCAATAATGAAAACATAAAGTTTTCATCATTATTTACAAAACACTGTTTTGTGGTATTGCTGCCTCCCGTCCTTACCTGATTCTGTCTCCAGCCCTCCTGCTCTCCTGCCAGTTCTTCTGGGATATCCTCACCTCAGGGGCTCAGCACACTTGGGCCCCTTCACCTCAGGCCCCTCACCCTGGGCCCCTTGGTCCTGCCTCAGCATGTCACCGGCTCCTTCTCACCCCTCAGATCTGGGTCTCCATGTGGCCACCCCAGAGATACCCTGAGTGGCAACTGTCCTGTCGAGGTCAGGAACCCTCAAATTCACTACTGCAGTGTCTGCTCTCATTGCACCTGGATCCTAGTCTGTGACTATTTATTGGTTGAAAGCTGTTTTGCCCCCAGCAGACTGTAAGCCATAACAATTGCCTTGGCTAATGTGGAGAACTCACAAGGTGATCAATAAATGCTTGTTGAATCAGTCAATCAATAAACCTGAAGTAGAGGGAATCAGATGGATTTCTAAGAGATGAAATTTGGATTGGGCATAGGCCTAGTCAGTTTTAATCAGCAATTAGTAAGTGCCAGATAGTACTCTAAGATATTACACCTCATGTTGCATAATGACGCTGAGTGAAATAATGTAAAATTACTCTAAAGGCAGGACCTATCACACATGTCACCCAAACTTACTGCAGATACCTCCATTTCTAAAGGGAAGATGTTGCCATCAGTAGGAGGTTCATTCATTCATCCATTCATTCATTCATTTATTCGTTCATTCAACAAACACAGCTTGCATACACACTATGTGCTAGACCCTGTAGGAGATGTCATAGTGAAATACACACACACACACACACACATGCACACACACACGTGAAAATACAAAAGAACACAGTGGCATGACACCTGTCCTGAGAAAGTTCAGTGTGGAAAGGGAGAAAGACACACTGAGTAGGGGTCAAATATGTGTAATATTACTTTTTTAAATGGAGTGAATGAATATGCACCAAATATTTTCAGTAGTTCAATTTGGGTAGTTTGTATTTTCTCCCTCAGTTTTTTTCTACTTTTCAAATTTCCTATCAAGAATACATATTCCTTTTATAACAAAAATGTGTCATATATGTACAAGTGTGTGTGTATGCATGTGTCTGGCACAAAAGAAGAAAGGAAATTCACAAACACATATAATATATATGGTGATTCCCAATAGAATATACATAACTTCAAGGTGTACTCTTAGGTTTCTAACGCTTATTAAATTTTCAACATTTATAATTCCAGAGAAGGAGAAGGAATACAAAAGAAAGCATCATTTTATAGGCTATTTTCTTGATTGTACTTGTAGTTGATTTATGGAGTGCTCCCTGAGTGATAAAAGAAAGGTCATAAACCATTAATTTATTGTACTAATAAGAACCGAGGGCCCTGATACAATTGTCTCATCATAGAGGGCGTAAAAAAAGTGAGAGGTGGTTAAAACTTTAAGAGTCCTTGCTCTTCTATTTTATCTCAGCTGTACTATTGCAGATTAATGAAATAATAAAACCTTCATCCAACTGATTTTATTTAATGTTATGGCAAAATGTTAAAGTTGCAATTCTTAGCACTGTAAGAGCAAATCCTTCAAAGATCGTAACTTAATTTAACTTGTTTTCAAACTGTGACTTATTTCAAACTATTTGGGTAACAAAATCTAGACTATTCCATAAGCATTACATTAGAAGATGCTGATAACAAAAAAGATTGTGAATTTCTTTGTTCATGAGTAAACACACATAGGAAAAGTATATCTCACAGCAATTTGGAGACTGTTTTTGTGAGTACCCTTTGTCATTTCTTCAGAGCCTCTCTCTCTGTCTCTTTCACATACACACATGCACACACGCTCAAGTAAGTGTCCTATCATGTCGGTCCTTGGGATGAAGTTGATGTTCTAATTTTGTTTCTTTCTTCCTGTCTGTGTATAATCTTGAGTAAGTCACCAGAAGTATCTGTGTCTGACTCCTCATCCTTAAAATAATAGATATGTTATCTCTAAGGTTAAGATCTCAACTTCTCCTTCCACAATTTCCAGTACAGAGAGCGGCAGTTCCTGCTTCAAAGGGGAGGCACAAGCCACTCTTCCTTGCCTGCCCACAAAATTTCTTTCACCCCAAAGTTCTCGACATCTGCTTGAACTATCAGTGAAAAGCACCACTGGGAAAGCCTTTCTGCACCGAGCCACATCCGTGCAGTCCCCTCTCGACTTTCCCGGTGCTGTGCGAGTGTCTGCGTTCCAAAGCGGCACCCCTGGCATCACATGGACCGACTCTGACAGATTTGTTTCTTCATTCGTCATCCCTCCAGATGGCTTTAAAATGAATATAGCATTCAAATAACTACACAGAAGAAATCATCCTATAACCAGTTGATGCATATAAAATGTGTGAAAATCAGATTATACCACTTATTTTTCCACTTAGAATTAGCTTCAAAGGTTTTCATTTTACATAAATGACATAACACGCAAAACAAGCATGTTCCACATGGGCCTAGCTGCTGCCCAGCCACTTTTCTATGGCTTGTAGCAATTCGGGCAAATAGTGTTTGGTTAACTAGACGCAGTTCCAGAGGGATGCTTTCCAAATTACCTTCAGACGGCGCTGAATTTAAAATGCATATATTTAGATAAGTAAAATACCTGAATAATAACAACAACGATAAAACAAACAGCAGATGGTTAATAACTACTGGCCTCATTTAACTTGTTTCCAAACTATGACTTAATTCAAACTATCTGGGTATTTTTCCATAGTGAAGTAATCCATGAACTCTTTTTTTCGTAAAGAAAACTGTATCTGCTGAGACAGAAAACAGCACTAGAAGTTAGTCATGCAGGTCCTATTCAGATCATTTCCAAATACTTCCACTCTTTTTTGCAAACAAGTTACATAAATTCTGCTTTGCAAATAAGGACGTGGCTCTGACTAGTTCACCATGTTTTTAAAATATATCATTTCATTGTAAACTTAAGAAGCCACCAAGATGAAGGATTCCCTTCTAGCCACCACCACATCTTGATTTTCTTCACTTTTCTTCAAAATCAAACCACACTATATAAAAGTAGCAATTTTGAGTATGTTAAGTAAACAGCAACATGCATGAGTTTGCCAAAACTTGTGGTGACCAGTTCAAATTCTGTGAGAGCAGGCACAAGATTCCTTTGAGAAGTGCAGGCTAGTGGTATAAAAGACATACAGAAATTATGTACTGGAAACCAAAAATGCTTTGGTACAAAATGCAGCATGATTTGCAGCTTTTTCACAAATTGTTGGAATAACAAATTTGACCCTATGCAATATTCTATGCTTAAATTATATTTATGTAGTGGTTTCAAATTTAAAAAATTATTTTTAATTATAGAAGTAATGTATTAATACCTGCATCTTATAACATAGATTTAAGGCTAAAATTCCATTTGATTCTCATTTCATTTCAAAACAATAAATTTTAAAAAGTTCTCTTTTTTTTTTTTTTTTTTTTTCTGAGACAGAGTTTCATTCTTGTTGCCCAGGTTGGAGTGCAATGGTTCTATCTCGGCTCACTGCAACATCCACCTCCTGGGTTCAAGCGATCCTCCTGCCTCAGCCTCCTGAGTAGCTGATATTACAGGTGTCTACCAACACGCCTGGCTAATTTTTGTATTTTCAGTAGGGACAGGGTTTCACTATGTTGGCCAGGCTGGTCTCGAGCTCCTGGCCTCAGGTGATTCATCTGCCTCGGCTTCCCAAAGTGCTGGGATTACAAGCGTGAGCCACTTCTGGCCTAAAAAAGTTCTTACATGTCTTTGCACCCACATCAAGTGTATTGTATTGTTTAGTAATTTCTCATTTACAGAAACTCACGTTTTGGCCCAGCATCCAGGCACAGAGTGTCTTCCCTGTGTCTTTCTCAGCCTTCTCTGCTGGGGATGCAGCAGTAAGCTCTAGACACAAAGGCCTTTGGATGGAGCTCCCATACTATGGAGGAAAGGTGGTGAACAGTGTGTTAAGGATTGCAATCTGAGGCGTAACAGGAAGTTCTAGGCACCGTGGAGAAGAACAATGCAGAGAAGAGGACGAGAAGATGCAGCAGGAAGGTCAAGGATAATGAGAATTTAAAATCTGGTAGCCAGGAAATGCCTCACTGAAAATTGGCAAGTGAGCAAAACCCAGTGTATTGTAAACTGCGGATCTGTTGAAATAGCCTAATAAATTGTTTTCAAACTGCCTTTGCTCTAGCTGTCAAGATGCAGCAATGTTCCTGTGACATGCATTTCCACCAGCGCCACCCATGAGGTCCCTTTACCCGTGTCACTTCCTCTGGATGGCCTGAGTCACATCTAGGTCTTAACTCTCAGAAGTAGAACTGATATCAAAAGCCTCCTGAGAATCTTCACGTGATTCTAGTTCTTCTCCTTCTCTATATTCTTTCCTTTCTCTTCCTTTTCTCCTTTCCCTTCTCCTCTTGTTTCCAAGACGAGAGTGGGAATGAGAGTACAAATGCATTGTGTCATTTCATGGTCAGTTTGGTTGACAGTTTGGGTAGAAAAGGATTCTGATCAGAGGCAGTCACCCTGTAATGAGAAGTAGTCTGCTTGTTTTTCCTTCATTTGCTGGGTGAATTATAAACATAAAAAAGATACTATGTACAAAGGGCAGACGAATAAAGGGTATAAATGCCTTTGATCAAAGCTCGCACTGTGATGCATAACCTATCCCTTTCAAGTCCTGTAATATGAGCAAAATGACTTTAGATAGTTATATTAAAAGATATAGATCGAGTTAAATGCAGTGGAAAGAACATGACATAGGAAGAGCTAGACGCTGGTCTCAGCAAAGTGGTGTTCCCACTGAACCTGAATATTAACTGCACCTAATATTTTGATCAGTACACTGATCTCTAACTAAGACAAGAACTCTCCGTGAAGTTCAATTTCCTCAAATCTAAAATAAGATCACTCCTGTACATGCTGCCTACTTTCCTTTTCTGCACAGACATTTTATTAGGCTCAAATAAAATGAAATAAAAACTCTGAATAGTTGTAATATACTCTGTAGATGAGAGGAATTATTACTTATTAAATATTAAAAATTGCAGTACCACATGTGCAGACTACAAACATGTGACTACCTAAAGCATGAAAAGCAGACACAGGTGCATAGATTGGCATACAAAAGTAACAGCACTGAAGACGTGACATCTCTATCCTCATCTGAAACGGAAGGAAATCAAATATGTACCACGGTTTACTGAATTGCTACCATGTTGGAGAGTATAAGAATTACAGAGTTACAATCTCCTATTGATGATTCAAGGCTTAACTTGCACAGGGTCTGATTAAAGGAAAGGAGAGAGAGCAAAACCTGCAAGACCTCTGAGACCCATTAGAATGACAATGAAATTACCACTTTCAGTTAAAAGAAATGAATTTCTAGCTAACACCATATACAAATTAACACAGCAAAATATAATTCTAATCTCTTCTTTCCTCCAGCACTGCTTTTAAGACTGTGGAAAAGAATAAGCATTCATTTCATGCTAAACACTCAGGACTAAATGATGAACTGCTGGCTTAATGAAAGCACACATTATAACTCTTAGCAATTTGGAAATAATGCTACAGATACACTAAGCATCCGATACAACCTTGTCCCTGTAGTCCAACAGCTTCTGATTTAATCACTGTATTAATTAAAAACCCAGAATAGACCAAAAGGAATTCTTTCTGTAACTAGCAATACATTTCAAACAAATGCTTTGCTTTTGAAACTGAGGAGTCTAACTTTCCAGGTTAGGAATAAGTGTTTTTTGTTTTGTTTTATTTTTATTTTTTAACAGGAGCATTTATCCTTTGTCAGACTAACATAAATGTGAAATATGAATGAATTTTATTTCTGTGAAGTTGGTTACTCGTCTTACAGTATAAAGTGTATCATAGGTTACATCTTGAAGAAGCTGAAGAAACACTATCTTTTCTGACTAGACAACAAGGAACTCATCAGCAAATATTCTCAGTGAATGAACACATTTATTTCTCTTTCCTTTTAATTTCTTTTTCTCTCATATTTTTGCTTCCTTTTAGGCAGGTGAAAAGTGTGGAGAAAATAGATTAATGCAATGAAATGGGATCCCTTTCCCATTGAAAAAAAATTAATGCTCTTTTTGAAAGTCCCAATGTATGTTTCTTAATACCATCCTCAATTGTAATTTCAAGTATCCTGGCAAAAGCACAGACGTAGAAGAAATGATGGCTGTCAGGGAATACTGATTTTTCTTCCAGTCTCCTTTCATATGTGACCTGTACTTTACAGTGGTCTGTCAGAGGGAACACTGCTTAGGTATGGTGGTTGCTGCCAATCACTCTCTCAGTGAAAGAATTATTCCAGATTCCCTTGTTTTCTTCTATAAATAAAAATTCTCCCTCTCTTTCACGCACACATACATCTATCTTACAGATATATATATATATCTGTAAGTATTCTTTAAAAGCAAAATAATACAGTAAGAAAATCTTAGTGTTATATCATCCATGGACTACTACTATGTAATTACTTATTTAAAATCTCAGCAATGATTCTGTTGAACTGACTTCAGTTACCTACAGACTGAAGAAATGCTGATATATGTGAATCCCACCCCTATGTCACTGATTCTGGAGGGGTTGGCGGACATCACTTTTGGTTAGTAATTCCTCCTTCTTCCTCCTTCCCTTTTTATCCAATCTTTTGGCACTGATGTGCATCACTGACAACTACAGACTGAGTAAGCTTCCTCCTTCAGATTGTTATTTAAAGTTCAAATTTCATTATTAGTTAAAAAAAAAAAAAAAGAAAAAGGATAACAAAGAAAAAGATTGGGTGGTACAGACAATTAAATCATTACTCATCAATGCCAAAATTCTAGGTTCTTTGTTCTTTGTCATAGACAGATGAGTGTGTGAGTGTCAATCCAGTCTTCCCTCCTCGTTTGACTTAGACTGGGCCACTTTTGGACATATTCAGCAATTCTGAATCATCTGTTCATGTCATCTCTAAAGCCAAGCCCTCATCATTTGACTCATCAATTATCATGTATTTTTACTCATAGATGTTCTCACTATAACTTTTTAAAGATGCAATTTATGTCTACTTTCCAGTAATCGTCTTGTTTTTACCAAAGCTTTTAGCTATCATTGTTTTTGCCACCTAGGTACTTTTGGTGGTTTTACAACATGAAACTTCCAAATAATCCCTGGTGTTGTGGACAACATGATTTCTCAATGTTGCTCTAATCTGCCTTTCTCACTTTAAACCGCTTCTTCCTAAAATGAGTCAAGAATGGGGCTCAGATGTTGTTTAAGGTACTAAACAAAAGCTGGGACCCTCTTCTCCTGTTTCTGGTAAACATTTGCCCTATAATTTTGTCTCAAGTTATTTCCTTTTTCTGCAGGTCTAGCTGTCGCTTTCATTGAACCCTAGGCTCTGCCATTCAAATGGACTGCAGACTATAATAAAGTGTTTCCAATTATGAAGCTTTTACCAACAAATAAGCTTCAAAAGATAGTGACATTTTCACCGTATGGCAGGTGAGAAGCAGAGCAAAGAGAAACAGAAAGGAAGGGGGCTGAGTGAGACTTGAACAAACTGGAGAAGTCCAAGTCGAACATGCACTTGTGAGTTACCAACTCTGCACAGAGAAATCAGCCTTAGTTCAATTTTGGCTTCTGTGACTCCTGCTATGGGTAAATACGACAAAATGCTTTAGTGACAAGGTCTGAGTCTGACACATGGGCAGACAGAATGGGGCTCATGAGCTTCTGCCATGATTGTAAAGGGAGCCTCTTAGATTGACTCTCATGTTGGCTGCATGATGTTAAAATCAGTAAGTCATAAAGACTGACAAATTTCCAGGGAATACACTTAATGTCACGCCTTGTCAAACACATCAAAGGAATTTGTTTTTGCCAGGAAGACTCCGGTGGCTCCCTGCAATGACTCAGCTCATTTATTTCAAATCCTAAAGTGGTATTTCCGTAGCTTGTAGGTCACCAACCTGCCAGCCTTGTAATTTACACTGCTGGAGTACAAACCGACATCGCTGGGCAGCCGACTGTTCCTTCTTCTCATGCAGGAACGTATCAGCCAGTGGCTTATACCTGTGAAAAGCAGCAGATGTAGAAAGCAATGACTGTGTTTGCCAAGCAAATAATCACATTCAACAGGGTTGTCTTTGATATGTGGTTTCTCAAAGGTTTCCCCATCTTTATCCCAGGAATACCCAAATACCTGTCCACTGTACATTTACTAGGCAACTGTAAATAATCCTTATCTTTTACAAAGAAAATGGTTTTTACAATGAGTCGAATATATTTTTCAGTCCTCTAATGTACGTGTAGCACGGTCATGGAGCAATTCAAACCATTAAACCAAAGGAAATTTGAAGGAAATGAAAATTAATCTATCAGCTATTTTTAAACATTTGGTATGCGCTTTAAAAATATACCTTTTAAGAGATTGAAGCATTATTTAGGCCACTTAAGAGTGAATTCCGATGTAACTAGAGTCCATAATAATGAAATACCAAAATGTTGATTCAGAATACTTATTTGTGAGGTAGCATCGCTTCTTGTCCATATATTAGATGTTGAACATTTAAAATATTCTGGCATATTTTTATTTTGTAAAGTATCAGTGAGCAATTGACTTCCATTCCCTAGCTGAAATTCATGGCAATATAATAGTTTCCTATAGGCTTTTCAAAAATGACTTTCAAAATTATATCTCCCATAAAATATCTATGTAAAATTCCCTTTGCACTTACGGTGTCTAACCTGAGCTATAGGCAAGGCTGCAATGGAGGAGGAGGATAAGGAGAAATACAAAAAGGAAATGAGCAAAGATCATTTCAAACAGTTGCACCCTGTTGCCTTCTGTGTTTATGATTCTCATGTCGGGTTGCTCTGCAAGCTGAAGGAAACTCAATGCCAAAGCTTAAGTCGTAAGTTTTCTGTTATTTTCTGTAGCATACCTTAGTGTTTCATCTAAAGTTCACTGCAGTAAATTTGGCATCTCCTAAAATGAGTTTATTCCATTTCCTTAGTGCAATTGAGGGAGGGAGTGTTTTGCCTACATGTATTTGTTTACTTGCTTCCCTCTTAGCAGGCAGTGGGAGTATGGGGCACATCTCATGGACAGCCACACAGGAATCACACATGAGTCTTATTTCAGCAGGGCTCACGTATGCAGCAGTACAGTCTGGTGTGTAATGGCTGGGAAAACACACCTGTCATGGAGAGAATGTATCTCAAAATCCCTACATTCAAATCCTAACCCCCAATATGATGGTATTAAGAGGAGGGACCTTTGACAGGTGTTTAAGGCATGAGGGTGGAGCTTTCATGAATGGAATTAGTGCTTTAGCTAAGGCTAAAGAGAAAAGGCCAGTTCCTTTCTATTAGGTCAGTGGAAATGTAATTGTGGTTTTCGCAATGTTGAAATTTGACTTTTGATATTGGAATACATTCTTAAACAAATGTGGTTATGTTATACACCATTTTAGTGTGCAAGCCTTGTTTTATGTTTTTTTGCTAATGACTTATGACTTGCTGTTTATTTTATATTTATTTTAGACTATGAGAATGATGTTAGATAAAAAGCAATTTTTTTAGATAAATTCAATCGATTTTTTTATTTGGTTCAAAATGGGCCATGAAACAGCAGCGACAACTCACAACATCAGCAATGCATTTGGCCCAGGAGCTGCTAACAAACACATAGTGCAGTGGTGGTTCAAGAAGTTTTGCAAAGGAGACAAGAGGCTTGAAGATGAGGAGTGTAGCCCCTGACCATTGGAAGCTGACAACGGCCAACTGAGAGCAATCATCGAAGCCGTCCATCTTACAACTACATGAGAAACTGCCAAAGAACTCAACATCAAACATTCTGGGGTGATCTGACATTTGAAGCAAATTGGAAGGGTGAAAAAGCTCAGAAAGTGGGTGGCTCATGAGCTAAGCGAGAATTAAAAAAAACTCATTTTGAAGCATTATTTTCTCTTATTCTATGCAACAACAAGGAAACATTTCTTGATTGGATTATGATGTATGATGAAAGTATATTCTACATGACAACTGGTGGTGATCAGCTCAGTGGCTGGACCAAGAAGAAGCTCCAAAGCGCTTCCCAAAGCCAAACTTGCACCAAAAAAAGGTCCTGGTCACTGTGGTCTGACCCACTACAGCTTCCTGAATCCCCGAGAAACCATCACACCTGAGAGGTACGCTCAGCAAATTGATGAGATGAGCCTGCAGCTGGCATTGGCCAACAGAAAGGGCACAGTTCTTCTCCACAACAACGCCTGACCTCACATCACACAACCAAACGTGGAAAGAACTGGGCTACGAGGTTTTGCCTCATCACCAGAGTCACCTGATCTCTTGCCAACCATCTACCACTTCTTCAAGCATCTCAGAAAATTTTTGCAGGGAAAGAGCTTCCATAAGTGGCGGGATGCAGAAAATGCTTTCCTTCCAAGAGTTTGTTGAATCTCAAAGCACAGAATTTTACACCGAGATAAACAAATTTATTTCTCATTGGAAAAAGTGTGTTGATTGTAATGGTTCCTATTTTGATTAATAAAGATGTGTTTGAGTTTAGTTATAATGATTTAATATTCACAGCCTCAAACTGCAATTACTTTAGCCCTAACCTAATACCATGTGAGAATGCAGTTCATAGAACAAAAAGGCTCTCTCTGTAAACCAGAAACCAAGCATCCACTGAACACGTAATTTGCTGACATCCTGACCTTGGACTTCCCACCCTCCGGGACTATGAGAACTTTCTGTTGTTCAAGCGCCACCTTGTCTATGGTAATTTGGGATGGCAGCTTGAACTGACCAAGACACTACCTAGTTACCTTCTCAGCTGAAGACATTTCTTATTTCCTTTCTTAAATCCTCAGCATTCACACTGAAAAGTTAGTGTATGAC
Source organism: Sapajus apella (assembly GCF_009761245.1). Taxonomy (NCBI): domain Eukaryota; kingdom Metazoa; phylum Chordata; class Mammalia; order Primates; family Cebidae; genus Sapajus; species Sapajus apella. Next base: position 9,349,604 of record NW_022437000.1, on the reverse strand, counting down.
TTTTCCTGGATTGAGAATCCTCATAATCTTGCTAGCTGTAAACCAAAATGAATTCCTTAATATCAGCAGCAACCCTTTCTTCTCATAGATGGATTTTTGCTCACCTATCAAACTCAGGATACAGTAAAGCAAAAAAATACAAAAAGTGGTAAATACCAGACTGAGACTAAAGTAACTGCGACTGGAATTGCAGTGCCAGAGGCAAGGATATGAAAAATGTGGCTCAGTTTTTTGCTCACACTAGATGGACTTCAGTGATTTGTCAATGGGTGAAGTATTTGGGAATTGTTATGCTTTTGATAGGTAACAAAAATGTAATTTCTTACACTGCATGTACTGAAGTTGGTATCTATGTGCTTTATTTTATTTTACTTTATTATTTTTATTGGGGTTTCTGCAGAAGAATAAACTGAATTTCCCCTGTACAACAGAGCAGGGCAAATGGGCATAAACGGGGACGTGTGGAGGGCTGGGAACCGGAGTAAGCTGTGCAAAGGGCAGGGCATGTGGACCACTGAGAAGGTATGGGCATCTCCCTAGTGATTGTCACATGACATCAGTATCTCTGTTTTTTTTTTAAATGGAGTTTCACTCTTGTCTCCCAGGCTGGAGTGCAATGGCATGATCTTGGTTCACTGCAACCTCTGCCTTTTGGGTTCAAGTGATTCTCCTGTCTCAGCCTCCCAAGTAGCTGGGATTACAGGTGCCCACCACCATGCCTGGCTAATTTTTGTATTTTTAGTAGAGACAGGGTTTCACTACATTGGCCAGGCTAGTCTCGAACTCCTCACCTCAGGTGATCCACCCACCTCGGCCTCCCAAAGTGCTGGGATTACAGGTGTGAGCCACTGTGTCCAGCTGACATTAGGACCTCTTATGAGCAAACATGGGTTAAGTTAGACAAAGTCTGAGTAGTTAAAAGGTGACAAGTGATGTAATTGTACAATGCGTTCAAACAGGAAAGAAACTGAATGGGGATCTGAAAACTGAGATTTAGTTTCCCACTTTGTAACCAGTTTGCTACGATGACCTCGGCAAGCCACCTAACAAGCAACACCCTGCCCTCCCTCAGAACTGCCTGTTTGCGTTTCTCCAGACAAGACACAAATTCTGTTCTGTGTTACAAACTCCGACCTCTCCTCAAAGTGTGTGAGCTCGCCCCGGTTAAGGGGCCATCTTTGTGCCTCATATGGTGCCTCTTAGGTTGCCCTTGAATGTATCAAGTTTAAATAATTGATGGCCAAGACATGGGGGTGTAGAGCAGGAAGTGGGAAGTCACATTTCTTGAGCCCTGAATGACTGCAAAGGGCTTTTCATGTCCCTCATGTCCTCCTCACAGACGCAGGACCTGGATGACAATCGTCTTTTGATAGTGAGACAGATAATGGTTGTAGACGTTCATTCACTTACCCGGGTTGATGGGGAGCTGTTATGGGCTAAACTGTGCACTCCCCCCAGTCCCCACCCCCAAAAGATAAGTGAATGTGATCTTTAGGGTCTTTGTAGAGGACTCAAGTTAAGACAAGGTCATTGGGGTGGCCCTAATCCAATATGATTCATGTCCTGGAAAGAAGAGGGAAATGCCACGGGAGACACACAGCAGAGGGCCACGTGATGCTGGCAGAGGTGTCAGTAACATAGTGGCAAGCCGGGGAACACTGAGGATCTATGAGCCCCACGGTGGATGCCACCCCAAGTTTCAGAGAAAGCGTGGCCCTGCTGGCAAGTCAGTGTTGAACTTCTCACCTCAGAGCTGGGAGAGGAAATGTCCACTGCGTGAAGCCATCGACTCTGTGGCACTTCGTTACAGCAGCTCTGGGACAGGGAAGTGACTGAGCTGGAGTTGAACCCAGGACAATCTGACTCTAGGGCCAGGCTCTTCACTGCCATTGTTACCATCTTGATGACCACTAACAAGCCCTCACCCTGGATGGTTTTAGAGTGAAAAAGGATAAGATTTACCCTAAAAAAAATTTAAAAAGTAAAACTCAACAGTAACCATCATGGTACCAGAGATGTAGGGATAAGAGGCCTTGGTCTGCTGGCCTTCCGGTGCCTGGATGCTCTTGAACAGGGAACTCATTCACACCCTCAGGAAAGCCACGTGTTTCTACAATTTAGCCAGAGTAATAACGGAAATGAAATCTCTCAAGTTATCTTCTTATTCTCTCTCATAATTGTCTCATTCTTGAACTTTATTAATTCTAACCAAGACTTTAATTGATATAATTCAAGCATCTGAATATAATATTAACAAGTCAGAATGAAAAATCAGGCACCTGATGCTTTTTTTTTTTCATTTGATATTGTTCTTTTGACACTTCAAATGGTATAATTCTGACATTTCAACAAAAGCAAAAAATAATCTCAGACAGGATGAGATACTCTATGTTAGTGTTATATAAAACATCTTGTCTTTTGGAGCGTGAGTATTGTCTAAAGGTGGTGTCACAGGATGGAAAGAGAGCGTCGCCTTCCATTCCTGAGCTAAAACAAATTCCCCCAGTACCTTTGATCTGAGGCCATAAGGTAATCACGAGCCTAAAGCAGGACCTCAGTCCTGAGCACAGGAGCAACTGGAGAGTGACTTGTCTGCTCTCCCCAAACTCTCCCAGCATCTGTCATCCAAGACAGACAGGTCACCTCAGTCCACTGAAGACACGTATATTTAGGCTTCACTTGCTCTGTGTCTGAGGCAAATCAATGGACTGTAAAAGGTAAACATGAGCCAGATGCAGTGGCTCATGCCTGTAATCCCAGCACTTTGGGAAGCCAAGGCAGGCAGATCACCTGAGGTCGGGAGTTCCAGCCCAGCCTGGCCAACATGGTGACACCCCGTCTCTACTAGAAATAAAAGACTAGCCGGTTGTGGTGGCATGTGTCTATAGTCCCAGCTGCTCAGGAGGTTGAGGCAGGAGAACTGCTTGAACCTGGGAGGCGGAGGTTGCAGTGAACCGAGATCACGCCACTGCACTCCAGCCTGGGTGATGGAGTGAGACTCCATTTCAAAAAAAAAAGAAAAAGTAAACATGAACCTTTCTAGCCAGGCTGCTCTTCCTGTCTTATACTGGTTTGAGATGAGGGGAACAACTGTCATCTAGTTTCATATCTGGAATTGAGGTTTGTGGCTCACTCAGATCAATCAATAAATTCACCAGTATTGACTGAGCATGAAGTCTGTGCTGGGGATGCTCCTAGGTGCAGGGAATGTAGCTGGGGATAAGAAACCAGAGTCCTTTATGGCAGAGAGAGGTAGAATTAAAACTTAAATAAGGGCTGGGTGCTGTGGCTCATGCCTGTTGTCCCAGCACCTTGGGAGGCTAAGGCAGGAGGATGGCTTGAGGCCAAGAGTATGAGACAAATTTGGAGAACATAGCAAGACCCAATCTCTACAAAAATTTTAAAGAATTAACCAGGCATGGTGGCACAAACCTATAGTGCCAGCTACTCAGGAAGCTGACGCTGGAGGATGGATTGAGACCAGCAAATGGAGGCTGCAGTGAGCTAGGATCACGTCACTGCACTCTAGCCTGGAGGACAGAGACCCCAACTCTTAAAAAAATAAAGTAAATAAGGAAGTGCGCCAAGTAAAATGAGAGATGTGGAGAAAGATAAGGCAGAAAAGTTTTCGCCGTGAGCAGACGCCCAGCACCGAGGGAGGATCCGGTGGCCTCTCTGGGGAAACGGTGGTCCCGCTGGAGTGTGGGTGGTGCAAGGCTGCTCTGGGGACATCAAGGAGTCGAGTGTGGCTGGAGAAGATGAAGGAGAGGAGCGGTGTAGGAGATGAGTTTGGAGAGGTCAGTGCAAGGGGGCTAGGATCAGAATCCTGCAGGTGACTGTCAGGACTTGGGCTCTGACTCCGATTCCCAGCAGTGAGGTTTCAGCACAGGAGCTCTGTCCCTTGACTTTAAAGAAAAGCATCATTGATGTTGCAAGGCTGAGGGGGGCTGGAGAGGGCAGGGAGGAGCCAGGGCTGCCATCTGGAGGCCCTTCCTATAGTCCAGGTGAGAGACACTGGACCAATGCTATGGTGACAGAAGCATTAAAACTGTGTTGGGCTCTCCACATACTTGGGTAGACCCAGCAGGGTTTTCTGGTGAATGGGTCAATGTGGATATGAAAGGAAGAGAGGATGGCTTCGAGGTTTTTGATCTAAGAAACTGGAGGCTGTGGCTGACATTTCCCATGGTGTAGTAGACAGGGAAGAGCAGTTATTCCCCAGACTAATGCTATTCATCAGGAGGGAAATACTGCGACTGAGAACCGAAAAGGAGAAATTTCGGTGGAGTTCTGGAAGAGATATTGATGGGACGTCAGCCAGTCCCCCCAGGCTAGATTTATTACCTTCATGGTTGCCCATTACTCATCTGTGGCTGGTTTCTTTACTGTCATACACCTCTGTCTGATGGGACAGGGCAGTATTGAGCATTCGCGAAACGGATGCAGCTTCTGTGATGGTGCAGAATACTCTTTCCCTCATGGGGTTCCAACTTCAAGCTGTGTTATATTAAATGCTCCATTTGCCTCACTTCTCGTGTTGAGTTTCTTGTGATGGGTTTCTAAACACTTTCAACTTCCCCTTCTTCTTGTCAGTCCACATCCTAAGTTGCCAGTGTATACTAAGTGTGTAGCTTCATAAAAAGTTCTATCACAAAGAAAAAAATTCTCTAATATGAGCACCATTCATCAAATACGTTCTCAACAGCAAGGATTCAAGCATAAAAACACGCTTCCATACATTCATGTATTGTGAATATGATAACACTGAAAGAACAGAAATCATAGTATCTTACAAAATATAAGTGAATGAGCCACCTCATAGATTATTTAAAAGGACAGGCTGAAATTGAAGAAGCAGAGAAAATCTAACTGGTAGAAGGTATAAAGAACCTAAGGAAAGTGATGAATAGTGTTTCTCTCTTCAAAGGTGATTGTTCCTTCCAATATAAGGGGGAACTTTGACATCCTGTGTGTCATGGACCTAGAGATAAGAAGAGCTTATGCAGTCACCACAGGATTCAGATTAAACATGGTGACTTTTTTCTTTTAGCTTGTATGTTAGGTTTGGGGTGTACATGTGAAGTTTTGTTACACAGGTAAACATGTGGCATGGGGTTTGTTGTACATATTATTTCGTTGCCCAGGTCTGAAGCCCAGTACCCAATCATTATCTTTCTGCTCCTCTCCCTCCTCCCACCCTCCATCCTCAAGTTACTGTCTATTGTTCCCTTCTTTATGTTCATGAGTTCTTACAGTTTAACTTCCAGCTATAAGTGAGAACACGTGGTATTGGTTTTCTGTTCCTGCATTGGTTTGCTAAGGATAATGGCCTCCAACTCCATCCATGTTCCCACAAATGACATTATCCCATTCTTTTTTATGGCTGCATAGTACTCCACGGTATATAAGTACCACATTTTCTTTATCCAATCTGCCACTGATGGGCATTTAGGTTGATTTTAAAACATAGTGAATTTTGGCCAGGCACAGTGGCTCATGCCTGTAATCCCAGCACTTTGGGAGGCCAACATGGTGAAACTCCGTCTCTATTAAAAATACAAAATTAGCTAGCCATGGTGGCATGTGCCTGTAATCCCAGCTACTCAGGAGGCTGAGGCAGGAGAATTGCTTGAACCAGGAAGTCAGAGGTTGCTGTGAGTAGAGAGCGCACCACTGCACTCCAGCCTGGTGACAGAGCAAGATTCCGTCTCAAATAAAACAACGTAGTGAATTTTAGTTGGCTACTTACAAAAGACTATCGGGAAATGGAAGACTCATTTTCTTAGAAAAACACAATGCATGTATGTCAAGCTAATGTTTATTAACCTGAGATGCAGTTTCTCTGAAAATGTTTCTATTTGGTAAACATTGGTTTTACCTCTTCATTCTCAAAGAAAATTTTTTATGAAAGTAAAACCTGGCCAGGCATGGTGGTTCATGCCTGTAATCCCAGCACTTTGGGAGGTCAAGGTGGGTGGATCACAGGGTCAGGAGATTCAGACCAGCCTGGCCAACATGATGAAACCATGTCTTTACTAAAAATACAAAACTTAGCCGGGCATTGTGGTGCATGCCTGTAGTCCCAACTACTTGGGAGGCTGAGGCAGGAGAAACTCTTGAACCTGGAAGGTTGCAGTGAGCTGAGATAGCGCCACTGCACTCCAGCTTGGTGACAGAGCTAGACTCTGTCTAAAAAAAACCAAAACCAAAACCAAAACAGAAAACGTAAAACTTATATTGTTTCAGTATCCTGAAACCCCTTAAAAATTTAATTCACGTATTGAACACTTACTATGAGCAAAGTATTCTGCCAAGAAATGCCAAGATCACTAAGACATGTAAAGCAGTGTTCTAATTTTACTGCATATGGTCAAATATAAAGCAAGACTTTTTTGGGTCAAAATTATACCTCAGAAAAGATGTGTTTTTCTTATTTCAAGACATTATACTATTTAATCAAATTACTTCATTGTGAACAAGAAAATAATCTTTGGGGAGAACCATTACCCTCCTGCTCTTCCAGAAAGAGACTGGATAATCCATGAAAAGAGAAAAAGTGAAGGAGGAAACTGGAATGTCGTAGGAGCTACCTACTGGAGGACCGACAGAGAAAGAGAGTGTTGAAGGGGAGGGGAAAGGAGGACCGGGCAAGAAAGGACTGGATGGGAGCTGCCTGATTTCAGAGCAGCCAAGGGAAGGCAGCGTTGGAAACGTGGTCGGCAGTGCTGAACATCACGGAGGAAGAGACGCGGCTGCACACAGCGGGGCTGCGGTGTTTGGTGACTGTGGCATCAGTGGCAACGTCATTCATGGGAGAAACTAGATTACGATGGCATCAAGACCCTAGCAGCTGGTGGTTCATAACATCGATCAAAGAAAAGACCAACAGCTGGAGGGTGACACAGAATCAATGAGTGCTTTTTGTTTTTCAGAGGCAAGGAAAAACTGATTAAGCTCGCAGGCAGCAACATTTGTAGAAATACATACAATGTCTATATTCTATCCATATTTATTTTTGTATATTTCCATTTTTCACCAGATTATCTTATTTATAAATGTTAGCTCTGATAGAATGAGGATGTACTTTCTTCTGGGACCACTCCTGGGCATTTTTTCTGGGGGCACTGCATGGTCTCTGTACCTGCCGTGCACACCACAAACGTAGCTGTCTGCCCACGGCTATATAAGGAGCATCTCCCCCATTCTGTGAACTTAGATTCATATTCCTGCTCTCACAGTAAACACAGAGCAGGTGCGGAAGGGTGATTTTCTAGCTATTTGGGGCTAATTTCCAGCATTCAGAAGGCAGCATGGTGGGTTGAACATAACAGCTGCCTAGCAACAAGACTGACATACATCATGAAAACAGAGAGAAGTATGAAGAAAAAGGAGCACAAGTGGGCTTGAGAGAGAGATAAAACCTGCTGCAAAGTGGAGAGCCGGGGAGGATAAGAAAGAGAAATGGGACAGGGAGGGGCGGGAATTGCAGGAGAGCTTTTCCACTAAAGAGGGAGGATTGGTGTGGTTTTTTTTTTTCTTTTAAGGAAAAGGATATAAAAGCAGAGACAAAGTTGTCAAAAACATTCTAGTTCACACAGAAATCTATTTTGTTCTCTACACGTGCACATTCTTTCCCTCTTTCCCATGACTGACAGGAAATACCCCACCCATCACTGCAGTTGAGTTCTGTCCATCCCGCTGTGGGTCTCCTCTGCTGTCCTGCAGCCTCCCTAGGCCCACACTACAGGAAAACACATGGAGCCTTTCACCACACACGCCTGCCCACCCCTTATCACCTTCTGCCCCTTTGGAAGGGTCCCCTGGATCAGGACGAGTCACATCACCTCCCATCTCCCCACAATCCCTGGCACTTGCCCTGCTGTTGAACTAGAGCCGGTTAGCTGACATGTGGATGCACAGCCATAGAGTGCACCTGTCCTCTCCCTCATGACCTGCCCTGCTTATTTACAAGAAAGACGGAAGGGGACATCAGCTATATCTTGCAATGGCTTTTGCACCACCTGGAGTGCTGAGGCTTTGAATTTGGTCTTGAGTTTATTTTCACATCTACAGGGACCCATATGAGGCTTAGTTCTCACCATGGTCTGCACGTGGCTCTGCTGAGGCAGGAAGACGTCTTTGCATTATCACCACAACAATGCCAGGCCTGCTGCTTCTGGGTCTGGCCAACACGGATTTCCCTTCTACTTCCAAACGAGGGAGAACAGGCTGCTATCATCTTTTAGAAACACGGATGCACCATTCAAATGAAGACATCATGATGCTTCACATTGCTGAAAATGTTATTTCCCATGCAATTCTTGGTTCAAGGGCCTCCTTGGAACCTTAGGGAAGGGCCACCCTGCAGCCCCAGGAGGTCTCTCTTGCAGTCTTGGGGACTGGCATGGTAAAAGACTTCCCTAGAGTCTGTGTACAACATTCTGGAGTTGAAAATGGAGCATGAGGGAGAAAAAGAAGGGAGGGAAGAACAGAGAAACAGGAAAGCAAAGGAAGATTTATAGAGTGCCCATAAATTCCAGGTGTGATAAGAGACGATGCCACATCATAACTGACTTCTCACAACAACTCCAGAATTATATTTAAAGACATTATGTGATAAGACAGAGTCAGTTTATTGCAAAGCTAACATCTTAATCTGGGCTGTAGGATCTTGAGTCAAATGTAGTTTCTAAATCAATATGGGAGATGGGATGATAGACGTTCATCCCTCTTGTTTTGTGCTTGAAAGGATAAAGGCAACCAACATACAGAACAATGTACAAATGAATCATATTAATAATACAGAAAATGGCCGGGCATGGTGGCTCACACCTGCAACCCCAGCACTTTGGGAGGTGGAGACAGGCGGATCACCTGAGGTCAGGAGTTTGAGACCAGCCTGGCCAAAAAATGGCAAAACCCCATCTCTACTAAAAATACGAAAATTAGCCAGGTGTCGTGGTGGGCGCCTGTAAATCCAGCTACTTAGGAGGCTGAGGCAGGAGACTCACTTGGACCCAGGAGGCGGAAGTTGCAGTGAGCCCAAATCATGCCACTGCACTCCAGCCTGGGAGACAGGCAGGGTGAGACTCTGTCTCAAAAACAATAATAATAATAATAATACAGAAAATGAAAAAGGCAAGATTCCATACTATTCCATTAAATTTTATGATAGCTTTTGCCTTAAATTCCAAGTCTTCTACATCAGGGTCATATTCCCCCATGCTCTCTGTCTCTGTCTCTCTCTGTCTCTGTCTCTCTCTCTCTCTGTGGTGGTGGTTGTTTTTGTTACTATATTTTAATGTCCTCATGGCCATATTTATTAGGAATTAATCTCTTAAGATTCTAAAACAGCATCCGCAATGAGACTCACTTTCTGACTTTCACAACGCTGTTGGCAGAAACGCAGAGGAAGGGAAAGCAGTGGGCCTGGAGGAGCGAGGGGATGCCTGCCTCCTGAGGTGGTCTCAGGACCACCAGAGAGCCTCGGCAGGGCAGTTCACCATCACTGGAAATGACCGGGCTGCTGTGCAGCTCCCCATCTGTGGTTCTGTCTGGAGGCTCTGTGTCTTCTGGTGCGGTGTGGAAGGGCAGCCTGTGGCCCGCTGAGCTCACTTCCACCACAGCCACTGCTCTCAAGCACCACACTGGCAACACCACCTGAATCCCAGGGATTCATCCGTGGACTTTAAGTAATTAAGCCAGGGGGCCTCTCCTCCCAGACAATATGGGAGTTGAATAATAAAAAAGAATGCTGAATTATACTTCAGCTCCTGGGACTAGGCAACACCAGAAAGCAGATAAAAAATGAATTCAGAGCATCTGCTAAGAATTTGCATGACAATACTCTCAAGTTCTCTTACTCAAAGCTGGTCCCACCATTTCGTTTTAATCGTGCCATATAACAACATTGTATTTATTCAGTAAGTGGATGAAAGGGAAACACTAAATCAGAAATGTCTCAGCATGAAACATACACCAAGTTCCATTACCTGAGCAGCCTTTCCCGCCCGTGATGTTTATTTTAGCCAGGTTTCTGCTTGCTTCCAATACATCCTTGGATACTTTTCTGCACGGACTCCCTACCTGTGCATACCTAATACTCAGAGCCATCTACCAAAGGGAACATTTAATTTAAAACTGTGCCTTCTTGGAGAACCTAGACTTTGATGGAGCTGAAATAATGGTCGGAGGCAGAGGAAGTAACCACGCTGTTCTCTGATTTGGTCACACATCTCAGGAGGACATGGGGCCCAGCCTGTTCCGTACATTCAAATCAATATCTTTATTCTTCATGCATTTTATAATTCACTGGCTGGGCCACGGCTTGTATTTATCAGCTACAAGAACAGCTTGTTTCGTTAAACTGAAAAGAACAGATGTTCATTTGTTGTTTAAGCCTAAATAAAAGACCTGTTTAAGCTCTGAGGTTTAAGTAAAATTATACCATTCCTAAAGCAATTTGCTCCTTAATCAAATATTCACCAAGGTCAATCTGACCTCCTTTTCAAGCAGGGACAGAAAACTAAACAGGTAGATTTAGTTGTTGGAGATATTTGTTATTCCAGTGTTTTTCTCCCCTGACTGAAGAGAGAAGACTATACCTGAGAATGGCTAACAAGCATTGCGGAGTTTTTTGTTTGTTTTTGGTTTTGTTTGTTTGTTTTTTGAGAAGGAGTCTCACTTTTGTTGCCCAGGCTGGAGTGCAGTGGCACAATCATGGCTCACAGCAATCTCCACTTCCTGAGTTTAAGCAATTCTCCTGCCTCAGCCTCCCAAGTAGCTGGGATTGCAGGCACCTGCCACCATCCCTGGCTAATTATTGCATTTTAGTAGAGATAAGGTTTTGCCATGTTGGCCAGGCTGGTCTCAAACTCCTGACCTCAAGTGATCTGCCCATCTCAGCCACTCGAAGTGCTGGGATTACAGGTGTGAGCCACAAACACCTGGCCAGCATTGTGCAAGTTTATGGCTAATGCCAATAATTTTATTATTTAAACAAGTTTATGCCTATTTCAGATATTAAGTTGAGTTACCCACTACCATATGAATCTACTGTTCAGAGTATCATTGCCAGTGCAATTGATTAGCAAATCACTGAGCAGTTAAGATTGAAATTACAATTATCTCCAAAGGAGCAGCCCGGTGCTGAGACTACATGACTCTGTTTATACAGCAAGGCACTTTCCTCTGCACACCTCCTTTGGAAAGTGTGGCAAGGTTCAGTTAAGACCTAGGGTTTGGCATTTGAACTGAATTGTGTTTGTTAATTTGGAAAAGTATTACTTTAAAAATATAGCCGATCAATATTTATTATAAAGACAAACATTGCCAGTAAGATAGTAAACATTAGTAGCAGTGAATTTTAATGTCATTTAACTGTGTTAGGCCACATTGAGTCAAGAACTGCAACAGACATGTACATTTTCAGAACATATCATTGTAATGATCAATTTAATATAAATAATGGAATTCCTATTTCTCTTCAGTGGGACACTTTAAATACAGATATGTTGCTTTTGAGTAATGTAACAAAGATGACTGGATAATAGTGAGGGGTAATTAGCAACATTAAGAATTAGAGTCCCAGCCGGGCATGGTGGCTCACGCCTGTAATCTCAGCACTTAGGGAGGCCGAGGCAGGTGGATCACGAGGTCAAGAGATCGAGACCATGCTGGCCAACTCGGTGAAACCCCGTCTTCACTGAAAATACAAAAAAATTAGCTGGGCATGGTGGCATGTGCCTGTAGTCCCAGCTACTCAGGAGGCTAAGGCAGGAAAATCATTTGAACCCAAGGGGCGGAGGTTGCAGTGTGCCGAGATCATGCTATTGCACTCCAGCCTGGCAACAGAACAAGACTCCATCTCAAAAAGAAAAAAAAAAAGAATAGAGTCCTGAACACATATTCAGAGGGAAAATAATTTGTGCACCAAATTGTCATATTGTATCTTGATTACTTATTTCCACTATATGTAAATATTGGACGGACAGGTCCAAATGATAAGAAAAATATGCATGACATTTGAAATGTGGAAATTTAAGTATATTATCATTCACTGATAGGCACTAATAATGGTAATGAAGATCTAAATTTAAAAAAAAAGTCATGATTAAAATTAGAATTAGCTAGAACCCTAAAGAAATTAATATTACACGAAATAGTTAATCTCTTAATATTCACTAATATATCACATGCCTTTGACACAACACATATTTCAAAGGCTGGATCCTATGTATGCTTTCTACCTGGAATTCACTTCTTTTGACAATTACCCCATTAAGACAAACACATATGCAACCTTGTGCTTGGTCCTGGGGAAACTGCAGTGAAGCAGAGAATCCTGTCTTGGAGCATCCTCTGAACAGAATGCTGGCCATTGTCCAATGGGCCTCTGGTAACTACCTAATTCTATAGAGGTGTGACCTTTGATTGCTTTTGAGAAGGCTATTTTACAGCTCTGTGTAAATAGAAAACTTATATCAATGCAAATAATTCTTTTCCAAAGCAGCACAACTGATGTCTATCTTGGGCAGCACAGATAAATTTTGTCAGTAGAAAATACAAACCTCTATAAATCTATCTTTTACTTGAACTGGTTTTAACATACTTTCTCTAGTCTCTTCTGTAAACAGAGACTGGAGTTTGGGCACACCACTTTATCAAAACATCCCATGTCAAGATAGCTAACACGTTACAGGTCATATTTAATAACCATATTTCAAGGTTTCTCTCCATCACACCTTTCTGTTTCCGTAGTGTATGGATCTGCTGACTTCTCCCTCATTGAAACCGCCTGTCACTGAGTGTCATCCGCGCTTGGCTCTTCCCTCTCACCTGCCTCACACGTTCTCAGTATCCCTTACAGACCCTGCTCTGTCCACACCCCCAGTGAATGTGCATGTCTCAGCATCTGTATCTTGGCTATGCTGGCATGTCTTTCTTCAGCAATCACAAACACATGCAAGGTTAAAACTATCATTTAGGAATGAATGACTTAAAATTGTTACGCACCTAAATGCAATCCTCCCTTTCTTGACCTTCACACCTATGTGTTGAATTTCCTTCTGCACAGCACAGCTTCCATGTCCCAAGGAGACCCCGAGATCATCCATCCTCCCACATCCCCAATCATTCGCTGCTGTTCCCTGGGGTCCGCCCTCTCCCCACCTCCCTGCCTGCAGACCTGGGCTCTGCCAACACTGGTTCATCAAGTTGTGACCCTTCCATATCCTAAACACCTCCAAAGTTTATGTTGTCTTCTTCAGCTCAATGAAGTTTTCTCCCTACAATCTCAACTAAATCTTTCTCAATTACTATCATCAATAGTGTCCAAAATACAACTCTCATGCCCTCTCTAGTTAATTTGTGGCATGGTCTTGCTTACTATCCCACAGTGACACCTCACTTCCTGCATCCAGACCTGGTTTTTAGTTTGGCACCAGCACCCTTCATGAGGCAGTCCTTGCTGTGTCTTTCTCTAGTTCAATATCTCCCTGCCCATTGGGATCTGCTCTTCCCCAAGATAAATGTGCCAAACTCACACACCCCCTCAGAGTTGTGCTTCTGCACCTGGTTGTGTGGACAACCCTTTCTAGCTAATTTTAAGTGGCTTCAAGACTCAACTTCATGTCAGCTACTGCAGGATGTCCTATAAAGGTCTCCCCATAACCCCACACTGACTGGTCCAGATGCTTCTTTTCTGGGTTCCCTTCTCCTTCATTACTCCAAATGGTCATTTTTCTGTTTTCCCTGGCTTTGGAGGTAGGGGCTTTTTGTACATTCCATATTTTTATTCCCAAAGTGTCCCACAGTATCTGACATGTTGCAAACATTCACAAACTATTGCTGAGTGAATGAAAAACAGGAAAGAACGGATGGAAGGAGAAATGAGAAGAGGCAGGAGAAAAAATTTTAATACTTATTTTTTATTTCTCAACATAATTAATATATAGTGTTTATATATATGTATACTTATAAAGTGAGTATGCTTAAATACGATTTACTATTATTCTAATAATAGCTCATGGATGTGATCATGCTAGTGACCATCCTGTTAAACATATATAAAAATAAGTGATCCATAGCACCCAGCCTATTTCATTAGCCATCAGTGTAAAAGTGCAAATTCATAGCACTTATTCATGTCTTATTTTCATTTATAATTATATTGAAGGGTACCAACAATGTAACTTTAAGTGGCACCTGGCCGCCATCTCTGAGGTCCAAGTCATCATCAGATCTGCCATCGGCCTGCCCTTTCACATTGAGGTGGCAGCAGTTGTCCTGGTGCCATCAATCCCATGCCTTGGGAACAGATGCAGTCATTAGGATGAACTGGTGCTGCTATCATTGCGTCTCTAGGCTTCTACACGATTGTTATCTAATCGTTCTCTTTTCCTCTTATTCATCTGGATTATTTTGAAAAATTTATAAGTACCCAAGTTTTCTTTAGATGTGTCTTCTTTTACACTTTTAGATTGGATGGTATTAAAAGAAGCCTATGACAATTTGCTTAACATCAATTTTAAACATCTAAAATGCATTTAGAAACAGGAACTGCTGAGTGGGTTAACTTAAGTAAAAATGACAAAATGGATCAACTTTAAGCCTATGTTTATACATAATGCATTATATATGTGTTGTAATAGGGAGATACCTACTGCATACGACCACAGATCTATATTATGGAATAGAAATAGATGCAAGCTATGACTTCACAAAAGCTTCATTCCTCGACACTCCATCTCTTTTACAGACTGTTGCAAATATTTGGTATGAGGCTGGTGCCCTTGAAAACTCTCATGATGTCATGATTGCCACCCACCAAGTGCAATTATCTGCACACTTTAGAGATTTGCAAGGATTTATCTGCCCTTATAAACATTGAAGCACTGTGTCTTGCTCACCTATGGGATTAAACGTTTCCAGCCAGCATTAAGTATGACTCCCACTTATAGTAAGCCTCTAGGTGGCCTCTAGGCCACGGAGCTTTTGACTCTTGATATTTGACCTTCTTTTTGTCTTTTCCTCATTATGTTTCATAAGTTCTTGACTCATTTATGCCTCAGTTGACACCATTTTTCTTAACCCAGCACCCTCAGTACACCTTTCCCTAACTCACAGCTCCAATGGACAATTCAAAGCCCTTGCTTTTTGGTCCTTTACTGCAAAAATTCTTTTTTTTTTTTTTTGGAGACAGAGTTTCACTCTTGTTGCCCAGGCAGGAGTACAGTGGCATGATCTGGGCTCACTGCAACCTCCGCCTCCCAGATGCAAGCGATTCTCCAGCCTCAGCCTCCTGAGTAGCTGAGATTACAAGAACCTGCCACCACACCCGGCTAATTTTTGTATTTTTGGTAGAGATGAGGTTTCACCATTTTGGCCAGGCTGGTCTCAAACTCCTGACTTCTGGTGATCTGCCCACTTCAGCCTCCCAAAGTGCTGGGATTACAGGTGTGAGCCACGGCACCCGGCCTGCTTTTTTCCCATGATTACTTATCTCAGTGAAGGGCATCATTACTCCTCCTGTAACCTAAGCTAGATCTCTGGAAGCATCTTCATTTTTTTATCTTTCTTAAGCCCCATATTTATAGTTAAGTAGTGCTATTTTTAGATTCAAAATATCTTTTTTCACAACTATCCCTTCAGTTCATTAAAATTATCACTGTTCTAACTTCGGCTACCATCAAGTTCACTCAAAACTAAACTCTGCTTAGCTGCTAAAAGTGTTTCTTAAAGAGGAGTGATGTTACCTCCCTCAGGGGCATCTGGCAGTGTCTGGAGATGTTTTGGTTCCCATGATGGGAAGTGGGATGCTGCTTCTTGATCCTGTGAATAGAGATTATGTATGCTGATACTATTCGACAAATCACCAGTCAGTCACCACGATGCAGAATGATCAGGCCACAAACACCAAATGCCAAATTGCTCTGTGTACAGCAATCTAGCTCAGAAGTCAGCATTCTCTCTGAAGAGCCAGGGAGCAACTACTTTAGGTTTTGTGGCCCATATAGTCTGTATTGCCACACTCAACTCTGCCTTGAAAACGATATGAAAAGAAATGGATATGGATGTCTAACAATGAAACTTTACTTAAAAAACAGGCAGCTGGATGGATTTGGCCCATCATCTGAAGTTTGCCAACCCTTGATCTAGCTTAAGGAAAAACACAATCACGTTATTAGCACTGCAGAAAATGTTTAATGCCTACTAGTTGTGGCATAAAGTCCAAGTTTTATACCCTAGAATACACAGGTTCTACCTTTTTCTCACTTTCTCAGCTTTTCCACTTGCTCTTATGCCACTGCAATGGTGGCGTCTTTTCCTGTACACCTTACCGTGTCCCGTCCCTCTTTCATATTAACCTCAACTACCCTTACCCCCAGGTCCAGTTCTAAGTCTGGGAGCTCCTCCTTTGCCTTTTTGGATGTGTCCATCTCTCACTGCTGCTCCAGGCCCCTGCAGGAGCACTTGTATGCACTCCTCTCTGGAGGTATCAGGCTCTTCTCCTAGGCTCTGCCGACCCCGCCACATGCTATCTTAGGTGTCTCTCACCCCTTTTCTGTGAGACGGTCGAGGTTTAAGCAGGACCTACTCATCTTTGTATCTTCAACGTGTAAAACGTCAGGTAGTTTGTGGGACTCAATATTCATTCTAATGAATACTTCTATGGAGATGTCCTTGAGTTTTCAAGCTTTTAGGTCTTCAGGGAACATTTGGCAATAAATAAACTTTTAGAATAAAGGCACCATGTAGTATTTTACTTTGTTAGATTTTATTTGAGATGGCTTCTTAATTTTAAATATTTCAGTGAATTATGTTGAGAAAGTATATCTGTAGCTTCATGTGAAGAATTTCTATTTTTAAACAAATGAATGGATAATATATGAGAATTCTAAGAAGAAAATGTACAAGACTCACATATATATATATATATGTATACCTATAATATATAAATAAAATATATATATACATGTAGCTCACACCTTTCAAGCCTGTCTTCATATGTTTTTTGTTTGTTTGCTTGAAACAGATTAAATACTGTTAATATGGGATTATGTATGATTTCCCTGGTAACTGAAATTGAAGAGCACATAATAAAGGTCAGAGGCATTTGCTAAAATACTAAGCTTTTGAGCCTCATTCCTGACCTGATAAATGGTCATTCAGTACCAACACTTACAAGTAATGGTTGCTGTAAAAACTTTTGAGATAATATATGAGAAATATAAGGGAAAGGTACTTTAAAAAAATCATATTCCTCTATGTTCATTATTTATAAATTCTTAAATATCTTAAGAATTTTTTCATGTCACAGAGTTCCCGGGTTAAAGCAGTAGCAGATCATCAATAAGAAAGTGGAGGATTTCCTGCTAACTCCCACATTCTATTGTGGAGAAAGAAGGTGGCAGTTTGTCCTGAGCCAAAGCACCTTTTTTTGTTTGTTTGTTTGAACAGGGGGACAGAATGTTCAGAACTCTGTTCAGAACTCTACAGATAAAAATACATTGTTGACCATTTGGTCATTAAAGCTCCCAACCCAAGATATCCCTGAGAAAAAGAATGAAAGTCATCATCTTCCTGGACAATTTCTAGTACGCTTAATTTTAACTTAATTAAAATCCATGCACATTCAAACAAATATAGGACTCGCCTCCACTTCCTATCCAAAACTCACGTCTAGCATCATCATTTTATGAAATACCAGCTGCTCTATGTTAATTTTTATACAGAGATATGTCTGTTTAGGAAAAGGTGGTATACATAATCTAAATAATCAAAGCAGGAAAACAGTTACCCATATAGAAAAACATCATCTACATTATCAAAAGCTATCTTAAGAAATACAAGTGTTCAAACAAAACCATCATTGTAAAAAGTTCTCCATAAGAATTAATTGTAGCTGCTCACAAGATACCCCATGAGCAATTTATTTTATTCAATTTTACTTTACTTTAACTTTTATTTTAGATACAAAGGGTACACGTGCAGGTTTGTGACATGCATATACTGTGTGATGTTGAGGTTTGGAGTATGGACCCTGTCACCCAGGTAGTGAGCATAGTGCATGATAGGTCATTTTTCCACCCATGCCCCCTCCCTAGTCTGTTGTGCTTGTTGTTCCCATGTTTATGTCCATGTGTGCTCAATGCTTAGCTTCCACTTACAAGTGAGAACACATGGTACATGGTATTTGGTTTTCTGTTCCTGTGTTAATTTGCTTAGGACAATGACCTCCAGATGCATCCGTGTTGCCACAAAGGACACTATTTCATTCTTTTTTATGGCTGCATAGTATTCCAGGAGCAATGTAATAGTTAAAAAAAAAAAAAAAAAGAAACCTATATGGTAGGGAACTCATATAGAAAATAAATAAATCCCAGATTTCTTCGTGCAACCAAGATGGAGCAATAGTCACCGATTTGCACTCCCTCCTGAGACACCTGAAAACTGGGCAGTAAATAGGAAGCAATGGCTCCCAGGTTATATGATACTAATGAAGTCAGTGAACTCTGAGAGACAGAAAACAAATGAATTAATCCCTAACTCTGCCCCAGGTGACTTCATGGAGTTTTCCGGGCTATGACACAGAGAGGTGAACCAAAGTGAAATCTGGAAATCTGAGTGGAAGAGATGAGAGAGGAAAGATACCAAGGCCCTTAGAGTTTTAGGGTGGAAAATCACCAAGGAGACAGCTGCCCAGATAGGAATTTCCAAGATCTTCAGAGCCTCCCTCTCAAGTCATGAGCAGAACACAGATCAGCACAGGCATGTGAAAAGACTACCTAAGTCCCAGAAAAGGACCACTAGAGTGGAGCAGAGATAACCATCCTTAGGGCAGGGACAGAAGGAAGAAGGGCTGTTCCCATCTGCAAGTGTGAAAAACTCCATAACTCACGGGCACTGGGTAGAGAACTTGATTGTTTTGCGTCAGTAGTAAAAAATAATTAGACCTTGATTAAGCGCGGCCCTGACTCCACGTGACAAAACTGAAAAGTAAAATCCCCAAACGACAAATCGCTTCCAAGTGACTTACTTGTACCCCATAACAAACTCTAGGATATTAGCAGAAGTATAAAAATGTATGTCACTTGACAAAATAAAACTCTATACTATTCAACAATTACCAGGCATGCAAAGACATGGAAATACAGAATCTATAATAAGGAGAAAAATAAATCAATTAATACTGACCCAGAAATTACACAGATAATGGAATTAGTACACTAATAGATACTAGAAGAAAAATTAAATATGTTAAAGACGTGTAGATTTTTTTTTTTTTTTTTTTTTTTGAGACACAGTCTTGCTCTGTTGCCCAGACTGGAGTGCAGTGGTGTGAGATCTAGGCTCACTACAACGTCCACCTCCTGGGTTCAAGCAATTCTCGTGCCTCAGCCTCCTGAATAGCTGGGACTACAGGTGTGCACCACCATGCCTAGCCAATTTTTGTTGTGGTTGTTGTTGTATTTTTAGTAGAGATGGGTTTTTGCCATGTTCCCCAGGCTGGTCTCAAACTCAGCTCAGGCAATCTACCTGCCCTGGCCTTCCAAAGTGCTGGGATTACAGGTGTAGTCACCACACCCAGACTAAACAGAATTTTAAGGAATCCAAATTAAACTTCTAGAAACAAAAGATACAATAACTGAAACCAAAAAAATGCATCAAATTGGATGAACAGAAGATTAGACACTGCAGAAGAAAGGATTAGTGGGCCGGAAGAGATGCCAACAGAAGCAATCCCAAGTAAACACAGAGAAAAAAGACTAGGAAACATAAACAGAGCATGGGTGATATGTGGGAGAACGTCAAATACCTAACACACATAAAACTGTAATTTCTAAAGGAGAAACAACAGAAAAGAGAATAGAAAAAAATCTGAAAAATTTTCCAAATTTTATAAAAGCTGTAAACTCAAAAATCCAAGAAGTCAGATGAAACTCAGGTATAAGAAACATGAAGGAACTATACCAAAGTGCTTACTCAAACATAGTAACATACAGAAAACCTCAAAAGCATATGGAAATAAAAGGTATATTGTGTATGGAAGAACAAAGTCAAGATGGACAGCAGCTTTCTTCTTGGAAAAAGTGCAAGACAGAAGAATAAAATCTTAAAAATACTAAAAGAAAAATATGTTGACCTAAAATGCCTTTCTCATCAAAATGCCTTCCACAAGTGATGTAAGAATGTATAGCATCAAGAGTAAATGCTCATGCAAACCACAGATTCTGTGTGATAATAATGTGTCAATGCAAATTCATCAATTATAGTAAAGATAACCCTCTGGTAGGTAATTTTTGATAGCAGGGGAGGCTGTGGGTGTGAGGAATGGGGAAGGTCTACGAGAAATCTCTGTACCTTCAGCTCAGACCTGTTAAGTACCTGCAATTGCTCTAAAAATGTCTATAAAGGGCAGGGCATGGTGGCTCATACCTGTAATCCCAGCACTTTGGGAGACTAAGGCAGGCGGGTCATCTGAGGTAGGGAGCTCAAGACCAACCTTATCAACATGGAGAAACCCCGCCTGTACTAAAAATAGAAAACTACCTGCGCGTGGTGGCACATGCCCCTAATCCCAGCTACTTGGGAGGCTGAGGCAGGCGATTCACTTGAACCCAGGAGGTGGAGGTTGCAGTAAGCAGAGATCGCACTATTGCACTCCAGCCTGGGCAGCAAGAGCGAAACTGTCTCAAAAAACAAACAAACAAAAAGTCTATAGGCCAGGCACAGTGGCTCACACCTGTAATCCCAGTATTTTGGGATACTAAGGCAGGCGAATCACCTGAGGTCAGGAGTTTGAGACCAGCCTGGCCAACGCAGTGAAACCCCGTCTCTAACAAAAATTAGCTGGGCATGGTGATACACACTGGTAGTCTCAGCAACTCAGGAGGCTGAGGTAGGAGAATTGTTTAAACCCAGGAGGTGGAGGTTGCAGTGAGTGAGATCACACTACTGCACTTCAGCCTGGACAACAGAGCGAGACTCCATCTCCAGAAAGAAAAAAAAAAGTCTATACAAATAAATAAATTGAGCTAAAAAGGATGTAGATATAAGATAAGATCTAGGCACTGCAGCTTGGAGGTGAGCCTATGAGTTTGTTAAAATATATATAGAGAGAGTCACTTTCCACAACTTCTCCTCCTTCCCAATCTTACTTTTAGATTCTCCACTTTTCTGTCCTCCAGCCTGAAGTCTGGGCTTCATTTGCCGTCTCTGCTGTGCACTCATCCTGACTGTATGTGCATCCGGGGCCATGCTGCAGGCTGACTGAAGAGGAAAACAGCCCCAGAGGTTCACCCCACTCTCTCAGAACCACTTCTCTGCTGATGGAAAAGGAGTGCCCCACTCTCACGGAGTGCTGGGTGTCTCTGGGCCCTCTGCTACGGGATGTCTTGAGATGGTGCATGGAAGACGTAGGAAATACGAAATGGTATTCCCACACACTGGGAGCATCAGGAGTTTCATGTCCTGCCCCTTGAGCCTGAAGCACAGGCTTCTCCTGGAGGTGTTTCTGTTTGCATTAATGCCCACTTTTGGACTCAAAACTGCCTGGATTCCAGGCCGTGACAAACACACCATCAACTCTGTGCTCTTTCAACAAATATAGGGAAGCTTACACTAAATGTTTATATTAGAAGAAAGGTTCCATATCACCAATCTAAGCTTCGACTTTTAAACTAGGAAAAAGAACTAAATAAACCTAAGGAGAAGAAGAAAGCAAATAATCAAGATAAGAGCTGAAATTAATGAAATTGATTTGAGTAATTGTCTGAACAGAAAACAAAAACAAAGAAAATACATCAAAACCTTTTTCTTTGAAAAAATAAATAACATAATACAACTCTACCAAGACTGGCAAAGAAAAAAGACAGAAAACATAGAAGAGGATATCGTTGGAGACCCTGCAGACATTGAAAGGATAATACAGAGTAGTGGGACTCACTCACATTTATGACGTAGATGAAATAGACCAATTCCTCAGAAACTACAAACTGCAAATAGATCACTAAAGATACTGAGCTCATGTTCAAAATCCTTTCAGATAAGACATCTTCATACCCGAGTGCCTTCTCTGGCAAAGTCTAGCAAATAGTTAAGAAAAAACGAAACCAATTCTGCACAGTCTTTTCTACAAGGTAGAAGACAGAACACCGTCTTGGCAAAAAATGTTTGCCAACTGAATATCTAATACATGTGTGTCTTCAGAATATATAAAGAACTCAAAAAAGCAATCAACATGATACTATTTATCCAAAATACTTGAACAGAAAATTCACCAAAGAAGATGCATGGATGGCAAATAAACCCATAAAAAGATGCTCAGGCCAGGAGTGGTGGCTCACACTTGTAATCCCAGCACGTTGGGAGGTTGAAGAAGGCGGATCATGATTTCAGGAGTTTGAGACCAGCCTGACCAACACAGTGAAACTCCGTCTTTACCAAAAATACAAAAATTAGCCAGGTGTGGTGGCATGTGCCTGTAGTCTCAACTACTTTGGAGACTGAGGCGGGAGAATCCCTTGAACCCAGGAGGCGGAGGTTGCAGTGAGCTGACACCATGCTATTGCACTCCAGCCTGGGTAACAGAGTGAGACACAATCTCAAAAAAAAAAAAATGATTAACATTAGTAATTCAAGAAATGCAAAGTAAAATCACAAGGAGATGCTGGTATAAATTCATTTTAATGCGAAAAATGTAAAAGACTGATCAAATCACGTGTTAGAGAGTAGATGGAAAGGCAAAATGGAACAACCAACTGGGAAAACAGTTTGGCAGTTTTAAAAAACGTTAACCATGTAATAACCACAACTCTTAGCCATTCCACCCCTATAATTTTCCCATTCCTTCGAAAAGTGAGAACACGTCTATACAAAGACTTGTACACCAGTATTTATAGAAGCTCTTTTGGTAATAACCCGAAACCCAAATATCTACCAATGGGGTGTGTGAATATACGAAATAAAGACTACTCAGTAATAAAAAAGAATGGACTTTAACAACGTAGATGAATGCCAAAGTTATGATGCTGAGTGAAGGAAATCAGATGCAAGAGTATACAATTCACAGTGCCATTTATTTAGAACATGGAAAATGAAGTTAATTTATAGGAGGTGATAGGGTTTGGCCCTATGTCCCCACTCACATCTCATGTTGAATTGTAATCCCTACATGATGGGGGAAGACCTGGCGGAAAGTGATTGGATCATGGGGTGGCTCCCCCATGCTGTTCTCATGATAGTGAGTTCTCATGAGATCTGACAGTTTAAGTGCAGCTGTTCCCTCCTCACTGTCTGCCTCCCGCCACCTTGTAAGATACGCCTGCTTCCCCTTTGCCTTCTGCCCTGATTTTAATTTTCTCTTGAGCCCTCCCTGGCCATGTAGAACTGTGAGTCAATCAAAGCTACTTTCTTCACAGATTATCCAGTCTCAGGTAGTTCTTTACAGCAGTGTGAAAATGAACTAACACAGAAGGCAAAAGCATTTCAATGCTTGTCTGGGGATGAGAGAGGTGACAGGTAAGGGTAAGGTGAAACTATAAAAGGACCTGAAGCATTTCTGGGGGTGATGGGTGTTACCATCTTGATTACAGAGTGGGCTCATGATAAAGCTGTTAAAAATTGTTAAAAACAAATAAATTAAATGTACATTCATAAAAATCATTCAGAGAAACTTAAAAAATCTTTCCTGGATGACAACCATCAAAACCAAAATGCTTTCTCCTTCTGATGCATAGTTTGCACAAAAGTAAACACTCAAGGAGCATCTTCCAGTGGTGGGAAAAAGCAAAGAAAATGGATAAATGGACTCAGGTGAACTGAGCTTGAGATCCTGATAGGAATCACAAGTTAGCTGACCGAACTGCTAGGCAGATAAGCTTTCACAGTGTCTGGCCAACAGCAAAACTATTCAATGTTAGTCACTAGTATTGAACAAGTGCTACATTTTGGATGTTACCGTTATGAATATACTTAACTTGCAAGGATTAGTCTCACTAGGATATGCTGAAGGGCAGAAAAGCATCTGTTATTTGGTCAATGTGTGTGTAACATTTTCAGAAAAATTTGATCATAATATATAGCACAGGCAGTTAGCCTAATAATTCACATACCAAATCACCACCCTATTTCTACATCAGCATGTATCTGTCTGTTGGTTAAGGCATGTATCTCTCTATGTGTTTTAGGGTTTGACACCCTTTATTTCTCTTCTTCTTATTTTATTTTTTATTTTTTTGGACACAGAATCTTACTTCATCTCTCAGGCTCCAATGTAGTGGCGTGATATCAGGTCACTGCAACCTCCGCCTCCCAGGTTCAAGCGATTCTCCTGCCTCAGCCTCCCAAATAGTTGGGATTACAGGTGTCTGCCACTACGCTCAGCAAATTTTTGTATTTTTAGTAGAGATGGGGTTTCACCTTAATGGCCAGGATGGTCTCAAACTCCTGACCTCAGGTTATCCACCTGCTTTGGCTTCCCAAAGTGCTGGGATTACAAGCATGAGCCGCCGCACCTGGCCTGACACCCCTTATTTCAAAATAATGGGACAAAAATGAAAATGTACACTGAATGGAAGAATTCATTTTTTTCTTAATGCTTTTAAATAATTTGAATGCAGATCACCAATATAAAATTCTCCATATGATGGCCACAGTGGCTTATGCCTATAATCCCAGCACTTTGGGAGGCCAAGGTGGGTGGATGACAAGGTCAGCAGTTTGAGAGCAACCTGGCCAACATGGTGAAATCCTGTCTTTACTAAAAAGACACAAAAAAATATTAGCCAGGTATGGTAGTGCACACCTGTAATCCCAGCTACTCGGGAGGCTGAGGCAGGAGAATCTCTTGAACCTAGGAGGAGGAGATTGCAGGGAGCCAAGATTGTGCCGTTGCACTCCAGCCTGGGTGACAGGTCAAGATGCCACCTCAAAAAAAAAAAAAAAAAAAAAAGATCTTCCGTAATTTCACTCTATACTCAATATTTAACAATTGTTAATATAAATCAAATCAAAAATTAAAATGCATCTTATAAAAATAATATATTTGAATATCCTAATGTGGTCCATACGAATTGCAAGGGAACTCAATTAGCTGTTGTAGTTAAGAATTCCTTGTACATAGCAGATAATCCATCAATATTTGCTGAAGAAAGAAAGGAAAGAAGATGAGGGTAAAGAATGGGAGGAAACAGAAGACGAAGGAGAGAGGAATCCTTAGAATTCTCACCCAGGAAATGTCATGGCATCCTTAAGACATAATCTTGTTTTTTTTAGTCGTCGACATTTATTGTTTATCTGAAATATTCTATGTCTTATCACAACCTTACCTACTGTACAGGCCTAACTCAGCCATCCTGGTTACAAAATGCCCTGGTACATCTATTGAGCAGCTGTGATTGAGAGGCACTGACTTAAAGAATTTAGTCTGAAGAATGCTTGGGCTGTGAGTGTGTGTGTGTAATGCCACAGATTTTATAACCATTAGCCATGGCACAAGAAAAAAGAGGATTCCCTGGAAAACTTCCAATTATAATTTGAAATCTGCATTAATTATTTCAAGAGCAAAATGTAATTAATGAGGCAGTAACCTTGTACCAGGTCCAGGGAAAGGTGAGGAGACACAGTGCAAAATGGAATGCTTGTAAATATCACTCAGCTTGCATCTGGATGAGATTTTGAGAGGATATAATGGGATAGCAGGAAGAGCAAACCTTTATTCCAAATATTTTCTATTCCAATGACAAAGACCTGGAATGGGAAAAGAAACTGCTATCATGGCATTTCCAAGGTATTTTATAACATGAATTGTAAAAATTGAAAGTGAACATGTACCATGAGAGATTTACCAAGAGGACCTAACCTGGATTGTGATGCTGATGAGCCTCAAAAACAAGAAACACAGCTGGAGCACAGAAGCTGCTTTGAGATGGCCTTCAATCAAAACGTGTACAGTGCACTGGGCTGGGTGTTGAGGAAATACATTTCCCATTATCTGAATGTGTATGCTTTATTGGCACTGTAATCATAGTACAATAAAGAACTAAAGCCAACTATAAAACACGTAATTAAGTGCTGAAGGTTTTCATTCAAGTGTGAGAAGGTGATTATGGCATTCACATTGGTCTTAGCTGGGAGGGGGTGTGTTGGGTATAGAAATGGATTACCTGAGTGTACACTCACCTCAAATATATCTTTCACTAGAACAAGACCAATAGATATTTTACTAGTTCCTGTAATGATTCCTCTTGAAAAGTCTCTTCCTAGTAAATCTATGAAAGTCAATCTTTAAATGATGTGTAGGTCATCATTATTTTTTTTAAAAAATGTGTAGGCATAAATTTCATGTTTTACCTCTATTGTTAAATAATCACTGATTTACTAAATCTAGTGTATAAATGGTTTCTTCTATTTCTTAGCCTTGTAGAGACTTAATAGAAGTTCCTTCAAAACAGAGCTTATAATTTTGATGAATGCCACATGTTGTATTCTGATTTGTGAATGGGACTCTGATTTTTGGTGTCATAATGATCAGAGCTGGAAAAGGGCACATTGCCCCATGTCTCATCATTCATCAGTAATTGAGGTAGCTCACATATTTCCTATCAAAGTATTTTCCTACTGATTCCCTCACTACATGTACTGCTCATTTTCAGGAGACTTTGTAATAGTATTCATCCTTCTGCAAATTTCTTCTCTTTTCTTTGGAGACGGAGTCTCACTCTGTCACCGAGCTGGAGTGCAGTGGCATGATCTCAGCTCACTGCAACCTCTGCCTCCCGGTTCAAGCGATTCTCCTGCCTCAGCCTCCCGAATAGCTGGAACTACAGGTGTGCTCCACCACATCCAGCTAATTTTTGTAATTTTAGTAGAGATGGAGTTTCACCATGTTGGCCAGGATGGGCTCGATCTCCTGACCTCATGATCCACCTGCTTTGGCCTCCAAAAGTGCTGGGATTATAGGTGTGAGCCACCATGCCCAGACTTCATTGCTTTGAATATATAAAAAAAAGTTTCTTTCTAACATAAAGTTGTCCAAGTTTTAATAACTGTAGAAATAGTAGTTGAGAACTTATATGTTCTTGTCATAAATGGGAAGATATCTATAAGAATACTCTTTAAAAATTCTAAAATATGTTGTCATCATCCTTTCCATTCTTTAGCAAATGATGTTTTTAAAAATATGTGGATTTCTAGACAATAAAACAAGCTATTTGTAGTCCAGAATTAGATTTCGCTAAAAGTGAACTTCTTTATGTTATATAAGTGTTTAGTACTTAAATTGTCACAAAACTAAGTTTTCGAGTTTAAGTGCTAGGGTCTCACAGTGATGCAGTTGGTGGTAGAGCATTCCATGAGTGTTCTGTGGAAATTCTGTAAAGTGGGTGAGCTCCGAGTTTTTCTTAGTTAAAAATAGCTTCTCACCTAAACATGAGATCACCAATACAGTGTCTATTGTGATCTGATGTTTTTATCCCTAAACATATTTCTGCTGTATAGATTGATCTTTCACCTTGGGAATATTACAAGGAATGTGCTCGGTTAACAAGGCATTTCAAAGACCTAAGAAAGAAAAATCAAATGTAGCCTTTAAAAAATGTAAAATAGAAGTACTAATCTATGCCTCGTTTCATAGTTATTACATGTGTAGATATTTCAGAAAATGACTCAGGGTGCTTTTTTGGGGAGGAAGATTATTATTAACCTGTACCAATATTGAAACGCAGGATGATTATCTCATTCTAAAATCTAAATGGCTACCTAAAATGGAAACATTTACTGATAGTTAAATCAAACATCTTAAGCTGGTAAGGTAATAACAACTATTTTGGCCTACTAACATGTCTTGCATGGGATATTAATAAACGCTACATCTAAGACACAAAATTTAGAGCTCAACTATAAAACCATACAGAAAACTAGAACATCAGTCATGTTGTGTGTTAGTCCATTAGTCCATTCGACAAATGTCTGTTGGTCACCCGCTAGGTACCAGGTGGTGGGCACAGAGTGGAGACCTTCCTTAACAGAGCTTAGAGTCTATTGGGAATTACAGAATACAGAATCCTGGTGGTGAAATGCAATGAGTCTTATGGGAAGATGGAGCAGTATAAGAGAGGACGACTGTATGTCCTGCTTCGTCAGGACAGTCCCAGTTTAGCAACTGTATTCCTGGGAAAAATTATTAATAGTACCCTGTTTTACTTTAAAACATGTCTTGGTATGGTCCATATACTATAAAATCACCATTGTCTTTAGCCACGTGTAGTATTAGATTCTAGAATAATTCTGCTGGCAATATGCTGCTCTGAAGACTAGAGACAGATTTCTAAATTAATTGTGTGTGAGATTAGTGCCCTAATAGTTGTGCCTACTATTTACTCACTGGACTCTCAATGTAAAGATCATGAGACATTTGGCACTGAATTAACGCAAGTGAAACTCTGAATTAGTCACATCTATTGAGATGAGTATTATGGACTGAATGCTTGTGATCTCTTAAAATTCAAATGTTGAATTCCCCAAATCCCCAATGTCACTCGATTTGAAGATAAATCACTTGAGAGGTAAATAAGGCTAAATTAGATTATAAGGGTGGGGCCCTGATCCAATAGGATCAGTATCCTTATAAGAAGAGACAAGAGAGAGCTAGTACTCCTTCTTGACTTCCCATGGCATGCAAGTACCAAAGAAAGGCCATGAGATCATATGTGCATACAGTGAGAAGGTGGACCTCTACAAACCGAGGGGCAAGCATGCACCAGACGCCAGCCTGCTTACTGGTACCTTGACCTCAGACTTTTATCCTCCAGACTGTGAGAAAATAAATGTTCTTTAAGCCACCTAGTCTGTTATTTTGATCTGACAGCCCAAGCAGGCTAATAGACACTGTTTGGGAAAGGATCCTTTCCCAGCCTTGGGAAAGGATGGTTTGGAAAGGATGATTTGGGGACAATAATTTAACTTATGCATATGAAATTTTGGACATTTAACTCAGAGAGGGAAGATAATCAGGTTTGGGATTTCAATTCCTTTGGAATTGAATATCTCTGGACTTTATGAAGTATATTAATCTTTGAACTTTCATTTCTCACTGGGAACTTAATAATGGAAGCCAACTTACAGTCAAATACGGAGAATATCTAGGCTATTGGGATTTTATTATTAGAACTGCTCTTTTGTTTTATTTTAACATTTTCATTTACTATGGTTACAGGATCCCTGATCAACTACATTGGACAATGTGTCAGGTCAAGGTTTACGATGGGAAATAGAAGGAATTTATAGCCTTCAATGTAGAGTGGCCTGGAGACGAATAAAGAAATACACTATTGACTGTTGGCCCATTTCAGTATCTTTGGGTACAAAATTGACATCACTGGGCCAGGCACAGCAGCTCATGCCTGTAATCTCTGCACTTCGGGAGGCCAAGGTGGGAGAATCACCTGAGGTCAGGAGTTTGACACCAGCCTGACCAACATGGCAAAACCCCATCCCTACTAAAAATACAAAATTAGCTGGCATGGTGGTGCATGCCTATAATCCCAGAAACTTGGGAGGCTGAGGCAAGTGAATCACTTGAACCTGGGAAGCAGAGGCTGCAGTGAGACAAAATCCTGCCGCCACATTCCAGCATAGGCAACAAAACCCGAAAAAGAAATTTACATTGCTTATCAGTGGTCCCAGAAGGTTACACAATGAAGCAGTGGTGTGCTCCTGAAGATGAGAGAAAGAATCTTCTTAAAGATTGAATATCTCCCCAGGAATATGGCCATGCCTATTATTATAAGCTTATTGGTTGAGACCAGTAGTTCCAGAAAATAAAACATGGCAGAATGCTAGACATTCTGGTCTGATGTTTCCTTACAGATGGAGGTAGAGTGACACACTGGGTCACTCGAACCTTTCCCACTTCCTAAAGGAAGGTGAAGTGATGGACTTATCTAATTGTTCATCTTGGGAAGAAAACACAGAGCATTCTCAGCTGCTTGTGAACAAACTGCCTATAAAGAAACATGTGTTTCTCTCTGTTTCTCCAAGCTCCAAGATTCAGAAATCTGATATTGCATTTTTAATAAAAACATTCAGAATTCTGGGGCTGAACTTTTTAATGGACCTCACAATTGCATTAAAAGTACACTGCAATTGTCAAAATATTCAGGTTGCAAATAGATCTGTTTATTTTCCTGGAATAATCAACTTCATTTCATTTGTTTGGTATTGAATGTTTGCTCAGTAGAATTATATATTCATTTTAAATCATTTGGGCTGGTCAGCTTTGGATATTTTCTTCCGAGTTTGTTTGTTAGGCTGTTGTTAGGAATTTATTAAAGACTTTCTATTTTCATTTTCACCTTGTTTTAAGCAAAAATGCATAATCCTTCATTTGTAAATATCGCTTTTCTTATTGTTCTTTGAGCTGATTTTTCAAAGGCTGTGACTGATTCAGCCTCATTTCATCACCCAGCCGCCTTACGCCACGAATGATTCTGTGGGATGGCTGGTGAGAAGTATGGCACTGGCTGCTGCAGTCCAGGAAACTCTCCAAAATTAACTGGATTGTTTTTCAGGAATTAGACCAAAGGCAATCCAGGGAGTAAGGCCCATGGCTGAATTGTAGAAATCTCCAAGGCCTTCTTTTCACCTCATGTCACAGCGGGGTTCTGGCATGCCAGTGCAGTTGAGGGTGGATGCTAACGACAGCCAAGCCTCAGAAACAGCACGTCATTGTGTAAGAAGTAGAAAGAACAACTGCTTTGGAACAGGACAAGTATCAGTACAAACCTCGTGTCCTGTGGTGGTTACAGGCACCCTTAGGGATGAGGTGTGAGACTTTGGACCCACCTCCTGGGAACTGCAGTTCTCTCAACTATAAAATAGAAATGCTGGCAATAATCAACTTCACGGGAGTGCTATGAGGGTTAAATGAGATAATACTTGTGAAGCGCTTAGTGCAGCACCCAGTGCCTAGTAAATAGTGACACATGTTAGTTGGAATAACATTAAATCAAAGCTAAGGCAATTATTAATTACATAGTAACAAGTGTGCACATAATGAGAGTAGCTACCCTAAAAGGTCATTGTAAGGGAAGGATAGTGAGCATGCTGTGAAGTGTGAAGCTTGCCTCCCAGCAGGTACACAGCAGAGCCCCATGATGATGACTGTGTGTGCTGATGTGGACTCCTAAGTTACACTGACATTCTGATTTAGTAAACTGCTTATATGAAATGAGGAATGAAGAAATACATGATGAAGGAATGACTGGATGCTGTTATGGGGGATCAGCACCTGGTAGAGTAGAAATTAGAATCTGAGCCAGATTACGAAACAAAACAGTAAAGTCACCTTTCATGATATCCCTTTATCTAAAACATTTTCCCCAACTATATTAGAAAGAAGATGAGAGGGACTAGACCAAGGTTGAGTTGCCCTTGAGTCAGAACCAGCCACTTCCAGTTTTTGCCAGTTTACTGGAAAACCACTTGACCCATTTGTTTAAACACTGTTGAGTGCTGCTTTCTGCTGGAGAGGCCCAGCTGAGCAGATGGATCAGAGACTTCATGGCCATAAAGTATACAATACTTACTATTTGGTCCTTTATACGAAAAGTGTGCAGATCCTTGAAGTAGAATATGGGGAAACTTAGGATCCATAAGGCTTTGAGCAGTATAACAAATTCTCAGTAAGAAATGTGCAAACTGGCTGGGTGTGGTGGCTCATGCCTGTAATCCCAGGACTTTGGGAAACCAAGGCAGGTGGATCATAAGGTCAAGAGTTCGAGACCAGCCTGGCCAATATGGTGAAACCCCAACTCTACTAAAAATACAAAAAGAACAAAAGAAAAGAAAACAAAAAACTAGTGAGGCTGTAGTGGCAGGCACCTGTAATCACAGCTACTCGGGAGGCTGAGGCAGGAGAATTGCTTGAACCTGGGAAGGAGAGGTTGTAGTGAGCCAAGATCACACCAATGCACTCCAACCTGGGTGTCAGAGTGAAAAAAAAAAAAAGATATGTTTAAGCTAAAATGACTTCTGGAAGCTGTTAAGTTTCTCTGTCATCTTTTACATTTAATTGAAAAGTTAGAGGTCTTCTTTCCTCTCAGATTTCATTAAACCTTAAACAAGCAGCCAACACTCAAGAACAGTTTCAGCCGAAAGAAAATGGTTAGATTTGGCAAAATTACCTTGGAGAAAGTTTATCCTTTGCCAATTAAAGCTGTTAAGAGTATTTAATCTCTGCTGACCTTAATGAATTCACATTTTTCTAAAAGATGCATTGACAGTAGTTGGCATCTCCAACTTTTAACAAGGCAGACTTTTAAAAGACTTTAGCACAGGCTGTTTCTCTGGCGAGGGTCTGCCTCATTGGATAGCCACTGTCTGGTAGTTTCAATCCAACAGACGAAAGTGTGTCCTCTTTCATCCCTCTCTGCACACCCAATTTAACATCATGGCTGTGTCCTTTCACAGCGAGGCCTTTCAGCAACAACTGTGTCATTTAGGCAAGCTAAATGGTTCGGGCTATTTCTGAGAGGGATTTCATCCAGTAACATCTAAAACACAGCTCATGGTCCCTCACCGTGCCAAGCATAATAGCCAACCCTCTGGTGCTTTTATTGACAAGTCCTTCTGTCTTTTCCAAGTAAGTTTTCCTCATTAAACTGTAAACTTCTCCATTTAGTTACCCTACTCTTCCCTGCCAACCATAAATAATCCCTTAAATGAATGACAGACGTGACCCATGCAAGCTTGCCACCCTGGGTCTGGAGTTAGACTCTGAAGGATGTTCCTTGTAAGCTGGGATGAAGATGGACAGGAGTGACACCTTGAGAGAGAGCCATAGGACCACATTCTGGCACAGCCCTTGAGGTTCACTGGAAAAAAAAATATGAATGAGAATGCCACAAGCATCCAGGGGGATGAAGGCAGCATCCAGAAAGGTGGCTGAGACCCTATAAAACGTCTCCTGTAGGAATTTTTCAAAGCTGTTTTGTTTTGTTTTGTTTCAGTGTGGCCTCCTATAACCCTTTCTCTCAAATCTATAATTTTTTTTTAAAAAGCTTGGTTTTATATTATTCAACACATCAAACTTACATGCACATATTGGGGAGAGACGAAAATAATAATTCATGTGTATCAGCATGGCTTTTCATGGCTTCCTATCACTTGTATGTCGTGCCTTTTAAAGGAAGGTAGTTTGTCTCAAATCGGTGCTACCCATGACTGCTTCCCATGGAACATGTCTGGGTTGGTTTGTAAGTGCTGTGACAAATAAAATACAGGGAAAGTGACGCTGTGCCAAGTCCAGGCCTAGCTTTTGAGAAGGCTGAAAGCTTCTTTCCTTGTTCATGGAAACCTGACCCAGTGGGTAAGAAGTCTGGGCCATTCTCCTAGAGAGAGAGCCACCTGGAGGAAGAGAGGCACCAGGCATAGGAGTGAAGGGACCATCCGGTGCATCCCCCAGCCCAGCCAGACCTCAGCCAACACCTACCTCTTCGGCCATATGGCTGCAACTGGAGAAGAGGCCTCACGCAAGCATTGCCCCATTAATCCCAGTGAGCTCACAGCACTGGGAGAAAAAACCAATGGCTGTTTTATGCCACTAAGTTTTGGGATGATCTAATATGCAATAACAGACAGCTCATCCAGAAGTTGATGCATTTCCAACCCTTTGTGATGTGTTTTGCAGCACCTCCCTATGAGGAGGGCACCTCTCCACTCTATTGATGTTGGTCTTGGCCAAGTGACTGCTTTTAACCAAAGGGATACATGTCAGTGACACAGGCCATGCCTCAGTAGCCTCTCCCTATGACTCAGGAAGAGCATATCCTAGATCTGGGCTAGTTTTTAAACCTGAATCCCATTAAAAAGCAAAGCAAGAATCACAACAACAACAACAAAGATTAGAGCTGGTTGAGCTTAGGTCTGCTACTGCTAAGCCACACTCAAATGGAATGCAAGAAGAAAATAAACATTTGCTGTTGCAAGCCACTGATTTAGGATTTTTTTGTGTGTTCTACAGAACATACTGGTGGAAGTTGGCTTTGATAGTGCCATCAGTAAAAGGTCTCATAAACTGAAGAATGAGACTGACGTTAGAGAACATCATTGAGATCTACTGAGGAGATCAGATATTTTTCCTTCAGTTGCATAAAGTTTGGGTCCGGAGGTAGGAGGGGTGACCAGTATCTTGCTGGAGGCCAGGCAAATGCCTCTTATGGTGTAAAGCAGAGATAAGCAAACTTTTCCTGTAAAGGGCCAGAGAGTAAATATTCTAGGCTTTGCATGCTAAGAGGCAAAACTGAGGATATTATATAGGTACTTATATAACCATTTAAATGTAACCATTTAAAAATGTAAAAGAATATTCTTAGCTCTCAGGCCACATGAAAGCAGATGGCAGGCCAGATTTGGCTCTTGGGCTGTCATTTTCTAACCTCTGGTCTAGTGGTTGAGATGAGCACACACATGGATATTTCCAGCATGATCTAATAGGCATGTGATAATTGTATTATACAATACATTTTGAACCTTAGAGACACCAACTTATCTGGGATTTTATAAAATGACTTCCAAAGGAGAAGACACCTGAGTGAACTCTGAAGAGCAATAAAGTAAACAAGATGGAAAAGATAATGGGGTTTACACGATTGATGCCTCAAAGTCTTAGAAACCACATGGTATGTTCAGGCAAGCCATATTTCCTTCCATCAACACAACAAGTATCGAGTAACATAAACTTAGTTCCAAAACTTCTGAACACAACGTGTAGAGCTTTTCTGCCTATTGACACCAAATAAACACACAAACATGGCTGTTTTAGTTTGGGTGGACTGCTGTAACAACATACTACAGGTTGAGCAGCTTAAACAACAGAAATCTATTTCTCACGATTCTGGAGGCTGAAAAGGCTGAAGTCAAGGTGTCAGCCACATTCTTATACCCTCATTCAACCTTAATTACTTTCTTAGAGGTTCCACATCCAACTAAAGTCACATATGCATTCAGAGGAGGACACAAGTCCACAGCTGTAGGCAACCCAATATGTACCATAATTTGCACATAATAATTTTCCTGCTGCTTGTTTTCCTGTTCCTCATGTCTCCAAACTTGTGAAGTCTGTTGCCTTTGGAGACAGGGTCCTTAAGTCTTTATCATCCCACTCTGAAGCCATATTACACAAGGAATATACAGAAAACAAATACTGACAAGCATATTTTTCTACATTTAATCTAAACAGTATTCTCTCAACTAAAGCAATGCTCCAGTTTCAATGAGAAAGACTCAGAATGATGGACAGTTATTAAAGCCAAGATACCATGATGCAAATTTACAACCTCATATCCATTTACAAATTCCAAGAAATGTTCGTTATTCACATTTATTGTCATGTCAGATTTCAGAAACAACAAATCCTGCTCAGATCAGTGGTTGCTTACTTCCCAACTGCAAAACCGGACATTTTTATTTTGTTCAAGATTTTTGTGGTAATCATATTTCTTGCATAATTAATGAAGTCATTTGTTTTGACAGATTTTTATTCCCTGACAGTTAAGACAAGGTGATGTAAATAGAAAATAAATATTTTGAATAGCAATAATACATTCTGTTACCTGAAATTTTGGTAACCAAACAACCAACCAAAAATTTCTACTAAATTACACCTCTAGGCTTTGTTTTATATAATGATGTTTCTACTGCCCGAGGGCATTTCAAGGACTTGATGAGCTTTTTGAATACTCAAGAAATATTAAGTATGCTATTTCTTGATGTAACAGTATGTTGATTGTATCTTACTTAAATTCTTCAGTTTCTATAGAAGTCGATAATCTATGAATCAATATTTTTGTAATATTATTTCAGAATGACATCCTAAATGTAAGAGAGATATGTGAAAATTTCCTTTAAAACAAATTCATAATTCTGTTTCCACTGATATGCCATTACAGATAAAGATAAGAAAAAGAAATCACATGTCATTTTAAATAAGGGAATGCTGAAACAAATGCAAAGAATTACCTAAAAGTATCATTTCCCAACCTCACTATTCTTTTTTACACGCTATACTTTTTCAAAGTATGCCTATGGTCTCTGTTATGCAGAAATACTACTTTAAAATGACAACCACTTAATTTCCAATGCCAAGTTCATTTTGAAAACATTTGTTAAACACCTAAAATGCATAAGCATTGTGGTTGAATATGATATGATTCTTGATCAGAAGAAGTTATAGTCTATTGCATACATGTAAAAATTATACTTAATTTTTAACATGTATTAATTGCATTTACTAATTTAGCGAAAAAGTAATCCTAATACAGTGTACATAAAACTGACTTGGAAATATACAAAAGCAAAGGTAAAAATAATTTTCTAATTTTATGATATATATATCTCACACACACACACTTTTCACTCTTTTCTGGGGATATAGAGCAATTTGGATAACTGATTGCTAGAATGATGGTTAGAAATAGTCACATAGCATTAGTTCTGAGGCCTTTGTTCTGTTCCATCTGATCTCTGACAAGGCTGACAAAAACAAGCAATGGGGAAAGGATTCCCTATTTAATAAATGGTGTTGGGAGAGCTGGCTAGCCATATGCAGAAAGCTGAAACTGGATCCCTTCCTTACGCCTGATACAAAAATTAACTCCAGATGGAGTAAAGATTTAAACATAAGACCTAATAACATAAAAACTCTAGAAGAAAACCTAGGCAATATCATTTAGGACATAGGCACGGGCAAAGACTTCATGACTAAAACACAAAAAGCAATGGCAACAAAAAAGCCAAAATAGACAAATGGGATCTAATTAAACTTAAGAGCTTCTGCACAGCAAAAGAAACGATCATTAGAGTGAACCAGCAACCAACAGAATGGGAAAACAAAAATTTGCAATCTACCCATCTGACAAAGGGCTAATATCCAGAATCTACAAAGAACTTAAACAAATTTACAAGAAAAAAACAACCCCATCAAAAAGTGGATGAAGGATATGAACAGAAACTTTTTGAAATAAGATATTTATGCAGCCAACAAACACAATGGGGCCTGTTGGGGGGCAGGGGGCTGGGGGAGGGATAGCATTAGGAGGAATACCTAATGCAGATGACAGGGTGATGTATGCAGCAAACCACCATGGCACGTGTATACCTATGTAACAAACCTGCATGTTCTGCACATGTACCCCAAAATTTAAAGTATAATAAAAAGAAGAAGAAACGAAATAGTCACATAGCTACCAAAGGTTACATTAGACAACCACTGAGGGACCCTTTAATGTAGAGAATCTTTGATATCATGGATTTAAGGAACTCTAACAAAATGAAGAAACAGAAAAAAAAAATACACTAAATGCACTTTTCTGTTATTCGCTGAGTAAGTCCCATTTCGCATCCCGCACAGGTGCACCTCATTTTGTTGTGCTTTGCTTTACTATGCTTTGCAGCGTTTGCATTTTTCACAAATTGAAGGTTGGTCGCAACCTGACATTGAGCAAGTTTAATAAGCATAGTTTTCCCAACATGTTTACATTTCACTTCTCTGTTTTGCATTTGGGTAATCCTTGCAATATTTAAATCCTTTTCATTAATATTAATCTGTTATGGTGGCCTGTGACCAGTGATCATTTCTGTTACTACTATAACTGTTTTGGGGTACCATGAACCACACTGATATAAGAAAACAAACTTAATCAATAAGTGTCCTGTGTGTTCTCACTGTTCCACCTCCCAGCTGTACCCCACCTCTCTCTCCCTCTTCTTGGACCTCCTTATTCACTGAGACACAGCATTAAAATTAAGCCAATTAGTAAAACTGCAATGGTCAGGAAGCATTTATGTAAAAGGAAGAGTTGCATATCTCTCACTTTCAATCAAAAGCTAGATATGATTAAGCTTAGTAGAGAAAGCAAGTCAAAAGCTAAGACAGGCCAAAAGCTAGATCTCTTGCAGTTAGCTAAGTCATGAACGCAAAAGAAATGTTATTGAAGGAAACAAAAAGTGCTATTCTTGTGGGCACATGAATAATAAGGCAAACAGCCTTATTGCTGATATGGAGAAAGTCTGAGTGGTCTGGATAGAAGATAAGACCAGCCGCAATATTCCCTTAAGCCACAGCCTAATCCAGAGAAAGGCCCTAAGTCTTCAATTTGATGAAGGCTTAAATTTTATGAAAACTAACCTTATGAAGGTTAATTTTTAAACATAAATGTGAGATTTCTTCAATTTTATGAAGGCTGAAAGAGGTGCAGAAATTGCAGGAAAAATGCTGGAAGCTAACAGAGGTTGATTCATGAGGTTTGAGGAAGCTGTCTTCACAACATGAAGGGGTGAGGAGAAACAGCAAATGCTGATGTAAAGCTGCAGCAAGTTACCCAGAACAGCTAGATAAAATAACTGAAAAGGTGGCTACAGCAAACAACAGATTTTAAATGTAGATGAAATAGCTGTCACTGGACGAAGATGCCATCTAGGAATTTCAAAGCTAGAAAGAGGACAATGCCTGCCTTCAAAGAAGTCCAGTTGACTCTTTTGTTAGGGGTTAATACAGCTGGCATTTTTAAGTTGAAGCCAATTATCATTTGTAATTCCAAAAACCCTAATGCCTTCAAGAATTATGCTGTCTACTCTCCCCATGCTACATAAATGGAACAACAAAGCCTGGATTACAGTACATCCATTTCATTTTTTTAATTTTACTTTAAGTTCTGAGATACATGTGCAGAACGTGCAGGTTTGTCACATAGGTACACATGTGCCATGGTGGTTTGCTGCACCTATCATCCCATCAGCTAGGTTTTATGCCCAGCAAGCATTAGGTATTTGTCTTAATGCTCTCCCTCCTCTTACCCCCAACTCCCTGACAGGCCCCAGTGTGTGATATTCTGCTCCCTGTGTCCAAGTGATCTCATTGTTCAACTCCCACTTATGAGTGAGAACATGTGGTGTTTGGTTTTCTGTTCCTCTGTTAGTTTGCTGAGAATTATGGTTTCCAGCTTCATTCACGTAACTGCAAAGGACCTGAACTCATTCTTTTTTATGGTTGCATAGTATTCCATGGTGTATATGTGCCACAGTTTTTTTTATCCAGTCTATTATTGACGGGCATTTGGGTTGGCTCCAAGTCTTTGCTATTGTAAATAGTGCTGCAATAAACATACAGGTGAATGTGTCTTTAGAGTAGAATGGTTTACAATCCTTTAAGTATATGCCCGGTAATGGGATTGCTGAGTCAAATGGTATTTCTGGTTCTAGATACTTGAGGGATTGTCATACTGTCTTCCACAATGGTTGAACTAATTTATACTCCCACCAACAGTGTAAATGCATTCCTATTTCTTCAAATACTCACCAGTACCTGTTGGTTCCTGACTTTTTAATGATGATCATTTTAACTGGTTTGAGATGGTATCTCATTGTGGTTTTGACTCAAGATGGACTAAAGACTTGAACGTAAAACCTAAAACCATAAAAACTCTAGAAGAAAACCTAGGCAATACCATTCAGGACATAGGCATAGGCAAGGATTTCATGACTAAAACACCAAAAGCAATTGCAACAAAAGCCAAAATTGACAAAAGGGATCTAATTAAACTAAAGAGTTTCTGCACAGCAAAAGTAACTACCATCACTGTGAACAGGCAACCTACAGAATGCGACAGCATTTTTGCAATCTATCCACTTGATAAAGGTCTAATATTCACAATCTACAAAGAACTGTAATGCCTCAAGGCCTGCCACCCTCTGAGGCCACTGCTACTAGCAGATCACTTCCTGAGACCTCAGCCCTAGGACTGACACTCTTCATTCTATTTCATGTTGAATCATCTCTGGAGCTACAAACCCAGTCCCCACTCCCTGTTGATTCTGATTCAGAAAGTCTGGGGTAAATTTGGGGAAAGGTTTAAACTTACACAAGAACAGATTTTAAACTAGAACCAAAGACCACCTACACTTAGGAAGGTGGGAGGGCTGACCTTTAGTACACAAACCGTAAAATGTAAGAAATATCAGCTCTCGACAGGCTCAGCATCTCTGAGGACTATGAAGGGATTTTCACTGAAGGACCAGAAAGAGACGGGTCAAGAGCTGTCCTTACCAAAAACCCGCAACAGTCAGTGGTAGCTACCCTGACTCCAGTCCAAAACTAGTGTTTTATCCAGCTTTTACTTATTTCTATGTAAGCTCAATTTTGTACTTATTCCTTATAAATTAAGAGACAATATGTTTATTATCTCATTTATGAGCACCTTTTAAATTTTAAACACAAAATCTTGTCCATCTGAAATACATATTCTACAATTTAAATAAATCCATCCCCGTGTGGTTCTTTCTGCTTATCTTCTATCTAAGATATTCTATCACCCCTTTAAAATGGAAGACTCAAGCTGAACTCATATGTTGTTTATTTTGTGACTTTATAAAATTCACCAAAATGCACAGTAAGTAAATGCGGCTTCTTTCTTCTGGGAAAACAAACGTTATAAACATTAAACACAGCACTTCAGTCATCGTTTAAATATTATTCCCTTTGTTCTGAATTAAATATGTCAAATGTAGTGATTTAAGTTGTTGGCTGGCTTCTTTGTTTTTGTCTCACAGCTCCCTCAAAATAGTGGCTCACATTGAACTAGTCAACAAAAGTCTTAAAATCTCTTTTTTTGGATGAATGGTTTATCAAATAGACTTTTTCATACTCTACTTATACAGTTAATTTTTAAACATAAATGTGAGATTTCACACTTGCAATACTTATATTAGTTTATATCGGTATTATTTTAAGATCTCATTTTATTTTATATAGAATTACCAAATGTCTTCTGATTTCCTTTTTGCCCACCCCTGTTTTATTTTTTGCATGCTTAGAAACAGATAGTCTCATTATTTTCACCAGGATGACAATATCTTTCAAGTATCTTTGAAAGCCATCTCTGATCCCAAATTACCTCCTTACGATGCTCTGTATCACTTTGTAATATTCCAACCCTTTGTAATATACCAACACTTTGTAATATCCCAAGCACTGAATGGCTATAGTTTGTATATGCGTTACCTGTCTAAACTGGGATGTTCATCAAGCTAGAGTATACAGCACAACAACATACCTCAACTAAAGATGCGGCCTGGAACAATGCATAGTAGCATATCTCTGTAAATTAAGCTAATTTCCAACAACTAATCTATTTAAAATGGATTCATTAGTGAGGATTATCATTAACTTAAAATCAGAGTAGTTTCTGATCAAATAAAATGCATACGAACAAATATATAACCTGCAGGGATGATGTTGCTTTTGGGTGAGTTTAGGTCCTTCTTGCAAATGGATGGGATAAAGTTACCATGGGGGAAGGGCTAATACAGGCCCGAAGATGAGGCCACATGACTAGAGTTTATCCAAATAATTCGTGCCCTGTCTGGTACACAGTGTGTTTTTCACCTGAATGTACTGA
The DNA here is from genome assembly GCF_009761245.1 of Sapajus apella. NCBI lineage: Eukaryota > Metazoa > Chordata > Mammalia > Primates > Cebidae > Sapajus > Sapajus apella. Next base: position 9,308,148 of record NW_022437000.1, on the reverse strand, counting down.
AAACAGAGGTCAAAAATCTTCTGTTCTAAAGGGCAGATAACAAATATTTTACGAATATTTTATACCATGGCACATTGTCTATCTCCACTGCAGTGCAAAAGTGGTTACAGACAAAATGCAAAGAAATGATTGTGGCCATGTTCCAATAAAGCTTTATTTACAAAAACATGTGGTAGACTGGATTTGGCCTATGAGTATTGTTTGTCAACCACTGATCTAAATAATATATCGTTCATCTATAAATGGGGAAATAATCACTTATATACATTCTCCTTTTAAATAATAAATAGTAAATATCATATGCAATCATTTTATAAAACTTTAATCCGAGGAAAGCCACGCTTTGAAAGGAGCATGAGAATGGTTTCCAAGATACTGTTTTCAGTACAATTTAATTATTTTTTATGTAAGCTTTTTCAGTGTATTTCATTGTTTCCCAGAGTATTTTGCTTATTGGAGATAGAAAAACATAAACAACAAAAGCAATGGCAAAAAATAAGACAGAAGACCCTTGCTACAATAGTGTCAGTGTCAGTATCCTGCATTCAACAGCAGCTAGAACGACGATTTTAAGAGCAGAAGAATTTACCTTGAAAGGAAATCCGAGAAGGAAAGGCGAACAGGGTATCCATATCGGAAGATCTTCACCATCTCCAGGACCCCAATATACTGTAGCTGAGCAGACACGTAAAAATTATCAAAAGTATCTGGCAGCTTTGAGTTATTGGGCCTGATGCAATGAATGAAGTGTGGAGTGCACTTCTGAAGTTTTCCAATAATATCCGTTAGTGATTTCTAAGGAGAGAAGTAAAACCCAACTGATTCTCCAAAGGAGACACTAGCTAAAATTAAAAAGCAGCTTTTAAATACAAAGTCTTCACATCTTTAAATCTTATTATGCATTCACTCTGTGTGCACGTGTGTGTTTACTTTTTTTCTGAAGATAACTAAATTGTCAAAAATGGAAAATAAAAGTCTATGTGAACCCTCTTTAGTTGCTATAAACATACATTAAGTTTAAATCGGAAAACTTTACTAACCCTGAGTTGTGATGCTATGGTGACTGGGTCTCCTCGTTCCAATCTTTGAAGTAATGTAGAAGTTCCTTTCTTTTTTAATAACTGTAATAAAAAGAAAGAAAAGGAGGGAGGGGGGAATGAGAGAGGGAAGGAGGGAAGGGGAGGGAAACAGGAATAAAGAAAGAGAAAAAAGGAAGAAGGGAGAAAAGAGAAAGGAAGAAGAAAGAATGAAGAAAAGAAAATGTGAACAAATTTATTTTATTAAATTTTAGTTCATAAGAACAAAAAATAAAGTCTCACACCCATGTACATTCATTAATAGGCCAATGTGAATTTAAAACATATTTATAAAAATCGCTACCAAGTGACTTTTGTAATGGTGTACAAGTTGAGGAAATGGGCAACTACTGGTAAAATAATACCTGTTACTGCCAAATTTTCAAGTGCAGGGCTGCTGTGGAAATCAGATCACCATCCCGCACCCATTTTAATGTGAAAATAAACATAGATCCCGATTCGCCTGCTGGTACAATAAACCCACTACCATATCCTGCTTATGCTACTAACTTTTCTTATTTACCAGGAGATGTAGTTTACTCTGAGGCAAAAGGATGCTATTTTATGTTACCAAGATTTGATGTTTCAGTTACCATTGGTTTGTTCCCTTGTATTTAACTACCCTCAGGAATTGAATGAATGGATAGGTCTGATGCTTCCTTACCATGCTTTTCTTCCCTTTCCTCCACTTCTTCTTTTTTTTTAACTACTAAAAGATGTTACTAAATTGTCTGTCTGTGAAAAATGGTAATAGACTGTATTTTTTCCAAATAACTAAATATGTCCAGCCCTGAAGATAAAAAAAAATATGTAACAAAGATTAAATGATAATGGAGATATAAAATCAATGAAAATAAGGCCAAAAGAAATAAAGGGTTAAAAGGAACCTCAGCCACTAACCTACTATTTCACAAAATTACATATTAGACTAATGCACTTATTGATCTAAAATTGTTTCTCTTAAAAAAAGTTACAGATACAAGAAGGGAATCCAAGAAAACATTCTTGTGGATCTAGAGCATTTGCTATTATGACAATAGCTCATTTACTTCTGTGAAGATGAACTGTCAAGCTGAAGTGATTCACTGTAACTGACAGGGGAATGTAAAATGAAGTGATTGGGCCAAGATCAACCCATTTTCTACAAACACCACGCAATGTGTCACGCTCAGTTAAAGAGTAGGGACAACCCTATTTTCCTGGCCACAGGGATGGTTGTGCATGGATGAAGCAGCTTGAAGGGAAGAAATAAGGGAAGTGAGAAAGAGAACATTTAAGGAATAATCATAATAAATAGCTCTCTGTCCCTTGAAACTGAACACTCCAGTTCCCTCTCTGGGTTGGTGGAACTACTGTGAATTGTCTCCCTTCTGCAGTCCTTCAGGGAAAGCTTAATGGCATCTAGGCCTCGTAATGTTTAATAATTGAGGTTAGAGGTGTGTGCTGGTTTCTTGCTCTTGGTTTTTAGGATGATTGAGGAAAGAAGGTCCAGAAGGTTCAGCGAGATCCCCAGGGATAGTGATCTTTCTTGTAAAGATAACCTTACGTCTTTTCAATGTAAAAAATGCCCTTTTCTATGTGGCAGAGACTACTTCCCAAGATCATTTAGTTCTAAACAACATCAAAGGATCTTCCATTCTAGAATCCAGTGGCTGAAGACACACACACACATTCACGTACCCACTCACACTCATATTAACACACATTTTGGCGACTCTTCTAAAACAGAGTTGAGTTTAATTATGCTTTTATTTAACGGGTAAGCTAAAATGTATTCCAGAAGCTGCAACAATTGCATTTCTAAAATCGATTGTCCCGAACACCTTCCCAATTATATCCCTCATCTTTCATAGTTTTGGTAGACATAAGCAAAACACTCTGGAATACCATCTGGCATTGGATTCTTAAGAAACCTAAAACACTCCATACAAGTTTCCTATCAGTTTGAAACAACTCTTCACTGAGTTTTTGGTTATCTTTTTCCACATAGAATCTTGAGATTGTACATACATACATACATTTAAAAATTAGTATAAAACAATAAAATTAAAAATCTACAAATATGCAGTAAAAAATCCTATCATATAAACAATTCCCTATGTCTGTAAGAGAAACAACAATGTATTATTTAGAGATCTAAATTACCTGAAGTGGTTAATATCAACAGAATAAGATAGCTAAGTTTATTTCCTCTTAGCCTACAGTATCTGAAGTTTTACTCTTCAACAAACGCAGTTGGAGATGAAACATGACTGGGATGTTGCATAGACAACCAATAAAAGGACTCAGACTACACTTGCTATCGAATGGTCCCTATCCTGCATCTTCCTCTATTCTTCCTTCATTCTGATGGTTATACATCAGATAGGCAGTCTTTTCCTGAATACATTCTATTAGAATATCAATTTATTTCCCTTGGTATTTCAAATTGTGCTTAAAAAAAAAAAAAGAAGCAAATGTACTTATCAAAATTAAAACTAACCCGACAATAATCACAAAAAGTCCTACCTTACTAAGTTCTAGATAATTCTTGTTTTCTCCGGTAATTGAAGAAGCTGTCATTTTCTTACTGAGCAGGGCAGACTTATGTCCTCGGAATTTCAAGGAAGGATAGGAGGACACGAGGGATCCTGTTTGTGACAACTTCGACTGGAACAAATGTTTGATCACGACATTTTCACTAGCTAGGAAATAAATCAATGAATATCGTAAGTGGTACTAAAATTATTACTTAAGCATTAAACTTAGTCCTCATACAAGAACTTAAGCCACTGATACATTCTGGGTACAAGATTTCATTGGTGCAGCAGACTGAGGCATCTACCTTTTCCTGTATCCTTTTATTTCCTCCACTATTTGATATCATTGACAAATTCTGACCTTCACTACCTTAACCAGGAGTCCTGATCCCACTTGTCCCTTGCTCTCTAAATGAGCAGTGTTTCTATCCTAGTTTTCGGAACCAATCTTACCAGCTCAGACCTAAGGGCCTTTTGTTCACTCACCAAATCATGAAGACATATGGTCTCTATCAGAAACGCCCCATTCCAGGAAAATAACTACCCAGGAAAACGTTTCCCCAGGACCTAACTCACCTCTCTTAGAACTGCCTGTAAGTACCTGTGAGAGGTTGCACCAGTCGCTAGGTTAAAGAAGGGAAAAGAAGTCATTTATTTAAAAAACAAAAACACAGTTAAGCTGAAAAGGGAAAAGCAGAATGATGTATTTTCATGTTTAAGTTATAAAAATCAAATAATTCTGAGTCCATATTCCTTTCTTGACACCTCAGAGAGAAACTGGAGCTCAGATGAGTGCATTTTGAGTTTCAAATTTAAAAATCACAGGGAAAACAATGTGTGTGGTGGTTAAGGATCGGAAGGAATGCTTCTCGGGTTACTTATATCTGTATGTAGGCAGTTTTTATGCCTAAGTGTCATTTTCTATAAAATAATGATGACAGTACCTACTTTGAGAATCACTGCGAAATTAAAATGTGAAATAATGAACATAGATCCCTAGGATTGCACGTAGCCGGTCAGACAGTTGGCAACCTTTTGTGGCAAAACAGTTTGGTTTCTACCTTTTCCACACTCCAATTATTTTGCCTGCCTAGGTGCAAAATACAGGTCACATAATATATATCTGTAATGCTTTCCATTAAAAAAAAAATCCTACATTAGGTAATAAACGAACAGAGAAGCAGGAAGAACTGTCAGGAAAGGGAGATACAATTATGCAATGCAAAAGGGGCCCTGTGAAGTTGGGATAAGAGCAGAGATCGCAAGAGAAATTCCTGATTCTTAATAAAGAGTTACCTATATGTTATCTAGATACCTATATGTTATCTACACCTACATCTTAAATGTTCCAGTTCCGGAAGGGCCTAAAAGCAATCATACACCAGTAGCAATGAGCTCACCCAGCCCCCAGAGCTTGGAGTTTCTGAATACCATTCTTTTCTAAGATAAATCAAGGCTTCTTGAGCAAATGTCTGATTCTAGATTTGAGGCAAGATGAATGATTCTGGAACATTTTTGGAAGGCCAGAAGGTAAGGAAGTGTTTAAAAAAAAAAAAAAAGTCATAAGGATATGTCAAAAATAAATAGGAGCTAGCCTGAAGGGGTTCTTACTGATAAAGTCTGAAACAATTTTAGCATCAATATAGTGATAGTAATCAATCATTATTTCTTGAATAACATAAGAATCCATGAGTGTACATTAACAAATTAATCAATAGATAAATACATGAGAATTATCATAGTAGACTGCCACTGTTTATGGAAAGATGGCGTAAGACAATAAAAATTTTGTAATAGGGCCGGGCGCGGTGGCTCAGGCCTGTAATCCCAGCACTTTGGGAGGCCGAGGCGGGTGGATCTCGAGGTCAAGATATCGAGACCATCCTGGCCAACATGGTGAAACCCCGCCTCTACTAAAAATACAAAAAATTAGCTGGGCATGGTGGCGCGTGCCTGTAATCCCAGCTACTCGGGAGGCTGAGGCAGGAGAACTGCCTGAACCCAGGAGGCGGAGGTTGTGGTGAGCCGAGATCGCGCCATTGCACTCCAGCCTGGGTAACAAGAGCGAAACTCCATCTCAAAAAAAAAAAAAAAATTCTGTAATCATGAGAAATAATTGATTTCGGCAAGAACCATAAATGTATGTAAAACTGGTAAAAGTTTGATGAGGAACAGAATATTTACATAATCTCAGAGTATCTTCTCATAAATTACTCATTAATAACAAAAAGAAAACAGCAGCTTTATGTTAGAAAAAGCTGAAGAACACCACCTTATCACAGTGCTCATGGTTAACCTGTGTGAAACCATGACTGCGTCTGAATGAGATGTGCTGAGAAGGACACCCAGTCCCCCTTGGGATTCCTGCCAAAAAATTCATAACCTGCTTCTAATATAAAGAAACAGCAAATAAACTCAAACAGAGTGATTTCTACAAATTCAGTGGCATTTTTTTTTACAGTTAATATCATGAAAGAGAGAATAGCTGAAGAATTTTCTCAGATTTAAAAACTAAAGCAAAATGACAACTAAATGGAATTGATGATCCTGAATTAGTGGGAAATGACCATAAAAAACTACTATTAGTGGGACAATTGGTGAAACTTTATATGAACTCTGGATTAGATATGAGTAGTATATCACTGTTAAATATTCCGAAAATTTACTGAAATTATGTAAGATAATATCCCTTCTCTTAGGTTGGGCACCAAAGTATTTAGACAAGAAGAGGTAAGCGACTTACTTTCAAATGACAGAAAGTAAACACACACACACACACACACACACACACACACACACACACACACGTACATACACATGGGACAAAGGAAGGAAAGAGGACAAGAGCAAAAGACAGAAGGAGATAGAAAGAAAGATGGTGAAAGAGTAAAAGAAAGGTGATGAAAAAAAATGAATCTGGGAAGACGTTACCTGGGAGAAATTTGTAATAATTTTTTCAGTTTAAGTTTCAAATCACTTCAAAATAAAAAGTTAAATGATAAATATATAGTAATACAGCCAATTTAAAGAAATAATTAAACAATTACTATTTATATGTATAGCACGTCTATGTATAAATGAACCTACAGATAAATAATGTAACATTTTATTCTTATAACTGAGAAAACACTTCTAATAAAGGTGAAAAGATTACAGAGAAGGTAGGTGATACAAAAGGTATTTTTAAAAAGAAAAAAAGATTTAAAAAACTCACAACATGAGACATAAATATGGTCCAAAATACGTAACTGACCCCGTTTTGTATTTTCTCTGCATCATATGGTCAGGTTGCATGAAGATGTAGTAAGACCCATGTCCTCCTACCAACACGGGGAGCTGGCACCATGCATCGGGGCCCTGACGGGAGAGCCCTTACCACAGCTGAGCACATTGCAGGAGACAGCAAGTTGCTCCAGGACTTGAAAGAGAATTCTGCTATCCATTTGCCTCTTAAAACCTAGCAAGGCAACTCCAGTGAAGAGGCATATTTCTCTCATTGGGATTGCAAGGAGTCACTGACCATAAACCATTTTCTTCACATCAGTCTATATACACACTGAGAGGGGAAGTGTCCCTCCCTGGGATCTACAATCACTGTACAGAGTCTTTCTACCTAAAGTGGGATAAGCTAACTTATAAACAAGTATACAGAGGCACACAGCAAAAAAAAAGACTAAGTAATTATTGATGTAAGTGACAGTAAATCCTAAATTTTCCTAAATCCTACAATTTCCTCTTCTTGTGAGCAGAGTTAACAGTCTGAATCTTGGCATATTTTATTTTATTGCTCTTTTTGAGTGAAGTAGACTTTACTTCTAATCTCAGGCACAGATGCATGTATTTGTTGAATGTCACCATGAGCTGTCTCTAAGCTCCCTGGCTGCACCTGGCTAGCGGTCTCAGAGACACAGCTCTGCTTGTGTAGACTCTACAACAGACCTCACCATCCTCCTCAACCGGCAGCTTTTTGATGCTATGAAAATTGAATTAGATACTAAAGCAAAGTACCTGCAAATAAAAATTATTATTTATGAACTGCACTTGCTTTTAATAACTATGTATGAGCATCAAAACATTTCACAGATTCATAAAACGTGATAGCAACCACGAACCTTTAGCTTTTATGACAGAGTAAGTGAGCAATCACGGCTTTTGAGTCACACATGGCCCACTGTCTGTTTGTGTAAATAAAATTTTATCAGAACACAGTCATATCTATTTGTACTGTGTACAGCTGTTTTTCACCTTATAACAGCAGAGGTGAGTAACTGCAACAAGGAGCTATGGGGCACATGGTCTAAATTATTTATTCTCTGGCCCTTTACAAAAAAAAATCTGATGCCTCTTGTATAAATACAAAAGGGTATACCGTAAATTCTGTCCTTTTGCTCAGAAGCACCTGCCTCCTAAATAATTTTAAAATAAATAAGTAGATAGATAGATAGAGTGCAGTGGCTCACGCCTGTAATCCCAGCACATTGGGAGGCTGAGACAGGCGGATCCGGAGGTCAAGAGATCAAGAGCATCCTGGCCAACATGGTGAAACCCCGTCTCTACTAAAAATACAAAAATTAGCGAGGCATGGTGGTGGCGGGTGCCTGTAGTCCCAGCTACTCAGAAGGCTGAGGCAGGAGAATTGCTTGGACATGGGAAGCAGAGGTTGCAGTGAGCCAAGATCGCACTATCTCAAAAGAAGAAAAAAAAAAAAAAAACAGACTCAAAAAAACAGACTCAATTTTTTTTTTTCCTGGAACATGTTTTGTGTACAAATGCACACAAAAGAATGATTTTAAGATATAGGGGCTCTATTAAGATAAGCAGAATTGCAATATCATTAGCCATCATATTTTCATTCTCTCTATATATTTCCTATCACCATGAAATCCAAAAGTAAAAAACCATTGTGCAAACTTTTAAATACATGCTACATATTAGACCTTCATAAAAGAGAAGTGCATTATATATAAAAGTGCAAATAATAGCAAACTAAAGAAAAGATTTTCCAGTGATAATAAATAAGACTAATTCTTTTTGTCTTCATAATATTATTCCATGTTTTATTCGTTAGTTTTAGCTAAGAGAACTCACAATAAACATACGTTCTGAGGGGCAAGCAGAATAATTCTCAGGGAAAAACAATGTTATGACAGCTGTGCTGCTATAATTTGAGGCAAATATGTTTCTCAAACCAGAAGTGATATGGATTTCTTATTTTCAAGGATGGAGCATTCAACCGATTCATGAAAAGCTATCCTGTGCTTCTTTTAAAGATGAATGACTATTTCACTTATAGCAACTTAAAGCACAAAAGATGATATATTTTAATTAAGCAAAAAGGTTAGTAGAAAAATGTGAATCACTGCAGAACTGCTCTTAAGTAAATAATTACTAGAGGAGACAGAACTTTGTATAATATATATATATATATATATGGATGGATATATATTTAATTATCACATATATACATTTTGTATGCAGTCTTATACAGTACAGAATTATAGTAGATATTGCATATAAAGTATTTATGCTCACTAAGTAGAAGGGTCCTATAAATTCAAACTTACATGTATATACATGTATATACTCCTTTTACTCCTCCTTCTTAGTGAGTATTAATATTTGACAACTGAAAATACAGAAGAATAAAATACCATCCTTAGTTGTGCTCCAGAGTCGTGTTAAGTAATGAAATTCACCCTACTGTGGCCTAAATAACGTTGGAAGCCATCCTCATCTTCATTAGTCTTCACAGAAAAGCTTTTCTATATTCAACCCACTAAAGCAGTAAAGGTGTTTTACATTTTTATCTGCTAAAAGCTTAGTTAAATTATGGTTTCCACTGGAATCCAAATTACACTGTAGCCAACATATAGTGCAGCAAGACCCATTTCTTAGTATTCTGGGCATTAGAATGCGAAAGGTATTTCAATTATGTGTCATCTGGCAACATATTTTATAGGAAAATATTCAGAGATAAATAATGAATACATGGCATTTTAACCTGTGTAGGGCAGGAAAAAAAAATCAACTTACTTTTCATTACAAATAGAAGATTCTGTGAAAGGGAATCTTTATTTTTTTCAATTGCCCCAACAACATCATACATTACCTGGAATAAAAGAAAGCAGCATAATTACTAACGATTAAACATGACCATGAAAATAAATTCCTTTAAAGGATAACTTGACCCAGCTGAAGTTTTAAATTATTCAAAAAAGAAGTGTCTTCAGGTCTTACAGTTCATGTTACATGCAAGTTCAAAGCTATAATCTGTCTGTTCTCATTCTGTACATTAAACAAGGGAATCCTCTTCTGTTCTATTTTGTGAAGGTCTCCTTTGATCTCCAAGTTTAAGAGCAAATAGTGAAGGCTCACATTCATGTAGTCTCCTTTTTTCTTAAAGACTCTAACTTGCTCAGAAAACTCACTAAGCTAAGTAAACATACTTGCGAAACTTTGGGAATGAAGTGTGATTTCAATTTGAGAAATTTAAGAGTCTCCTAATTTAAAAAGTTCTGCTTGAATATTTGAAGAATTAGTAATCTGAAGTCTTTACAATGAAGAACGCATAGGAAACAATTAATTCCACATTCCTAAAGGAGATTTTTTTTTCACCATAGATGACTTAGGAATCAATTTGAAGAATGTAACAATATAATTTTATTAGTGTACTGGCAGGACCTGAGAGATTTGGTCTTTGGTGACTGAAATAGTTTGTTGTCTTTCACTTGATCTTAGCCAAAAGGCCAAGAATTGATAGTGTGTTGTCTTTCTTAGTGTCAACTAAGTATGAAATCTTAGCAGTCACTGGAAGCTCATCAGCCACACATTTTTTAAAAGTCTTAACCAGTTTCAGCAGCTGCTTTGAAGATACACCTTGAGGGATAGCACCATGGCCAGTGCATCAGTCTATATTGTGCCCTGAGTGAACCCAGAGTGGATAAGGGAGACACAAAACCAATGAAGTCTCATTACTCCTGAGCAAGAGTGAGCAACAACCAAGAAGGGGAGTGAGCATCAGCCATGAGGGAGGGTGAGCATCAGCCATGAGGGAGGGTGAGCGTCGGCCATGAGGGAGGGTGAGCGTCGGCCATGAGGGAGGATAGGTATCAGCCATGAGGGAGGGTGAGCATCAGCCATGAGGGAGGATGAGCATCAGCCATGAGGGAGGGTGAGCAAAGTCCTGAGGAAGAGTAAGCATCGGCCATGAGGGGAGGGCGGGTTAGCATCAGCCATGAGGGAGGGTGGGCATCGGCCACGAGGGAGGGTAAGCATCAGCCACGAGTGAGGGTGAGCATTGGTCATGAGGGAGGGTGAGATTCAGCCATGAGGGAGGGTGAGTGTCGGCCATGAGGGAAGATGAGCGTCAGCCATGAGGGAGGATGGCTATCAGCCATGAGGGAGGGTAAGCAACAGTCATGAGGAAGGACGGGCATCAGCCATGAGGTAAGGTGGGCATCAGCCATGAGGGAGGGTGAGGAGGGTGAGCGTCAGCCATGAGGGAGGGTGAGCAACAGTCATGAGGAAGAGTGAGCATCAGCCATGAGGGAGGGTGAGCATCGGCCATGAGGGAGGGTGAGGGTCAGCCATGAGGGAGGGTGAGGGTCAGCCATGAGGGATGATGGGCATCAGCCGTGAGGGAGGGTGAGCAACAGTCCTGAGGAAGAGTAAGCATTGGCCACGAGGGGAGGGAGGGTGAGCGTCGGCCACGAGCGAGGGCGAGCGTCGGCCACGAGGGAGGGCGGGCGTCGGCCATGAGGGAGGGTGAGCATCAGCCATGAGTGAGGGTGAGCATCAGCCATGAGGGAGGATGGGCATCAGCCATGAGGGAGGGTGGGCATCAGCCATGAGGGAGGGTGGGCATCAGCCATAAGGGAGGGTGAGCATCAGCCATGAGGGGCATCAGCCATGAGAGAGGGTGAGGAGTGTGGGCATCAGCCATGAGGGAGGGTGAGGAGGGTGGGCATCAGCCATGAGGGAAGTTGAGCATCGGCCATGAGGGAGAGTGAGCATCGGCCATGAAGGAGGGTGAGCATCAAGCATTTGGGGGAGTGAGCATCAGTCATGAGGGAGGGTGCGGAGGGTGAGCATCAGCCTTGAGGGAGGGTGAGGAGGGTGGGCATCAGCCATGAGTGAGGGTGAGGAGGGTGGGCATCAGCCTTGAGGGAGGGTGAGCATCAGCCATGAGGGAGGGTGAGCATCAGCCATGAGGGAGGGTGAGGAGGGTGAACATCAGCCATGAGGGATGGTGAGGAGGGTGGGCATCAGCCATGAGGGAGAGTGAGCATCTGCCATGAGGGAGGGTGAGCATCAGTCATGAGGGAGGGTGAGGAGGGCGAGCGTCAGCCATGAGGGAGGATGGGCATCAGCCATGAGGGAGGGTGGGCATCAGCCATGAGGGAGGGTGAGCATCAGCCATGAGGGAGTGTGAGCATCAGCCATGAGGGAGGATGGGCATCAGCCATGAGGGAGGGTGAGCATCAGCCATGAGGGAGGGTGAGCATCAGCCATGAGGGAGGTTGAGGAGGGTGGGCATCAGCCATGAGGGAGAGTGAGCATCGGCCATGGGGAAGGGTGAGCGTCAGCCAAGAGGGAGGGTCAGCGTCGGCCATGAGCGAGGGTAGGCATCGGCCATGAGGGAGGGTGAGCATCAGCCATGAGGGAGGGTGAGCATCGGCCATGAGGGATGGTGGGCATCAGCCATGAAGGAGGATGGGCATCAGCCATGAGGAAGAGTGAGCATCAGCCATGAGGGAGGGTGAGCATCAGCCATGAGGGATTATAAAAATTGCGCCTGTGGATATGTGAGTGTCACTTATGAGGTAGTATAGATGGCTAATTGAGGTCTTTGGGAATTTTGTCCAGAGGACTGGATTCTTTGCAGTGAAAGGGTATTAGACAGAGACAGCAGAAGAAACTGAGGAAAGGGCTGTGCAGCTGGTGGAAGGACCTGGAAAAGGTGTGTGAACCCTGATACAACTTCCTTTCTATAGGCTTCTATAAATCCAGTGCCTGATTATGTCCATCTTTCCTATAAAGGCTGAGTTTTTATTGTTTGCTGTTACAAGGGCCTAAATAAAATAGAAGTAATAAGGCATCCCACACATTCCCAGGTGTTCCAACAAATTTGAGTCAGAAGAGCAGTTGACAATGCCAATTCTTAAATGCCAAATTCTTAAACTACATTCAGGTATAAGTAAACTATTACTTAATTATCCAGTTTGCACTTGTGCCGCCACGTGGCTTAGTATTACGGAAATGTGAGCTACATACAATGTTATACACCATACATTGTGAAATGCGAACAATTTACAAATCTAGAGCAGCGGTTCTCTGTCATACCCTCCAGGGGATACTCCATCGTTTCTGGAGACATTTTTCTTTGTCACAACTCGGGGTGATGGTTGGGCCGGGAGATGTTGCTACACATCCTAGTGTGCACAGGCAAGCTCCACCATGTGGAATTATCTGGCCATAAATATTCATAGTGCTGAGGTCAAGAAACCTCCATCAAGAGGTTTGGCTTCCCTGTGCCTTCCTGAGTTAGGAGCAGCAGTGCCCAGCAAAACCATGGGGGAAATCAACACATCTTCAGAAGCCACCTGGAGCTATGGGGAATTAGGCAAGTCATTCAGTGTCCCAGTGCTGCAGTTTCTTACTTGGTAAAACAGGAGTACCACACTGTTAATATTGTGATGTAATAAACATGAAAGTTCTTTGTAAAACAAAAAGAGTTATTTGAAATATAAGGGGTTACAAATAGTGTCTGTAACCTCTACAGAGTCCTACCATGTTGTGCTATTACCCAATCATGCTCACATGACTTTGGTAGCTATTCCAATTCACTTCTAGAAAATTAATGGAAGTTGAGGTAATTTCTTCTGGCATACTTTATAAAAGGTACAACCATCAAATTCTGTATCAGGGATTTTTCACTTTATTTCTAGCTTCCTCAAATGTCACTTGAGTTACATCAAAACGGACTATGCATTTACTAAAGATCTTATCCAAACGCCTCCAGTCATGTCCTTCTCCATGACTTTGAGTATATTTGATGCAAATATTTGGAAATACCCTACCTCAAAGATATTCAACTCTTGACTCTCATCTCTAATAGCCTATGTTGTCCTCTTCCACTTTCTAAACATGCTTTTCATTCCCATCGGCATCTCCCCTCCTTTAATTCATCCACAGTTTCTAAAGCAATTGCCTATTCTGACTTCTTTCAGGTCTCAAGAAAATCTGAGCCTTAGGGCTTAGCCATTTAAATAGCAAAAGCCACTGATAAGCTGCCACCATTTTTTTTTAATCATAGTCATTCATAATTCTAGCTAATGGCATGGCCAATCATTGGATCTGACTGTAATTCGGTGTCATTTGCATCTGCCACAAATTCATGCTGACATCTCAGATGGACCCTGTCTGGCTGCTAAGAAGTTCCCCGATTCACCTCTTGATTACGCCAAATTACAATCTTCAGAGTAACCGCTAGAAATCGTTCTGTCTGTTTTTAAGCCTCCAGCCCCAGCCCCAGAGTGGCTCATTCTCGGAAGATGGCCATATTTCTTACTAAAAAATTCAATACTGTCTGACTTGAAACCTCTGAATCATTCATTCTTCCTTCTCTCCTTCCTCATGTTCACTGCTGCATGTTATGTAGATTAGAACCCACGGAGCCATCTGGGATCCCCTCCCCCAGGACGGCTCCCTGTCGTCTGCCAATGGCCGCAGCTTTCCCCTCAGTTCCCCCTTCAATTCCTGCCTTTTTATATTTACTGCCTTCACACTAGTAAAAACCATCACTTATTATTTTGACAGGGAAATAATCAAAAAAGCTAAGCACTGGTCTTTTACATTCTTACTTTGGTGCAACACCGCTATTTGATACATATAGTGAAGTGAGAAAGTCATTTTTTTCCTGTTCAGAATGGACCCTGTCACAGAGAGTCCTCCTCTCTATAGCTACAATCTACATTTCTAGCTTATTCTCTGCATGAGAATCTGATGATTTCTAACGAAACACACACACACACACACACAATTGGACCATCATATTTTCTTTAAATATACTTCTTGTCCATCTTTTTTCATGCTATGGGCTAGTTTTTGATGCTGCTTCCAAACTTCCGTAAAACTGCTACCAAGAGCCTTGAGGGCAATGACTATGCACTTCTCAGTTCTGTCTCTGCAGCAGCTGGCACAATGCCTTGTCTGTTGGATGCAATCAATCATTATTTGGCAAAGTGGATAACAAGTTTTGGTTATATTGTAACCAAATATAGCATGACATTGTGCTGTCATTTTTATTTAAGATTCTTCTAATTAGTCTTTCATCATCACAAGATCATATTCTTTGGAAAGCTCTCATACATGGCACCTGGTTGTATATAGATATCTGGAGAAGAAGCTGAAGGTCTCTCATTCAAACTAAAGTAAAAATCTTCCCACTTGGAGACTTCAATTCACTGCTATCTGGGAAAATGTAGCTAACACCCACCTACATTGACAAACATTTGCTGAGGTAGTTTGATTTTTGTAGGAAGCATAGTGTTTAGTAACTCTTTTTTTATTGCTAAAAGGATATTTGCATGAAGTTAATAAATTAGGAAGCAGGCAAGCTTATTTATTTTTGTGATATTAGACAAGCTCTTTAAATTCTTTGAATCTTTCTTAATGTGGTAAATAGTATTACCTAAGGGCCCTCCAGTTTTAAAAGCCTTTGGCCCTACCCATAAGACACAGTTGGCCAGTACTGATATGATTTGAGTTGACTGATGAACGCAGATATTAAAGACTATCCAAATAGCTGACAAATGTTATCATAATAATGCAAATAATTGATAATGTATTACATAAAATTGGCATTAGTGGATTGTTAACACATGGTTCCAAACAGTGTTTTTGTTTTGTTTTGTTTTCCTGGTGCTACGTCTGGAATCAAGTATTCCCTGCAGGACATCTTGCAAATTTTTGTGAAGAAAAATGACACTGGAGACCACTTGAACTGCAAGGATTCATAATTGCACATTGTGTTATTGACTACTGGGGCAACCAATGTGTCTAGACACTTCTAGTGGACAGAGTCAAGTAATTTAAATACACAGCAGAAATATGCACACACACGCATGCACAAATACTTTTTTTTTTCATTTAAAGATAAAATACTACCCAATTACAAACTAGCTCTTTTAACCATGATACTTTCCTCGATCAGTGAAGTTTCATATTGGCCATGTCAAAGGCAATTTGAGGGCCCAAGCTGGTGGCTCACACCTGTAATCCCAGGACTTTGGGAGGCCAAGGTGGGCAGATCACTTCAGGTCAGGAGTTCAAGACTAGCCTGGCCAACATGGCAAAACCCTGTCTCTACTAAAAATACAAAAATTAGCCAGGTGTGGTGGTATATACTATACCATAATCACAGCTACTCAGGAGGCTGAGGCAGGAGAATCACTTAAAGCCAGGAGGTAGAATTGCAGTGAGCTGAGATCGCACCACCACCGCACTCCAGCCTGAGCCACAGAGCAAGACTCTGTGTCTCAGAAAAAAAAAAGGCAATTTGAAAATCTAAATAATCTAAACCAATGATATCCATTCATGCCCTTTATTATGTCTACATGTATCCCGTTTCTATTACCTTTAAATATTTTTAAAGTTTTAATTTTGAAATAAGTTTAGATTTGCATACAGCTGTAAAAAAATAAAACAGATAAATCTTGTGTACTCTTTACCTAATTTCTTTCAATACTAACCTCCTGCAAAACTATCACAACCAGGATATTGATGTTAATGCAGTAAAAATGTAGAATATTTACATCACCACACGGATCCTGCATGTTGCCAATTTCCAAACAATCTCACTTCCCAAAAATCAGTAGAGTCCATTTGTGTGGGTCTATTTCTGTGTTCTTACTCTGTTCCATTGATCTATGTGTAATGTGCATTTAGGACTTTTAATGTAGTAGGTTAATTCCTCCTACTTCATTTTTCTTTATAAACATAGTTTTAGCTATTCCAGCTTTTTTACCTTTCAATGTAAATTTTAGAATGGTATCATCTATATCTTTATGTCTACAAAAATTTTACTGTGATTTTGATAGGAATGCATTAGACTATATATCCACAGGGGAGAACTGACTCATACTATGGTGATTACTATTCAATTGACACTATATGGTCTCAAATCTACAAACATGAAATGTCTTTCTTTTTCTTTTCTTTAGATCTTTGACTTCTTTCATCAGCATGTTGTGGTTTTTGACACACAAGTTCCCTACACATTTTGTTAGATTTACACCTAAGTATTACATTTTTATGAGCAATTTAAAATGTAATTGTGTTGTTCACTTCAATACCCATTGCTAGTATATAGAAATACAACTGATTTTTTGAATGTTTATCTTGTGTCTTGTGACCTTGCTAAACTAACTTATTAGTTCCTTGAGTTTTTTCTTTCCTTTCTTTCTTTCTCATGGTAGATTTCTTGGGATTTTACGCAAAGGCAATTATGCCTATTTATATAAATAGGCACAGGTTTATTTCCTCCTTTCCAATCTGTTTGCCTTTCATTTCCTTTCTTGCCTTATTACACTCGCTAGAACTTCCAGCAGACTGTGTTGAATAAGAGTGGTGAAGAAGACATCCTTGTCTTGTTTCTGCTCATAGGAACAAAACATCCAGATTTTACCCTTAAATATAATATTGGCTGTGGGATTTTTGTAGAAACCCATTATCAAGCTCAGGTGGTCTTTTCCATTCCTATTTGTATGGGAGTTTTTTGTGTTTTTTTTTTTTAACATGGCTGGATATTAAATTTTATCAAATGCTTTTCTTCATCCTCTGATGTGATCATGTATTTTTTCTTCTTTGGCCTGTTGATGTGATGGATAACCTTGAAAGATTTTCAGCTATTGAATCAGCTTTGTACCCCCAGCAAAAAGCAAAATCATAAACAGAAACCATTTTGTTATGGTAGATAATTCTTTTTATATATTGTAAATTCTATCTGCTACTATTTTAAACATATTTTGCACCTATATTGATGAGGGATATTTTTTCTCTCACTGTGTATGTGTGTGTGTGTGTGTGTGTGTGTGTTACTGTCTGTGTGGTTTTGGTGTTAGGATAACACTTGTTTTATAAAATGAATTAGAAAGTATTATCTTCTATTTTTTAGAAAAGATTGTGTAAAATTGGTTTTAATTTTCCTTAAAACAGCTGGTGGAATTCTCCAGTGAAACAATCTGGAATAGGAAGCTTTTTTGAGAGAGTTTAAGTTACAAATTCATTTCTTAAAAGTTATAGGGCTATTCATATTGTCTATTTCATATTGGGTGAATTGAAGTAGTTTGTGTTTTTTGAGGAATTGATCCATGCATCAAAGTCATAGCATTTATGTGTAAGAGTTGTTTGTAATACCCCTTTCGTATCTTTTTGATGTCTACAGGGCCTATAATGATTTTCCTTGTTTTATTACTGATATTGGCTATTTATGTGTTTCCTCTTTTCTATTTGTCACTAATATTACAGGTTTATAATTTTTATTGGTGTTTTCAAAGAACTAGCTCTTTGTTTCATTGATTTTCTCCTTTTTTTCAATTCCATTGATTTCTTCTTTTTTTGTTATTGGTTTCCATTTGCTTACTTTGGGTTTATTTTGCTCCTAGGATCCTGAGATGGGAGCTTGGATTATTGATTAGAAACTTTCCCTATTTTCTAATGTATGTATTTAGTGATATACATTTCTCGTTCGATAGTATTTTAGCTGTGCCATGCAAGTTTGATATGTTGTACCTTATTTTCATTAAGTTCAACATATTATTTTTAATTCTGTAAAGAGTTCCCCTTTTATCCATGGGTTATTTGGAAGGGCACTGCTAAGTTTCCAAGTATATGGAGATTTAGCTGTTATCTTTCTGTTGTTGCTTTCTGGGTTGATTCCACTGTGGTAGGCAAAACTGCTCTGTATAGTTTCAATTCTTTTGAGTCTGCTTACTTTTGCTTTACGACCGAGCAGATAGCTCATGTGGACACATGTCCCATGGATACTCGAAAAGAATATGAATTCTGCTTTTGCTAGTAGAAGTGTTGATAAAATTGAGTAGATCCTGTTGGTGATGGTGTTCTTCAGTTCCCCCATATCCTTGCTGATTGCCTATGTCATTGTTCTACCAATTGTTGAGAGGAGGGTGTTAAAGTTTCCAGTATCCCCTTCTATTTAGCTGGCCTCCTCCAGCACTTGGCAAGAGATGGAAGGCACAGCCTCACTACTGCCTGATCAGAGTAGATGTCTAGGTCCCTACCCCGTCTCCTCAGATATGCAAGAAGAATGAATCCTCATTAATACTGGGTGAAGGTAAAGGTCTACCTCTCCACTAAGCCTCCAGTCATTCTTCCCTGGCTGTGGGATGAGCAGCGGAAGGGGCTGAAACACTTCTTTACTGCTTCCTACATGGCCTTCCTTAACTGGGTAGGGAAGTATTACCTGTGCACAGTGCTGGAAGTCCTAACTCCTTACCAAACCTCCTCTGGTATCACCACAGTGGCAGGGAGCTAGAAGAAAAATATCCCTTTAGGATCTTAGCACAGCACTGAGATCCAAAATAGACCTATGCATTTAAAAATTGTGCGCCCTAAATCGAAAACTGAAATTTTAATAAATATAACTAAAAAGCTTCTTTAAATTTTTGATTTAAAAAATATAACACATTATTCTAAAAAAATTATAATCTAGACTAAGATAGCCCAAATGTTTTCTTTTTGTCTTAAATGAATACAAAAGCTTTGTATTCATCAGCGTTCTCCAGATGAATAGAACCAATAGTATAGTACAATATATATAGTCTGAGTTGTTGGCTCGCATAATTATGGGGGCTGAGAAGTCCCACAATCTGCCATCTGCCAGCTGCAGACCCAGGAAAGTTGACAATTCAGTTTGAACACCTGACAGCCAGAGAACCAATGGTGTAGATGCCAGTCTAAGTCAGAAGACCCGAAATCCAGAAGCACCAAGGCAGGAGATTGATATTGTAGCTCAAGCAGTCGGGTAGAGAGAATTCAACCTTCCTCTGCCTGTTTGTTCACCTGTTTGTTCTATTCAGGCCCTCAAGGGGTTGGGTGGTGCCCAGCACCCACCAGAAGCTGGGGAGGGCATCAGCTTAATCAGTCTACTGATCAAATACTAATCTCTTCCCCAAACACCTTCAAAGACACACTCAGAAATGATGTTTGACCAGCCATCCGGGCATCCTGTGGCCCAGTGAAACTGACACATAAATTAACCATCACAACCTGGTAGTTAATTCTGAAGTAAGATGGAAATGGAAAAAAAAATCTAACTTGATGACCGATCATGTTGGATCTCTGATAAATCCTGTCTACAAAACACGTACATTTTGCCTAATTAAATCCTATGCTTTATAGCATTTTCCCATTTTTCCCCATTGTACGCTGCTCTTCACTTTCCTCTACCCGACTCACAAACTCCTCACTTGCCATCACTGCTGCCTTTCCTTTCATTAAACTCCTTTCCAGCTTCTCCAGCAACCAAGGCCAACCCTGCCTTTCTAGGCCCAAGTCTCCGAGAGGCATCAAGCTGTCGTGAAAAGAGCACTGGCCTTGTTCAGTGACACACCTTCTGAGGTCCAGCTTCAACAAGCCCCAGAGCCTGGATAACCAGGGCAAGTTACTGAGTTTCCAAGGCCTCTCATCTAGGACACATAGACAGCAGTGCTGACCTCTCTCTCTAGCTCGCTCTTTCTCTCTCTTTCTCTCTCTCTCTCTTTCTCTCTCTCTGTGTCTCTCAGTGGTTTTGGAGACAAATAAAAAGGCTTGTTCCTACCTGCCTTTCCATAGTAACTATAGTTTTCTCATGAATATCGCTAATTGATGTTTCTAATGTTCATCTGTACCTTCTTCTCTGCTGTTTTCCAGATTTTTATACATGACTTACTTGAGAAGGACTCAGGGCATTACCTAGGTAATCTGTCTTGAGGCTGCTAAATAGGCTGCCTCACAATAAAAAGCTTCTCATTCTAGACCCATAATTGTATCAGTCGAAATTCATTGACAACTTATGAAGAAAATGCTTCCAAAGAAGCAAAGTCTGCCTAGAAGGGACAGCCCACGAAACTCATCAGCATCTCTACTCAGCACCTGGACTTTGCTGACAGCAGCCGCCTTCAGCACCACAAAGAGGCAATAACTTTGAATAGAGAAGAAACAAAGAAAAGCTGCAAAACAGTGCAGACAAGTCCAGTGGGCTACTGGGCAATTCAAAGGAAAATGAGACCCAGAGCCCAGTGAGATACAAGCATTTCTAGGAAAGAAAAGGCACCAAGGAGAAACTCAGCCTGTATTTGAATTCACCTAGAGCTTTGTGAGTCTGGAGTGTCAGCTCTGCTGACAGACAAAGGTCTGCTCTTTGCTGAGCCACTGGGGAGAGCAGGTTGGTGCCGCTGGAGCACCAGGGAGAAGACTGTAGGTTGAAGTAGGTCTACCAGGGAGTAGACTGTAGGTTGTAGTTACCCTCTCCAGGGTAACTCAGGGCAGCTGCTCGGCTCATGGCCTTGCTCGTCTTTTTTTGGTTTATTATTTAGGGGATGAAAGGAGAGACAAACACGAAAGAAGCCAAAGACAGAGGCTGGGCTTATGCCTTCCTTTTTCCCACTCTCTTTACATAACTGATCTTCAGGCTTTATGTATTTATTTTTCCTTCTGAAGATTTGGAAGACAGGATTCATGCAGTACATGGCAGCATCCCTCATGCATGTAATAGAGGAATTTATATTCATACGACTCAATATGGATCTTTAAGGAAATTGTCATGTATTCAAAATTTCCTTTGGAATGATTCTGTTCAATAAAATAACTCAAAAGAAAACTTAGCATTTTGCTTATGCTGTGGCAGTTAGCAACCCTCATTTAAATGCTCCAGTGTGGATGCCAAATGAGGGGTGCAATATAAACTTGAGAGCAGTGACAGTATGCGGCTTTTTTGGAAGTACTTGCTGTAACACTCCAGCACTGCAATAAATACAATTAAAAGATAAATTATGTCAGCTATATATGAAAAGAAGGAGTATAAAACTTTCACCATGTCTGTGACTCAAAATTCATCAAGACACTGAGTTTCCTGGCTTCACAAACAAAACAAAAGTTACAAAAATGCCAAACGCATGCATTTTCTTCCTAACTGAAGGCTGTCAGCCTCATGCTTGGCTAATCACCAAGGAAACTGAAATCCAAAGGCAAGAGAGCGCCACAGAAATAGCTCTATCCACCAACACTGGAGTTTAATTCCCTGAACTGAAAGCAAGAGCAATTGGCTTACTTCACCTTGCTAAAGAAGGTCCAGGTTTGGCCACAGCTGGGGAATAGCGAGTTCCTTACATCTGCAGCCTCATGTCTCTCTGTGCCTTGTACCAAGTGAGAGCACAAAGAAAAACCGTGAAATGTGGGCACCTACTATGTGGCTAATAATTTTAGTGTCTCTCAAAATGTGTTTCCGGGTTCCCTGCTATGTAGCTCAGGATAGTGCAAATGCTGTAAACTTCACGCCAGATCTCTTTAGTCATTACTTATTGGAGGGAAGTCTAGGAACCTGCATTTTAAACTTGCTCCCAGTTGATCGGGATACACATTAAGTATGAGAATTACAGCTCCAGCTACTAGGAGCTTAGGATGCTCTATTAACTCAGTCCTATGTGGTGCTGGCAGGTGAGAAAGGAGCATAGGAGCAGAGTTTGCAGAAAGTAACTGTTCACAGTGCATTTTATATAACACTTACTTATTTGGAACTGGGTCTTATTTTGTTACACAGCCTGGAGTGCAGTGGCATGGTCTCTGCTCACTGCAACTTTTATCTCCCAGGTCAAATAATTCTCATGCTTCAGCTTCCCAAGTGGCTGGGATTATAGGCGTGCACCACCACACCCAGCTAATTTTTGTATTTTTAGTAGAGAGGGGGTTTCACCATGTTGGCCAGGCTGGACTCAAACTCCTGACCCCAAGTGATCCACCTGCCTCTGCCTCCCAAAGTGCTGGGATTATGGGGGTGAGCCACTGCTCCCCGCCCGCAGTGCATTTTAAATAAAGAATCACGATCCTTCTGAGAACAGCCATCAGAGCAGATATTGATGTGCTTTTAAATTGCTGATAAGTTTAAGATGAGATTACACTATACACTCAAGGCTAAGCTATTTTCTCAGGAGAGTTAGCATTTTTTGAAAAGTTCTTGTAAAGGAAAAACTTTCAAATACTTTTATCTAAGAGGGTAGCAATACAGCACCATATTTTTCAAATATCCCTGATTATCATGGTACCCTACATACGCCATATATGGTGCTGGAATTTTGGAGAAAAGGACATAATAATGAGAGTGTGGTAAAGTAGAAGGAACAAAAGGCCTAGGGTTAAGAAGAAGGGATTCTCATTTATTATAATTTCTGCCTCTCAACCTACAGAAATACTCATGGGCCACGTGCTATGATAATTAATTATGGGAACATAATAATCACCTTCTCTGATCCACAGTTTCTTACCTATTTGAGTTTTGTTCTCTGGCCAGTTCACACTAAATTTTAATGATGTTATTGATTAACATAATCCATCAATAAAATCATTATTTTAGGGAGCTAGTGATGCCTTATATGTGAATTTAGCAAATGGGCATGGATAGACATCATCTATTTAGATTTTCAGATTGGCTTTGATACGGCTAATATCAAAGGTTATGACAATGTCATCATTGGATTGAGGAAGTTATCAGGGTTAAAAGACTAAATTATCAATAAGCCAAGGAAAACAGAAGGGGACTAAACTTTTAAAAATATTTTGTAAAATATGTTACATGCTGTATTATAGACAGCATACATACAAACATACAGTCTGTTTTCACACTGCTACAAAGAACTGTCTGAGACTGGGTAATTTATAAAGGAAAGAGGTTTAACTGACTCACAGTTCAGCATAACTGGGGAGGCCTCAGGAAACTTACAATCAAGTGGAGGGCAAAGGGGAAACAAGGCACCTTCTTCACAAGGCAGCAGGAAGGTGAAGTGCCAAGCAAAGGGGAAAGACCCCTTATAAAACCATCAGATCTTGTTAGAACTCTCTATCATGAGACCAGCACGGGGAAACCACCCCTGTGATTCAATTACCTCCACCTGGTCTCTCCCTTGGGGATTATGGTGATTACAATTCAAGATGAGATTTGGGTGGGGACACAAAGCCTAACCATATCACATACACATTTATAAAATTTGGAATATGCTAAAAGCAATAAAATTAAAAATTACCTCTAATTCCCTTTTCCAGAGGTAGCCAACCTCCAACTTTTATGTCTATAGCTATCGAATCTAACTTTGTCTAGGTATGCCCTTTCAAGAGACCTGAACTCTACCGCAAATTGTGATGTCTTTCTCCTTCAAGTTACACCCATTTGCTCTCAGATGAATCTGTGCCCTTTTCTGCTCTAAGATGCATGAGGCAGTGGGGTTCTCAGTGTGTCAGCCTGGCCTTCCAGATAGGGCTGCAGCCCCAAAAGCAATGCAGAAAATGACAAGGCAGGAGGAGGGTCCAAGCTTTGGTGATTATCTTCTGTCCTACCAACAATGAATTTCCTCCCTGACTCCATTTGGGTCTTGTAGCCCATTCTTCATAGTCCCTATTCTTTCCGGGCAGTGGCCTTGTGGAAACATGTGGCTTTCACCTTCTGCCCTCACCTCCTGGGGTCCAGAGCTACCTTCTCCTCCCAAGATCCTTCAGCCTTAGGGAATGTGGCTACTTCCTGCAGTGGATAATCTCTAGATCGCTTCAGCGTCCCCTGTCTATCTGCTCAACTTTTCCTGGGGAATCTATTCCCTGTAATCATTTTCTGCTCCTTGAAAATTTGGTACAGTTTATTCCTGAGATGGAATCCTGATCAGTCTCAATGATTTTTCATTTTCTTGTTTTGTCTACTCTGCCTTGTTCCTGACAGCTTAGAAGCTTCTTCTTGCTACATAGCTCAGGAAAAGACAGGGATAGATGCTGCACAGCACTGTTTAAGACTCTTAAAGAAAGATAACGGAGCTCTTGAAGGTATAAAGGAAAGCAAAGAGAATGATGTGGGATGATGAAGGCTGACAGACAGATCAGGTGAGAATTATCCACTGTAGGAGAAATAAACCATCTGAGCTGCTGAATGAGTACTGTGCAGAGAGCCTGGGTCTCAGAACACTTGGCAGTGGTGCACTGCCTCACAGGCTACAGGAAGGAGAGACGAGAAGAAATGGAGCCTTGGACAAAGGGTAAATACAGATGTTGCCACTCTTCCGCTCTCTGTCATTCAGTACATGTACACACAAATGCCTCTGAATAGCCAAACCATGGCATTATGTCCCTAGGATGGCTTTTAGGGGCATTGCCTACAGATTCACTACTTAGGTCTCTTATAAAAACACCTTAATTTTCCTACCCTATTACTCTTACCTAGCTAAGATTATCCATAATTTATGTAAAAATTAGAGAATTATATGCAATTCTCTACATTAAAATTAGAGTTTCCTAAAGCACAGGCTACCTTGTTAGGTATGGTCAAATCAAATGCTAATTACAGTATATTATCTCACATATATCTTAAATATATTTGTCTCATGGAAATCTGCATTTCCATGTAGTTAAAGTGCTAAAAGTTACAGTTCCTCTAACAGAGCTGCCCTCAGTGACAGTTTACACATTGAAGAATATCCAAGACTACAGCATGGATAATACACATGTGTGTCTGTCAGCAGTGGTATTTATGTGTGTGTCTGCCCATCTAGCTAGCTCTCTACTGTGTTTAATTCATACACAAAGTTTACATCTATCAATCTATTGATCTTGTACTCAATTTGAGTATAGAATAGTGATTGCTTTATTGCTTTAATAGCATCCAATTATGGCCATAAGAGCTTTCCACAGTTTCTTCTTTTGTCCTCTAAATCAAGAGAAGGGAGGCTTCATGGGAACCTTCTTAAACCTTTGCATTGTGCCCCTGGCTAGGGAGGTGCTGTGCACTGGTGTTTGGCCCTGGGAAGAAGCACAAAGGATGGGGATGTGTGGGACGACGCGGTGGGGGGAAGAACAGCTTCTGCTGCAGCAGCCTGAGCTGTTCTGGACCAGCACGTGGAAACAAAGACCACACCGTAGATGGGGGTTTGGATTGCAAAGGACATGGTGGTGGGGCTTCATCTGGTACACAAGCCAGAGCTGTGTCGAATCCAACAGAGGAGGTTGGGAATAATGGAGTCTAGTAGAGAGGGTCTACATGGAATCAAACCCCAAACCAGGGTTGAGGGGAAGGAGCCAGCCAAAAATGAGCATCATCCACACCTGGGAAGGGCGGTCCCTCTAAGAGGCCGAAGAAAGCACCTGAGTGAGTGTCAGCTTTGCACATGCGAAGCACAGTGTGCAGGACACCACACTGAAACAATGCAAGTCAGAGAAGGCAGACCTTAGCATGAAAAGGAAGAAAAAGAACTTTCTAGGCCACCGTACAGTGTCCAGGCAGTATCTGAGGTAGGAGGTGACCCAAGTTTCCGTAAGGTCTGCTGTTCTGATGATTATAGTTCTTAATTACTGAACTGGGTCTGTGAGTGCCAATGAGAGCAAATAAATGACACTGTATGACCAGAGAGAGACCAGAAATATTACTGGAGCTCCCCAAGTTTTTATCTGATTACAAGGAAAAAATTAAACTTGCTGAATACATTTTAAAAAGCAATATAAGCCCATAATATTAAGGAATCCCAAACACATCCTCTGAATTGTGTGTTTTACTACCAGGTAGATGAAGAACAAAAATGTGAAAATGATTTGGAAATTCTGGTTTTGAAAAGAGAAAGCAAACTTTATTCTTCAACTATGAGAAATAAGCTTGGGGATAAAAATGTTTAAAAGGGATTATTTATGCACAATTGCCAAATGGAGCATCCATCAGTGCCAATAGTTTAGGCCTGTCATTAACAAATCAAATCAAAGTAATCACATTTAATTTTGAAGAGAGTTGTCAAAGAGAAAAAAAAACAAAACTAAATAAATTAGAGGCAGTTAATATTCCTTTAAGTAAAAATATTCATTTGCCAGCACTTTGGGAGGCTGAGGTGGGTGGATTACTTGAAGTCAGGAGTTTGAGACCAACCTGGCCAACATGGTGAAGCCCCGTCTCTACATTAGAACAGCCAGGCATGGTGGCAGGCGCCTGTAGTCCCAGCTACTAGGTAGGCTGAGGCTGGAGAATCGCTTGAACCCGGGAGGCAGAGGTTGCAGTGAGCTGAGATCGAGCCATTGCTCTCCAGCCTGGGCAACAGAGAGACTCCATCTCAAAAATCAAATCAAAACAAACAAAATTCATTCATTCCTTTATTGTTTAAGGATAATTAGTACTCATTCCATCAACCAGTGTTGAGGGACTACTTAAGTAGTCCAGAGAGCAAGGAGGGTGATGTTTGCATTGTGTTTGCAAGCAAGCAAAAGGTGTTCCTGAACTAGCGTACTGGGATGAGAAGTGAAGTATTTCGATTGAGAGTGACATAAGAAAGAGAGTAACTTATACTTGATTAAGTAATTGAGTGTATGGTTTTGCCATGAATTGAAAGGTGGGACAAATACAGAAAATCAGTTTTATATTTTTACTTGTTTGAAATGAGTTGAGAAAGAGTGAAAGAGGGAGATGGGTAGAGAGTTTAGCTGACTTTGCTCCTGTGGAATTTAACATGCTGTACTAATGGAGATATTAAAAAGTCAATATGCAGCCCACAGCAGAAATAGACTGCAGATCTGGGAATCATCACACACATGCAACTGAATCTTGGGTGTCGATAAGCTCCCTGCTCTGAGAAACATCATCAATATTCACAAAAGAAAAGTAAATTTGTACATCCATCAAATTTATAATCCCTTTCTCTATCATGTTATTTACATGATGAGAAATATAATCCTTAGGAAAGAAGTGGTTGGAATTAAATGTTTAATTAAACCACTTTTGTGGTGCTGGAAGTGGTGATAATTTAAAATGCAAAGTTTTGAGATAAACCCTTGAATTCATTATATTACATCAGAATATATGTGAAGATTGGATTTTGGCAAAATAAATAAGTGATCATTTTCAGCAAATATAAATGTATCCAATTATTTTCCCTGCCTGGTTTCAGCTTTCGATCTGAGGTTTGCTAAAAAGAGTCTCAGCTTCTTCTGCAGTGGTAAAGTGATCTCTCTATATTGTCAATATTTATAAGCAACAGCCTCTATTATTTTACTTTTCCATTAAGTGATTCTTTTCACTAGTGTTTTTGTTTGTTTGTTTTTGTGTTCCTTCCGATTCACTTTAAGTTGATGAATACTAATCAACAAAGAAGGTTATTAGGATCATATAGTAATGTTGTTAAGAGTCCTATCTAGATATCTAGAAATCTGGATATAGATATTCCCTTGAAAATGACACAGCTGAAATTTATAAATGTACCTCACTGACTCCTTTGTGAAAAAATACGCCAATCAACTAGCCGTAAACTATCAACATTGTGGAAAATCCAGTTTTATAACTTTCTGTGAGCTGCTCACGAAGAAAATGGAATACATTAAATCTTTGAAGACACAGAAGATTCCCCAAATGAGATATTACATTTTGTCTTAATAAAACCTAGGTAAGAAAAGGTGGATAATGCCTCCTACACAATTTCTGCCCCAGGTGAAATTCATGTAAGCAGTGGAATAGCAGGAGCCTGGCAGAGCTACTTTTTATTTTTCAAAACGTCTGCTCAAGAGGTGAACAAATACAGATGTAAATTAAGCTCTTTCTGTGCAGGCCAAAATATCTTTGTCAAATAGCTTTTAAGAGTATCAGTTTGGCTTAGACTAGACAGATTTGATTGTTATGTCTGGGGATTCTGCCTGGAGAAAAGGAGAGAAAATACATGAAAACTGCCCTATTGATTAGTTCATGTTCTTTGTTTTTTAATTTAAAAGTTCACTCTCAGAGTCATCTTGGGTACAATGTGTCTCCCACAAATCTCCAGAGGAGATGAAGGACAAGTTAGAAAAGGTGTTCCTGACACAGGTAGAATGAGAAGCTGAACAGGCAGAGATTCCTACAGCACATTATATAAAAATGCTTTGGGTGGGAGGCCAAGGAGAGTGGATCAACTGAGATCAGGAGTTCAAGACCAGCCTGGCCAACATGGTGAAACCCTGTCTCTACTAAACATACAAAAAATTAGCTGGGCGTGATGACGGGTACCTGTAATCCCAGCTACTCATGAGGCTGAGGCAGAAGAATCGTTTTAACACATGATAGGGAGGTTGCAATGAGCCATGATCTTGCCACTGCACTCCAGCCTGGGTGACAGAGCAAGACTCCATCTCAAAAAATCATAAAAATAAAAAATAAACATTCTAACATGATTTCTAAAATATTACTTTATATAAAATGAACACTTTTATAAGATAAAACAATTAACTCTTTTTTTAAAACAAATTAAGGACATTTTACCATTTACTTCATTTGAGTAACTCAATGGGGCCACCAATATTCTCGTCTAATATATGGCAAAAGTTGATTTGATGACCCCTGAAAAATTTTCAGGTATTCAATATCTGTGACTGATGAATTCAAAATTGTGCTAACTACTGTGTTATTCCTGCTCTGAAGACCTTCAGTCATTGTGGAGGAAACGTATGACTCACATACTTGGAAACATTAGTAAAAACAATGGCACCTGCTTTTATTGCTTGCCCTGTACTTAACCTTCAGGACAAGTTTATGAGATTCATAATTATATTTTATTTAATGATGAATTTCATGGTGTGGCAACTGAGGGTCCTTACCCTCCTCAGAGACACACAGCAATGGAGCTGGAAATCAAACCCTGGACCAGCTGGGTCCCATGCAGGGCTCCTGCCCTTTCCACCCTCCTTCCCCTATGCCACCTGAATTCTATGAGGACAGACCAGAAACACCTTACAAATTTCACCCCATGATGTGGTGAAGAGAGAAACGCACAGGGAACTTGGGGAAAATAAGACACAGTGCTGTCACTGCTAGCCTGTACTGGGTGCATAGTGTACCCTAAAATTCACATCTACGCAGATCAGCAGAATATGACCTTATTTGACAATAGGGTGTTTGTAGATAAAAATACCTGAATTAAGATGTGGTCATGCTGGATTAAATCTTTGTGAGAAGAGGAGAGAACACACAGAGGGATAGGGCCATGTGATGGAGGCACAGATTGGGGTGATAGGTTTGCAAGCCAGGAATGAGGGCCTGCAAGGCAGGGATGCCAATGGCTGGCTACCACCAGAAGCTGGTAGAGAGGCTTGGAACAGCCTCTCCCTCAGAGCCTCCAGAAGTAACCAACCCTACCAATGCTTGACTTTGAACTTCTATCCTTCGGCACTGTGAAAAAATAAATGTTTTTTTTAAGCTATCCAGGTTACTGTACTTGGTTTTGGCAGGCTTAGGACATTAATATGCAGCTGTGCAATCTTTAGTCAATCACTGGACTTCACCAGGGCTTATTTACCTGGAAAATGGAAATAGTAATATTTAGAATGTGGTGATGATGCCACAGAAGTGCTTTGTAAACTGGAAAATGTCATGCAAGCTTCATTATTGCTTGGAATACTATTGCAAGGAATTGCAAAGAATCATTATTGCAAGGAATCATTTTGGATGAAGGTGGAATGAGATCAAGAAAATCCGAATCAGACCTAGACCCTGATTTGAGGGAAGATAAGATTTGGAAAGAGAAAGAAAAGGGGTGTTCCAGGTAAGGAAAACCATATGAGCAAACCCTGAGAGAGAGAATATAGGCATCACTTAAAAACGAATCAAACATGGCAAAGAAACTACAATGTTATATGATAAAACTACTCACTTCCCTTGTCATCTGTCGAGATGAACCAATAAATACTTTATTAGTTTCCTAGGGCTGCTGCAAGAAATAACAAGAAGTCAGGTGGCCCAAAACAAGAGAAAATGTTCTCTCTCAGCACTGGAGGCCAGCACTCTATAATCTGGCCAACCCACACCCCCAGAAGCTCAACGGGAGGACGCTTTCTGCCTCTTCCAGCTTCTGGGAGTTCCAGGTGGTCCTTGGCTCCTGGCTGTTTCAATAGCTGACCCCGTGGTCACATGGCCTCCTCCTTTTCTCTCTCAAATCTCTCTCTGCCTAACTCTTAGAGTACGCTTTGGATGTAGAGTCCACCCACATAATCCAGAATCATTTCCTCATCTCAAGACCTGTAACTTAACTATATAAATGAAGACCCTTTTTCCAAATAAGGTCATATTCACAGCCTCCAGGGAGGAGGGCCTGAAAATATTTTTGGAGGGCTGCCATTCAACCCATTATAATGCATAAGTGTTTGCGGGGAGAAGGAGCTAAGACAGGGATGCATCATCTTAGGTGTAAAAACGATATCACCAACCTGATGCCTGTAAACCATTCGGGCCAATCACAATGGGATGCTTACCTGAGATCTAAAGAGATTCACTTCATGCTAAAATAAGTTTTCATACTAAACAACTTTCAGACAAAAGATACTATGAGCAGACAACAAACAAGGGTCATAAAGGTAGGTGTCATATATTGTATAACTATTAATTTTTACCTATATTTTCCTTAATGCAATTTTCATTACTTAAGGTTGCTTTAGTATCTCCTAATCTATTTGCTCAACTCACATAAAAATTTAGGAACTTAAAAATACTATTTCTTAATAGAGTTAGTTTAGAATCACCTTAATGGAAATTTAACTCTCCTAAGAGCCAATGTCTTTTGCCAAACTATAATTCTTTCTTCCTTCAAGACTCTTAATTTTAATGGCCAATAAAATTAGACACATTTCTGAATTTAATGCTTATCCATCATGTTAATCACCAGCAGAATTTTAAGAGCAGCCCCTATAAGTGATAATCCCATATATGATTTAATATTTGCTAAAACAAATAACTAACCAAAAAACCCTACGAGCTTTCCTTAATTCAGATTCATGATCATTAATGAGACCCTGTTAATATTTCATGTACAGCCCTTTCCCATTTACTTTAAAATATTTCTGTAATGGAGATTGGAAAATATACCATGCTCCTATGAGTAATGAAAAATTCAAATGTGTTTACAGAAGATTTTCAGTTATAATTTAAATAATGTTGCTTAAACATTTCTAAATGCACCTCTGAGCCTCTGTTCCAAACAAGTCTGTGAAGTGTGGCCAGGCTTCCTGGTCAGAGCTTTCAGGATAGGTGAGTCCCTCCAGGTGAGGCTGGATGCCAATATCATCCAGCAGTAATAATGATCCTTCCTATGAGATGTAATGAACTTCCACTAAAAAGACCAGGTAATCCCATTCTGGAGGAACAAGTGGTGATGAGGAAGATTTGTTCTACCCCATCCTCTGGCCAAAAACGTGACAACAAAGCCAAGGACCCCGGGACCATTGAGCTCTCCCTTGGGGCCAACTTTACTATCGGAGAACTATTCAGCAATGTTCATCCTATTGTGCAAACTGGACCTTGCATGTTAATTTCAAATCAGTTAACTTTTTCTACATCTCTTGATTTATAATATGCAGAATGTGTTGCTGCTTTTTCTGAAACTGCAAGAGCTCAAAATTTAAGTGTGTCTACATTTGATTATTCAAATGGCATATGGCTTGACATATTGCCACAAATTACATATAATCTACACTGTAACGTGAGTGAGTCCTCAGGGAGTCTTTTGGCTAAGGCTCATTAATACATCTCAGTACAATAAAAGATTTTTATAAAACCACAAAACTGACTCGCATGATAAAAAATCTTGCTTAAAAAAATAGAGGTGATTTTAAGGAACATTCATGTTTCCACAGGGATTTAGGCTGTGAACCAACTAATCAATTTGTTTGCCCTGTTTTGCTTTATTTCTATCAGAACTCAGAGAAATAATTATTAATTTAAACTTAGTTGTTTTCTTCAAAATTTTCTAAAAATAATTTAAGCTAAAAGTTGAAATTTTAAGTAAATGTACAGCAACTTTTTAAACTGAACATAATTTTAAAACTATTATTCCAAAGGATATTTCCCCTTACTTTAATGCAATTAGTATTTATTGAACATCTAGTGCATCTCCAATACAGAATACACACAGACTCAGAAG
Organism: Sapajus apella; assembly: GCF_009761245.1. Classification (NCBI taxonomy): domain Eukaryota; kingdom Metazoa; phylum Chordata; class Mammalia; order Primates; family Cebidae; genus Sapajus; species Sapajus apella. The sequence continues at coordinate 9,275,394 of NW_022437000.1, read as the reverse complement.
GCATATCAAGTATGAATCTGCTTACCATCGCTTCCGCAAAACCTCTTTAGAAAAGTAATTTCCTGAAATCATAGTTTTTTATTGTAAATTGTAAAATACTGCCTAGAAATTCAACAAATATTTACTATGAAGAAAATACCGGCCAAAAAATTGAAATACAAGACAAAGATTCCTGTTTTTCTAAAGAATTTTTAATAGTAAAATCTCTCAAATTTAAAGAACATAAGTTATATATAAAATGTATATATTTTATGTAAAATTTATGTATATAAATTTATATTTAAATATATAAAAATTTAAATGTAAATATATACATAATACATTTTATATATAAAGTATAAATATATAATATAAATATAGATAAATATATACAAATAGAAATATATGTATATGTATATATACATATATAAAAAAATATATTTATAAATTTATATATGTGCATATATACACATATGAGCATATATTTATAAATTTATATATGTGTATATCTAAATAATAAATATATAAACACATATATTTAATATAGTAAATATATAAATATTTAAAAATATATGTATATAAATATATATATTTCTGTTTGTATCTACAAATATGTACATATATTTCATCATATATAATATACATACATATCCATATACATTTTATATACGTACAAAATCTTCCATGGATTTCCTTGACATGCCACTCACCACCCACCCTTCTTCTGAGACCATGCCACTATAATGCCTCTCAAAGCTCCTCCCACCCTGACTACCATGTCACCCAGGTGCATTTCCTATTGACCCTCTCTTCTTCCTTCCCTTGGTTTTTAACATATTCCTTTTCTACTAACTTCTGTTTTCCCTCTCTTCCATTCTTTTCCCGAGTGCCATAATCAAGATACACATTTCCAAGTCTGCAACCATATGTCCAAAAACAACCACCAAGTGTTTTTAACGTCATTTTAGAAGTTGCATGAAAAAACCCTCAAATTTAGAACATCTAAAACTGCACAGCATTCCTCCCAAACTGCTGCATCCTCCAGGTCTCCTCTTGGTTGCCGTAATACCAGCCTCTGTCAGGGAGCCAGCTGAGAGCCCTCATTGTCCTTCCAGGCTGTGCCTCCTTAGCTTTGGACACACAGTCAGTCACCATCCCTGCTTCCTCTCCTCCCAATGCCTCCTCTTGTCCGCTATTGCTCAGATGCAGACCTTGACAGGGCATTCCCAAAGGCCCCTTTACTGTTTTACCAATATCGCCCGTATCAGGCCCTCCGCTTTCTTTTTCTGTCATTGCTTCATCTTCCTACCCCGTCTAACAACACTTAATGAGTTAACAGTGTCAAGAAGACAAAGCCCTTCGATGTACATGTGTATTTACTCGTGACTTGGCCCAACCCAACCTTCTTAGACATGCCACCTACCACTCTTTCTACACGAAACTGAACTTCTGGCACAACTTCCCAAACACTAAGTAGGTGCTGTGTTGGAAAGGCATCGCCCATCCATCCTGGCTCCTGCTTGTACCGCGGAGGCTGAAAAGGAGAAGCCTGTTTTCCACAGTGCCTTGCACCTGGGATCCAGTTGCTCTTTACTTTCCACCAGTCTGGTGTGATGGTACAAGACTCCAAAGCAGATGTAGTGAGGGCCATGCTGCTGCTGCTTCTGCTTGCTCCCTGACAAGCCTCAGTGAAGATGACTTTCCCTTGCAGTGGGAGTGTCCATGCCTAGTCCCTCACTCCTTCGATGCGGAGGGGCAGGAATGCACATGCTACTTGGGCAGGTGGGAGCAGGGACAGAATCAGTAACTGCAGCAGCAGCTTCTGGATTTGCCTAGAGGCTTCCCGACCTAAGATAAGCCTGTAACTGTCTTAGTAACTCTGTTCTGTGGTGTGCTTTAAAGGTCATTTCTGAAAGTTCAACTTAGAGTCTTCCAGTGATTATTTTCCCAAACTAAATTATTTTCTACTTGAATAGGTAGGGTGGATTCTGTCCTATACAACTGAATCCTGAATCAAAATTCTATGGCTTTATAAGAATATCCTCTTTCTCTTTTACAATTAGTGGTCTCTCAATTACCCTTGAAGGTCTGGGTTTGGAAAGCATTGCTACACATTTTTTAAGCCATTAATTGCTTCCTTCTCTACTGTAATACATACATTTGTTGATATTATTATATCAACATAATACATTATTCATATGAATATTTGTTAATTTGCCTTTCCCTATTTGAAGCTGAGATATTTGAGGGCAAGGAATAGGTTTTCTTCGTCTTTAATTCTCAAATTCTCCTTCTTTGGCATCAGGCAGCATCTCTGGGAACACTGGTTGAAATGAACTGAAATACGCTGTAAGACGGTGGTGAGAGATTTGCCTCCGGCATGCAGTCTGCACTAAGTGGAGCCAAAGGGGTAAGAGTAGGAGACAGAGGGCTGCACATGCACAAGTAGAAGATGCTAACCGCAGCTGGGATCTAGATTGAGCATAAGCAAACATGGATTTCAGGCTGGAAGTTAGATAAAATTTGATCTTGTTAAGAAGGCAAGTAGGGTATTTCAAGCTTAATGTAAAGGAGTTTAAGGGAGGCCAAAATGCAGAAAAGGTGAGTGGATTAAAAAAAATAACCTTAACAGAGGTCCCGCACAGGGGAGTTATGACAGGTAAGTCGTGGGAAAAAATTATGATCAGCTTGGAGAAAACTTATGTTAGCCTAGACTAAGGAAAATCATAATTTTTATAAGGTAAGAGGAAGTCCTTGAAAGTTTTAACGGAAGAAGCCTGTTTTACAAAGCTGTTTAGAGAACTGGGAGATATCTGAGAGAGTGGCTTTTCTTCCTTCTTTAATTGGACATGCTTTAAGAAATAATTTTTTTCTTTTTTTTTTTGGTATGTTTTTATTACATTTTAAGTTCTGGGGTAAATGTGCAGATCATGCAGATTTGTTGCAGAGGTATACACATGCCATGGTGGTTTGCTGCCTCCATCCCCCCGTAACCTACATTAAGTATTTCTCCTAATGTTATCCCTCCCCAATCTCCGCACCCGCTGCGGTCCCTCCCCCAGCTTCCCACCTCATGCGATGTTCCCCTCCTTGTGTCCATGTGTTCTCATTGTTCAACACCCACTTATGAGTGAGAACATGAGGTGTTTGGTTTTCTGTTCTTGTGTCAGTTTGCTGAAAATGATGGTTTCCAGATTCATCCACGTCCCTGCAAAGGACATGAACTTATTCTTTTTTATGGCTGCATAGTATTCCATGGTGTATATGTGCCACATTTTCTTTATCCAGTCTATCATAAAGAAATAATTCTTTAACACTAAAAACTGCATTCAAGGCAAGAAAACTCAGATGTCCAATGTTCATCTGTATTATGAAAAACATTCCAAAGTTTATAGCAGAGATTTCTGTATTAAATCCAGGGATCCTTTGCTCATATGAAGTTACAATTCTAAAATCATTATGAGAAGGCTTGCACATTGTGCATTATTATTCTGAAGATGTTAATTCCTTATCAGGGTAAAAAAAAATTGCTTAGAAAAGTACACATTGTGGGTTGTTCATCCAGCTTCCATTTATCCAAATAATACACCTTAAAATATCAACAGCTCTAGAGCTTGGATCTAGACCAGGACCTTTGACCACTAGCGCATATGAAAAATGAAACTATTCTGGTGACTTACCCTTCCTGCATAGTGCATGATGGTGAATGCCGCACCATGGTCTTTGAGGGCGAGGTTCCCATTCCCATCCTTCATGGGGGAGTAGACGGCATTTGTGTTTGAGGATTCTAGAAGACTTTGTAGCTTTTTTGGAAAATTTGATTCCATTGACCAAATCATTTGACTTTCTTCATCCAATAAGCTGAGAAATCCAGATGGCTTCTGAGAGTTAAGAAGAGATGGGGAGTTGTTTTGTCTATTACTTAGTTTGATATTTCTGTTATTATTCATGCATGCTTATTTAGATTTTTATTATATTCATACAGACACTCAGAAAATGAATCACACTTTACCTTCATATATTTCTATTTCTGTCCTACCACCTAGCAGGGCTCTGATGTAAAGTAGGCCCCCAATAATGTTGATCTAATTAATGAATGAACAAATAAATGAAAAATGTATTGTAATGTCATTAAAATACTGTAGTTATTTAAAAAGTACATTTTCATCTTAATAAGAAAAATAAAATTTAAGACTACAGGGAAATTTTCATTTTTCTTGACCTATAATCCATATAAAATATTCCTTACCTATTCATGAGAAAAGAAACTTACCAAAAAAAAAGCTAATAATGATGGTAAGTCATAAAAATTATGGCAAAGCTGGGCGCAGTGGCTCAGGCCTGTAATCTTAGCACTTTGGGAGGCCAAGATGGCCAGACTGCTTGAGCTCAGGAGTTTGAGAACAGCCTGGGCAACATGGTAAGACCTCATCTCTATTAAAAAAAAGAAAAAAGCAAAAACAAAAACAGAAATTAGCTGGGTATGGTGGTGTGTGCCTGTAGTCTCAGCTTCTCAGGAGGCTGAGATGGGAAGATCACTAGAGCCCAGGAGGTGGAGGTTGCAGCAAGCCAAGATCATGCCACTGCACTCCATCCTGGACAACAGAGTGCAACCCTGCCTCAAAAAAAAAAAAAAAAAAAAAGATGGCAAAATCCTACTCGGCAGGAAGAAGTGACTATGATATTCCAATCTTTGGATCTAAAGAAAGTTTGAAACGATGACTTATAAAACTTAAATTAGAAGTTTGACAGTTTATAACTACTGAATAATAAAACTAAAATCTCATATATATCAAACAACAATATGAAATAAATCTCATCTGAGAGCAAAGCCTGCTTAAATAGCTTCCCAACCTCTTATATTCCATGCTCCACATGTGGAATGCCTTCTGGCCACATGATTTAGACCACAGGTCTCCAACCTTTTTGACACCAGGGATTGGTTTTGTGGAAGACAATTTTTCCATGGACCAGGGGTTGGGGGATGATTCAAGGGCCTTACGTTTATTGTGTGATTTATTTCTATTCTTAGTACATTGTAATATATGATGAAACAATTATACAATCACCGTAATGTAGAATCAGGCATTAGATTTTCATAAGGAGTGCACAACCTAGATCCCTCTCACAGGTTTCTCCTCCTTTGAGACTCTAATGCCGCCACTGATTTGACAGCAGGTGCTCTGGTGGTGCTGCAAGTGACGGGCAGTGGCTGTAAATACAGATGAAGCCTGCTCACAAGCACTTGCTCCTCACCTCTGGCTGTGTGGCCTGGTTCCCAGCAGAGCACTGAGCAGGACTGGTCTGTGCCCCAGGGGTTGGGGACCCCTGGTTTAGACGTCTATTGAATAACTTCTTACCTAGTGCTCTTTATCTTTTCTTTTTATTGTGTTCCCTAGGAATATTTGTTTTTTCTTAACATTACAAATCTACCTTTTAAAATAAGGTAATTTATGAAACTTCACATGAATCCCTAATATATCTTAATTGTTCTCACTGCACTTTTAAATGTGTAGATGCTATAAGAATAATCTCAGGAAGTGAAGAGACATATATTGACCCCTATGGCGATTTCACTTTGTATTTTGACCTAAGGTTACCAAACCGTACCACTACAGGCATCCCAAAATGTTAATCCTTTGGCTAATGAAGGCCATTCCTTTGTGTCTTAAATATTTTAGTTGTTTTAGGCCTTTCAGTATCTCCTGCTTCTGCTAAAATAAATCCAAAGACTGCAATTGTCTGAGAGCTGTAATGGTGATATCACTCTCTTGCCAGCCCAAGGGAGTGAAAGCCAATAATGGAGGCATGGGACGCACACCACTGGTGGGGCTCACACAGCAGACAGAGCTCCTGGCAGATATCCAGCAACAATGACAACCATTTCTAGAACGAGAAACCAAATAAACTCCCTGGGAAGGAAAGAGAGGAAGGCCTCATAGGGCGGAGAATGGCAGGAGAAAGGAAGTAGGAATGCCTGCAAAAGCAAGCTGACCCACCCCGCCAAGTCACCTGAGGTCAGCAATGCCTGGTGAGACTTTTGTTGGCAACACAAAAGTGTTTTTGGATAAAGGAATTTGGAGACGAAAGCCTCTTACTGGGAATGCTGGCTCAACAGGAAGCTCTACAGAGTACATTGCGAGAACTTGAGAGTGGCTAGGGACACCATGAGTTCCCTGAAGAGGCTAGAGGTCAAGAAATTTATATATAAAGAAAGAAAGAAAGAATTATATAGTAATACATATTTTAATATATTTAATATAACATATTTAAATATATATAACATATTTAAATATATATATTTAATATAACATATTTAAATATATTAAAATATGTATTACTATATATATACATATATATATAGAGAGAGAGAGAATAGAGAGAAGCCCTAGAAGAAAACAGTCTATGTGAGAAGCTTGCCAGGGATTGGTTCCATCTGCGATGTCTTCAAAATCAAACAATTCTTTATTTCAATTAATAGCAAGCTATTTGCTAAAGAGTAAGCAAAATGTTGATATGACAATATTATACATCATTCCTTCCTCTATCGATCTGAGCGTCAGGTCAACATACTTCTGTAAATGCTGTTACAGATTCACATACAAACATACACAAGACACACAGCAGAAAGACAAATGAGCCACTGCAAGGTTGTCTGCAGGTCTGTTCCTGTTTCAAGGGCAGTGACAGACCTCTTCTTTGGGGTGAAAATACTCATTTGTTTGGTAAAGCTATCAATGGGTATTGCGGTAACTCAGACAAAGCCCTAAATCAGTATAAAGAAGACAGAAATTCAGACAGCTAATTGATTCTGCTCCAGAAATCAAGCTGATGTTCTCCAGGCATAAGGTGGCTGATTGCTAGCAACATTTTTTTAAGCATTATTATTTGTATTGTCTTCAAATTAAAAACAAAATCTTGTGTGTGATGTTTTCTGGATGTCTGAAATAAAGCCGTAAAAGAACCGGGCAATTAACCTTCTAGACTTTGAAAACTGGCACAAGTGTCTAAAGACAAAAATATAACACAGGGAAATAAGTCATAAGAAAAGGATTAATGACCTTCAGTTCCTTTAGCAGTAAGGGCTTAGAAGAGATTGAATGGTTCTATTCCATGTGAAAGGTTATCACATGCAGCTTCACCTTCATCAAATACTACAGAGTACAACAAAATGTACTAGACCCTGGGAGGATTTGGTAAAAATCTGGATCAACCCCTCCCCTCAGAGGAAAAGAACAGGTAATACTTGAAATATAAATATGGCCCATGAAGTATTCACTCTGATGACCCCTGGTTCACAGCAGAAGAGAGCATGGCAAGCTGGAGAGAAGGGGCTAGATGCCTGAGGCTTCCCGCATGTAATTAAGTATACAGTCCTGCCAGTCTGAAGACCTTTTTAAACCTCAAACGAATTAATTATGGGCTATATATATCATAATGAGAGATTTCTGGAGGAAGAGGGCTGTAATTTTAAAAAAGAAAAATGCTGACAAGTTAGTAGCAAGAACAAGATATGTCAATTAGAAAAATGTATGAAATAATTTAGAAACCTATCTTTATAGAAGGAGATAAAGATAAATGAATGAGAGAATAAAGAATATTCTCCACATAGCTGAATGGTGTCTGTTTTCAACAATGTCCATGTGTCTTAGAGATATTGTGAGTAAATCCATATAATGTATTCTTATATTAGCAAGTCGCAATTTCTGTTTATGTGATAGGTTTTGGTTTATATGATAGAGATACTGAGTCAAAATTTTTTCATTGTAAAGCAGAAAAAATAAAGAGAACTATAAACACCTGCAGATGCCATGAGACTCTTAATATAGGCCATATTATATATGTGTTTATATGTTTTCCCTGCCAGTTTTTCCAAGTTTTAATCTTAAAAACTTTGAAGATAAATTAACAAAAAGGATTCTGTTGAACTTGCTTTACGGAATGATTAATCCTAGGTATTATTTTATAAAAAGTACGTTTTTTATAATAGACACTTATAATTGCCAAAAGGAGAGTTTTAGTGATGTGGAATAAACAATGATGAATATTTCTATATAAAAATGATCTGATATTTCTTGTCCTTTTAATGAATTGGTGGTCCTTCAAATTCCCTTTCAGGAAAGGATAACTTGTGCGCCTCAATAGAATTGGAAAATTATTGCAGAATCTCACATATAAAGATATCTCGAAAATAAGGCAACCTGAAAGAAAATTATTTGTCTCCAGTATATTTAAGTCCATGTATCCTGTTAAGTATCTAATTATATTGTATGAATACCTGGAAAAAAAAATCCAAAACTCCATTCTGGTTACCAGGAGAATATGCTGTTTCCATGGTAACTCCTTCTTGTACACATTCCACTTGCTCATGGAGAAAAAGCACTTCATTGATATAATGGTGCATCTTCTCATTGGTCATGTTGACACAAAGCTATTGTGGGAAAAAAAAAAAAAGCATTTCAGAAGACAGCACAGCAGTGCATATTCACTTGTTCAATGACACAGTTTCAGATTGGTAAACTATTGGCTCAGGGAAGTTCCAACCAATTAGTCTATCAAAATAAGCATGACAATGTTGCCTGGGAAGTCAGAGTTTCCCTTGAAGTCTAGTAATGGACTTGCCCATATTTCACAAATCAACTATATCTGAAACCATATTACCTAACTACTCAAAGTATGTTAAAACCGACACAAAGTATGATTACAATATTAACTTACAAATGTTGGGTCTCAAATATATTTGAGCAATTAAAGTATCTCCAAAAGGAAAAAATATTTGAGCTCTCATCAAGAAATAAAGATAAAACTGGGCTTACCATGAGATCCCAGAGAAAAGAGAAGCATTTCTTGAGGGTCTCATTTCTGATTGTATACTACTGATGGGCAAGAATGAATGTGGGGCTTCTTTCAGAAATCGTGATCACCACCAGTCAAATCATTTTATTGTAGAAATTATTTTCTCTATCAGAAAAGTTTCCACATTCGTTCAACTGTCAATCTTTCTCTTTCCACAAGACATTCCCATCAGAAAACAAACATATTATTTCTTAATCTTAAAAAAAAAAACTTTATTTATCTTAAAGTATTTAAAAAACTAAACCATAACTCAAATCTAACCAACATAAAATCTGACTTCCCCTCTAGGCTACTCTTCTACTTCTCTGCTTCCTTTCATATCAAAACACACACAAACACATACACACACATACACATGCACACACACACGCACATACACACTCACACATACATACACACATATACATATACACACATACACACGCAGGTACATACATACAACATATACACACAAACACACACATACACACAAATACACATACATGCACATGCATAAACATATACACATGCACACACATACACACATATACATACATACACATGTACATGCACACGTGTACACACACAGGTACATACATACAGCATAGAAACATACACATACACACATATACATACATACATTCATACACACATATGTACACACAGGTACATACATACAACACATACACACATATACACGCATACACACACAACACATACAAATATACACACACATACATACACACACACCACACACAAACATATACACACATAAACACACAGGACTGATTTCTACCTATTGTCTCACATCCTTCTCCCATTCCCTCTTGAAACCACTCTAGTAAAACTTTTGACACCATGGCATCAACAAAATTGCTTTTGTGGAGGTCGTCAGCAATGTGCACATTTCTAAATCCTATGTTCAACTCTCACATTCATTTCTCTTGACCCGTCCCCACCCCAGCGTTATTTGACTGGGTCGGTTTCTCTCCTTCCGTGGGGCACATTCTCACCTGTGCTTTCCAGCTCGCTCATTGGCTGCTTCCTGCCTCTCTCCTTTCCTGACTCTTCACGGACTCCTGGCCTGCTCGTGTTGGAGTGTCCAGAGGTCTGTCCCTGGGCCTTGTCTCTTCTCTGTCTATACCCACTTCCTTTGTTCATTCACTCAGTCATACAGGCCCTCATGTTCCCTCATCTGTACCCTAAACCACTATGTTATACAAGATAAAATTTAAAGCCAGTTAGAATTATTTAGTGCTCAGTAACTAAAAATAATTAAAGATGAATATTTATATAGATGAAAACAATTGATGAAACATTTGAAAGAAAATTAGATCTCATCTGCAAGGGGAATAATATCAAGGATTATATTTAATGAGAAATATCCTGTATTCATATAAACAAATGCCAAAGATTTGGTTAAAAAAAATAACAATACTGGCCTGGTGCAGTGGCTCACACCTGTAATCCTAGCACTTTGGAAGGCCGAGGTGGGTGGATCAGCTGAGGTAAGGGGTTCAAGACCAGCCCAACCAATACGATGAAATCCTGTCCCTACTAAAACTATAAAAATTAGCCTGGCATGGTGGCAGGTGCCTGTAGTCCTAGCTACTCAGGAGCCTGAGACAGGAGAATCGCTTGAACCCAAGAGGCAGAAGTTGCAATGAGCCAAGATCGCACCAGCGCACTCCAGCCTGCACTCCAGCCTGGGTGACAGAGCGAGACTTCATCTCTAAATAAATAAATAAATAAATAAATAAATAAGACTGGAAAAAAGAGCACAGAAAAGAAAGAACTTCCTGGGTTCCTCTTTCCACATATCCCAAATCTTCTCCAAGTCTGATATCATCACAACACCTGGAAAGTAGGAGCTCCTTCTAGATGTTCCTGTGTCCCACTAATGGGCATTCATGTCCTCTTTCTAGCCCATATAAGGACAGCTTCCAATGAGCAAGACAAGTCACCTTCTCAAGTGACCAGGTCACTCTGGGTCACTCCACAAGAGAGTTCTCTCAAAGGGAGCCCCCACTTACCCTTAAGGGTGTGGCTAGTAATGAAGTGAGAACTGCATGCACCTAGACGAAAAAGGGCATGTTCTCACAGATCTAGTTACTGGGAGAATGAAGAATGACATCATTGTAGGGCATGAAGAAGTCTCAGAGGGAAACGCCTTCAGAGGAGAAACAAAAGTATCAAAGCGTAGAACATTGGTCTGAACATAGAAAGGAGTGTGGCGTGGGACAGGTGGATTGGCTATGAAGTTCTAGTCTTCTCTCAGGGTTAGCATGTTGTGCGCAGGTGTAGCTAGCTCAAACATCTTCAGAAGCAGAGTGATTAGAGCTTGGGAGGATGGCAGGCAAGGGGGTCTTTGACTGAGGCCAAGATGGGAGAGCCCAAAGTGCAGAGGTTCTCACAGCCCGATGGAGTTATTTTAATGATGAATGCACAGGGTCATTTTTATTATTAATATAATAGGCGGAGAATAATAGTAAGTCGAAATATACCAAGCAAAATATTAAAGTAATGACCATATTAAAATAAGATCTCTATATCACATGTTGACACCCAAACCAAAACAAAAATAATTCCTAGCTTCAGGTCAAAACACTGTGCCCCATGACTACCACCTTTCCTGAAGATTTTTTTTTTGTCTCTCTGCCTTTATGATAAAAGATCGCTTCTTAAATTCAGCAATAAATGCATTTCTGTAGATCAAAGAAGTTTTCCTAAAATATTCTATTACAACATGAAATCTACGTTAAAACTTAAAGAAGAACCTGCCCCGTTGTGGTGGTTGTAGAAGTCATTTTAACAGCGAAAGCACTTGATAGGATTTGTATAAACCAGGAGTCTGTCCTGGTTTCCTCTTCTTCCCCCAGCACTCCCTTCGTGATTACTGAACTTCCTTCTTTATATATTATTTTCCCAGCAAGTAACTAGAACTTTCTTCTCTTTCTTCTGGCAACTAGATTTCCAGACAAATGTGCAAAGCTGGAAGCTCTTTACCTTTTAAACTGTTTCTTAGGTAAACTCACACTTCAGTGATCATTTCTCTTAATTAAAAGTCACTTCGGATGAGAACATACCATATAAAACATTTAATTTTAAAGGCGCTGTTCTCAATGCAAATACGATTTGAATATGGACACAGACCAATAAACTCTGCACATTATAGCTGGCAGAGGGAGGAGTGGCATTCAGTATCTAAATAGCATAAGAAAAATATTTTCTTTCTTGTAACTGATACAGTCTAGCACATTCATCCTCTTGAATTATTCCATCAAGACCAAGTGATGCCAGGAGAGCCAGATCTTCATGATCAGCTTCTGTTTATCTTATCCTACAGGGCATAAATCTCCAGTAATGGTTTTGGAAAGAAAAACCATTTCCCATGCAACTAGGTAGCATCTGTCCACAATTGCATCCCTACTGTTAAATTAATACATCCGTGTGTCACTTTCATTTCAATCATAAATAAAAAATAGAAATTGTTAAAGAGAAATAAAAAATGTTTAAACTATTTCACTTTGCTTCAGAAATAATATTTTGGTGCATTCCTTCAATAATTTGGTAAACTCCAATAAAGAAGTAATTTTGTTATAAAGGAATAATAAATACTATAAAATTAGTAAAACGGGGTGAAATATTTACTGAAAATGTACAGAAAAAAATGACTTATGGAATCAAACCATTGGAAAATATTTTCTTTGAGTATATAACATATACAATTGTAAATTCTCAAGTTTTTTGTTATTAAAAATACATTTTATCATTTAAAAATTAACACGAATAGGTCTTTTATCTCAACAATTTGACTTAAAACTATGGATAGTACGCTTAAGTAGAATACATTTTAAGAAACAAATTGCTGAGAAACGTTAAATCCATGAAATAAGGTAATATCTATTACTGTGCAAAATGATAAGAAGTCTGATCAAAAGGATTCCAAAGTTTAAAAAATCAGTGTTGATTATTTACAATACCCACATTATATGACATTTTGTTTTCCTCTCATTGTGAGAGACTCTAACTGAAAATACTTAGATGGATAGGGATGTCTCTTCTCTAACACATTGACTATAATTCTTTTGCTACTTTATATTCAGAATAGATTGCAGCTCTGTAGGTACAAAAACTGCTTTCAATCACAATCTGAGTGCATCCCCCGGCCTTGACTGTGTTACAGAACACAAGCTCTGTTGTGTTTCAACTGACCTGAGGCTTCTCATAATAGAAAACAGATACCATAATTGTTTTTTTCTTACTAATATTTTATTGAATTGAATATTGGCCTCACTGAATTGATTCACTGTTTTAACCAAAGCAGTGAAACCAAGCGTGAATGTAGGTGAAGCCATGGCAAATACCAGGGCTGCAAGAAGCCAGGTCTCAGATTTCTTCCTTTTTTCCACGAAGGTCTAAAGCAATCTACCAAACTTCGGATAACAGAAATGGATGTTGCCCGTGCCTCTGGATAGAGCAATCCAATTTATTCCTCTCCTGGTCAAAATAATTGATAAAACCTACAGTGTCTCTGTGGGACTTCTAGCACTGCTAAGCTGCAGCATTGGTTGGGAGTTCTTTCTGTGGCATAGGGTGATCTTTACAATAAACCTGAACCTTTTATGGTACATCATGTTCTTTGTGTTCTGGTGGAAAAAAATATTAAAGTAAATTATTAAAATCCCATAGAGAAAATTCCATCTTCATGTGTAAAACCAAGTAGACTGTAGACTGATTTCCAATTTGTACCTTTTATTTTGAAGGTGCATTCTAGAACTATATTTGTGTTTCCAACTGGGGAGAGTGATATGGAATGGTAGAGGGAATCACTGGAAACATATGTAGTTTAAAATAGAATATTTTTCAAAACAGTTTTGGTGTGATGTGTAATTAAAATGTTTTGCCTAAAGTTTGCCTTTATTCTAAACTGTTCAAAGCACTCATTGTTTGAACCAAAGTTAAAATATAGAAGTACTGTGCCGTGAAATTCAAAACCGCTAAAACCTGTAGCTAAGGTTAACAATAAGAACGTATCATTTGATATCGGATACCGCATTGAAAATTTAAAAGACGTACCCCACAAACCAAATGGTTTGGCCAAAATTGTGGACAGAACCTTATTCTTGATTTATTTTCACTGAAGTCTGTTGTGTGTGTGTGAATGTGCAAATGTGGGAGTGTGTTCAACACAATCAGAGAAAGACAGAGTGAAGATTTTTACAGGCAAATTAGTTTGTGTACCTAGAAGCATAAATCTGCATCAGTAATTGAGATCATTGGCTTCAATGCAAAATGACCATGAATTTTTCAAATCTACCTATTGTAGAGCTGTTTGGGCTTCCATTAGATCACCAGATATTCCTCAGAGTAGACATAAATGTGGGAGAAAGGCGAGTATTCATAAATGGTCATGAATAATTATCAAGTAACTGCTTAGACAGTATGAGCTCTTCTCTAATTCAAATACATGCTTTGTACATGAAGTGCCACTGCTAAGTGGTTTAATAATAAAAATTATGCACCTCTGGAACACACTCTAGGAACAGAACCTTATTGCTTATCCAGATGGCTCATCATTTGTATTAATGACAAACAATTTCTTAAGTAAATTTTCACCAACTGTTCACTGTTCTCCCTTTATTTTTATTACTCAGTGAAACATATTTGAAATAAAAATGTAATAGAGCATGGCATATACATCACAGAATTAAAGTAGGAGATTAATTAAAGCTAACTCCAGCTGAAGGCAGAGCCCCAGGCAGTGATTCTGAATCCTATCTGCACATTGGAATTAATGGAGAAGCTTCTTAAGAAAGGCTGACGTCTGGGCCTGACCCCAAACCAATTAAATTGGAGTGGGGTGCAGGCATTGATATATTTAAAAAGCTTTCCAGGTGATGCTGATGGGTAGATATGGTTGAATACACTGAGACAGACGGTAAAATCGAGAATGCAGTATGCATTAACTAATTTGCTCATTAGTAAATATATATATGTGTATATATATATAAGATAATAATGTGTGTGTGCACATGAAACAGGAGGGGGGGAACAGTGTTAGATTTTAGATATTCAACATTCCTGAAATATGTTGAGCAAAACACTAATCATATGAGACTTTAATAGCTATTGTCTAAAAACACTACGTAAGCAGAAGCCCATTGGGGAAACATGGAGATAAGTTAATAGGCTCCTCTGCAGGACTTCTCAGGGACTTGAACACGTCAAGTGTCCTGTAAACCTCAACTTTTTTGAAGATTACCTCGGGGCTCACCAGACTGCTCCAGGTGCTTCTCCAACAAATCAATTATCCCCAATTTCCATATATTGCCTATGAAATGGCGGGTATAGGAGGTTGGTGAGGGGATAGCACCTCTCTTGTTTATTTCAGTTTGAAAAGTCTAATTTATTTTGTCTTCTCAGAATCTACCATTGTAGAGGCCTTTCTTTCCTACCATTCCTGTTTGGGGAAGGTCCTGTTTACCCTTTTGCTAGCACCATCATTCTTACCTTGACGGAGAATACCACCTCCGCCAGTAAGTTGATCTTATTTTAAAAATAGAGGACTTGGGTGCTTGGTAGCCACAGCAGAGAAGGGCTGCTTTCTTTACCAGAGCCCCACCTCAGGACCCGCAGTCAACATCCAGGAAGTAAACTGGGCACACATCTGCTATCACCCACAGCTGACCACCTGGCACCAGGTTGCCAAATCTGCTTTTGTTCGTATTTATTTTCTCATCCTTCTATTCCCCTCTCCCCTTGTCTTCTTTTTTAAAATTTTTTAATTTTGTTAAATTACTATTTCTAAAGGAACCAATCATATTTCCTTCTCTGGCTTCCCTTTGGTATTTTAAAATTAAAGTATATATAACAAATTTTAAGCAAATATAAATGTCAGTTACTTCACATGTATATAGACATTGTTTTATACAAATAAAAAACACTTTCTCTCTTTACAATCTTTCTTTTATTCTATTACTCAGAACAACAAAATCTAGTATTTTTATGGGTTTAATTCATGATTAGATTCTCCTTTAATATAAGTAGAATTTTTTGAAGAATTGGTCTTCAAAAAGGAGTCCATTAACTACAAGCTAAATGGCTAAATTTATTGCCAAATCTTATATAATAATATGCTAAGATCAGGATTGAAAAACACAAATTTAAAATATTATCTTTAGATATTATGTATGATACCTTGTGTGGTATCTTGTATATAAAATATATCCCTCAATTTAAATAGAAGCCATGCCAAGCATTGGAAACATAGCCTCTGGTTAAAATGCTCTTGTTTTAGAGCTTCAGTCACTCCATCAAATGGTTCAATATTTTTCAAAACAAATGTTTGTTTTCTTATTTAGTAACAAACCTTTAAACAATATGCTTTCTCTTTTTATATAAATTTATTCATATAGTCCAAAACCCATGATTAATATATAATTTCTACCAAAATAAGAATCTGTTTTCAAATAGTTGTAATTATTTAGCATTAAATGCAAAGTTTAGCGATACTGAAGAGCAAACTGATAGCATGGTCTGTGCTGGGTTGGGTCCTGGGGCCTCACGCACCTGCCTCTGAATTCCCACTGGGCCTCATACAACTTGTGGGGATAACTCTTACTTTGTTTAAAGAGCTGTTTTAAGAGTTAAAAATTATATTTTAAAAAATCTGACTAATAGTAGGAGCTCAAGAAATTGTAGCCATTATCGATTATTATCAGAAAACTACATGAAAGCATTTTCCCAGTTTGTGCATCTGGTATGGAAGCATTATGGGTGGACAGCCACAGTTATAAATATAAGCCTTTTCCTGGTCATTAAGATAACTCAATTCACTCTTCTCTAAAGTGATCTGAAAGATGTTTTCAAATGCATTAATTCTCCCTATTAACCTTTGTAACATTTCCTTTTAATCATCCTGGTACTCTACAGTGAAAAAGACACACCGGCATTACGTAATTTATTTATTTATATTAAATGGATTTGGTGATAAATTCCACTATGGAAAAAAATGGCACATAAAATTTATGAAGAATTTATTGTCTCTGCACATAATAGAATAGTTCATATTGAGTCCTAAGAGAAATATAAACAAATGGGACATGAAGTGAAGTTTGGAAAATATATACTAATAAAATTTACGCTTAGCTTTCTAAGAACCTTTGGAACTGAAAATAGCTCTAATTATTAAATCTGAATTCAGGCGCTGGTTTTGTGTGAACTTCCATGAGCCACTCAAATTATTTGAGCTCAGAGGTAATATTACTTAACTTACAGAGATTTTGAGGGAAAAAATAATTAAATGTATAGTTTATATGTTCAAAATTCTTAATTATGTTACTACTACCCATTTTGTTTATTTCCCCAAAACAAGTTTTTGAAGACTGTTATATAAATCAGACCAACAATCATGCTATCTATAAACATAGAATCTGTGAGAGGCATATTATACTAGCATCTCGTTATTTAATTATTCTATTTGTTTTTCTGTAGAAACCTGAATAGCATTATGCTAGAGCTCTGATAAGCAGTGAAAATAAATGCATTTCCTCATTCAAATTTTAAAAATATCAGATCAACAGCGGGTAAATCCCTGAAATGATTCTGGAAAGTTCCACATCATTGTGAAAAGGAGATACACAGAGTAGAAGATGCTTTAAGACAGAGGTAGATATTTAACACATCTATGATTTTTAAATCTATCTGTGAAACAACTGAAAATAAAATTTTATCATATTTGTATATCAATTGATCAGTGGACAGGTCAATGTTGATATCTAATAGCTATCAGAAGATAGAGTGTGAGTAAAATTACAAGGCTCCTGTCCCATACTTAGACTAATATAGAAACCTCTCTCCATTTGAGCACCCCCAGTTCGTTTTCCATGATGTCCAATCAAAATCGGTCCTTTATCATGCAGAGGTAGACTCAGTTTACCCTCCTCCCTGAACCCGGGCATGCTCATGATTGCGTCAACCTATAGAGGAAGTCATACTATGTGGCCTCTGAAGCTAGGTTATCAAACAATTATCCATCTTCCATACATGTTTCTCCTTTGGGGAAGCCACTCTAGAAAAACCAGCCAACAAATTATGAGAAAGCACATAGAAGCCACAGGAAGAGACCAACATGGAGAGACTCATGCAAGGAGGAACTGAGCCCCGCCAGCCAACAGCCAGTGTTACCCTCTAGATTTGTGATTGAAGGAGGCTTCAGATGGCATTTGCCTCCAACACTCCAGTCATCCAGCTAAGGCCCCACACATGATGGACCAGAGACAATCTTTCCCCCTCTGCCCTGGTCAAATACGTAACCCAAAGAATAGGTAAGCATAATAAATGTTTATGTGTGCCATTAAGTTTTCAGGTAATTCATTATATAATCATAAAAGCTGGAACACTAAAAAAATGTGTAGGACTGGAAAAGAGATTTGGGGCAGAAGTGGGGACATATTATCTGGCTAGAGAAAATCTAATTTTAAAAAAGGAATTTGGCCTTTTAACACTTGTACTGTGCCTACCATACCATAATATCTGTATAAACTTTAGTGCCTAGTACAGGGACTGGAACTTCAGGCATATACAGTATATGCTCATTGAATGAATGAATCCTAGATTTCTGATGCAACTAAGCCAGGAAAATATATCCTACTAGGTCCTGCTAGCACACACGTACAAAGCACAGACTGTAGCAGTCTCAATTTTGTGAAATGTGATAATCCATGTGAAGAGCATGTGGGAAGAGTCCAATTAAGAGAAGTTAACTTACTATTCCATTTTTCTATCATCTCTAGCATCATGATTTCACAATGAAGGGCGTTAAAATATTTCTTAGGGTTGACATTGTCAAATTATAACATAATTCTATAAAACTTTAAAAGTCAAAGTATCTCAATTTTTCCGAACTTTGAGCACAAACCCCATGTCCCACTGAGTTACTGGCCATCTGAAGTTTCCAGTAAATCTCAATATTTAGAAAACAGTCTGAAGCAGGAAAATGATTTGAATTCTTGACAAGTCCAATGAAATCAATTTAGATAAAGCCTCGCTTGAAGATAAATTATGTATCACAATTCTTTATTATTATTTTTTTTTTCTGAGACTGAGTTTCGCTCTTGTTACTCAGGCTGGAGTATGGTGGCATAATCTCGGCTCACTACAACCTCGACCTTCCAGTTTCAAGCGATTCTCTTGCCTCAGCTTCTAGAATAGCTGGATTACTGGCACCTGCCACCAAGCCCAGCTAATTTTTGTATTTTTAGTAGAGATGGGGTTTTACCATGGGCCAGGTTGGTCTGAAACTCCTGACCTCATGATCCACCCATCTCGGCCTCCCAAAGTGCTAGGATTACAGGCATGAGCTACTGTGCCTGGCCTATATATCTCAATTCTATCTTCTGCAAAGGGAGATTTTATTTTGAACAAATGTGTTCTGTCTCCAAATTCTCTAAATTTTTCCAGCTTTTTTTTTTTTTTTTGAGATAGGGTCTTGTTCCGTCACCTAGATGGGGGTGCAGTGGCACAATCTGAGCTCATGGCAGCCTCAACCTCCCAGGTTCAAACGATATTCATGTCTCAGCCTCCAGAGTAGTTGGGCTGACAGGCATGTGCCACCACATATGGCTATTTATATTTTTAGTAGAGACAGGGTTTCACCATGTTAACCAGGCTGGTCTCGAAATCCAGGCCTCAGGTGATCCACCTGCCTTGGCCTCCCAAAGATTACAGGCATGAGCCACTGTGCCTGTCATTCCAGCATACTGTTATTACCTTATTTTCCTAGACACTGAGGCTTTAAGAGATTTCCTGCATGCCTTTACACATATGTGTCTAGTGGGAGAATGAATTTAGGGAAATGATTTGTAGGTGAAATTATTTGTTTCCATGACTTTGCTCATCAGTGCAGATCTGCAGCATACAGAGCTTTGTAATAATATGTTTAGAGAGAAAAAATTATGTCATTTATTACAGTAATATTTGAATAATCTTAAATTTTTCTCATGGATTTAAAATGGCATATGATGGACAATTTTACACATATCCAGTCATGAAGGAAATAATGTAATGACCTCCATCTACCGCCAACTAACTTCAAGAATCATTAATAAGTACCAACTTAGGGCCAATTCTGCTTTTTTCATTTCCCTATTGCCCTCAAAGGTAGACTCATTTCGAGCAATTTGCAGACAGTATGTCCTTAAATCAGTAAATATTTTAGTATGATTCTCTGAGAACACAAGAACTTGGAGAAACACATCTTTTAGTATCTATCACACATAATACAAGCAATAGTAATTTTTAAAAATGTCATCAGCTGTCCAGATTTCACATTAATTATAATTTTTATACATAACTTAGCACTTTAGGGCCCAAGAATGTTCACACATTCACCTGTTGTACATGTCTTTAGATAGGTTTTAATCTACAGTTCCTTCCTTTCACAATTTTTCTCTGCATTTTATATGTTGAAGAAGTTAGTGGGTTGTTCTGTACTGTTTTCCACACACTGAAGAGTACCACTGGAAGTATCCAACTACTGCTGAGCTACGTCAACTCTATTTTTTATGCCACTGTTGTTTTTATTATAAGAAATAATTTTGAATAGAAATGTGCCGCTAATTCTGCTATGGTCTGAATGTGTTCCTCCATAATTTGCCAAAGTGATGGATTAGAAGGTGGGGCCTTTGGGAGGTGATTAGGTCATGATGGCGCCACCATCCTTAATGAGATTAGTGCCCTTAATAAAAGAAGCCCCAGAGAGCTGCCTTGATCTTCCATCATGAGTGGATGAAGTAAGAAGGCGGCATCTACGAAGCGGAGAGCCCTCACCAGACACCAAGTCTGCTGGCGTCTTGATCTTGGATTTCCTGGCCTCCAGAACTATAAGCAATAAATTTCTGCTGTTCATCAATTACCTCTTCTAAGGTATTTTGTTATAGCTGCCTGAACTAAGACAAAGTCAAAGAAAATGGGATTTGAATTTCTTATTAGCTGAAGTGTATCATCTTTTAGATGAAAATCCATTTAGTCTTTTGGAGCTACTGGAGAAGACTGAGGTTGGAGACGCTGAAGTTTTAGAGTGTTTCTTAATATCTTCTCAAATGTGTCCCTACTCTGAACAATTGTCAACCTTCCTGTGAAGGAATGATCGTCAAGAAATACACACATTTATCCCTGAACAAGAAGAACCATTATGAAATCCACCATGAAGACTTTTTTCCTATGAGTTTATTCTTCTTTAAACTTTAATTGAAAACATGCTTGTTGAACTTCTATTATATACAAAGCACAGACACAATTTCAACTCTGCAGGAGTTGACATTCTGGTGAAGAGCTGATGGATGGGTCAATAAGCTCAAAGCAGAATAAAGTACATACTTAATAAAAGCACTAATATTCTTCTAAGTTTGATTCTGAATACAGCATTGATTTGTTAAGCATTTTGTTGAAAGTTTATAGTGAAATAAAAGATGAGAAGGTCCAGCTTCTGTTAGCAACACAGAAATCTAAAACGTATCACTCAAACCAATGGCTTTTACAAAACTTTACATGCAGGTTTGCACACATCAAAATATAAGATTTGTACTCATCACAAGAAAAATAATTTTATTCTTATAAATGACTCCTATTTGCTTTTGTACACAATAGCAAAGCAAACCTGTTAAAATATATATATATATATATATATATCATTTTAACATATATATATATATATATATATATGTATTTAAAAAATTTTTTTTCATAATTTAAGTCCCAGAATTGTTCCTGAGATTTTTCACCCATAAATGCCTAAAGCTAGCTTTTGGCATTCACATTTAATAGAGACCTACTCTTTAGATTTTAAAAAAATGCCTTCCTATTTTACAGAAATCTCAGCCTGTAAATATATTCCTAAATTAATCATAAAATATTTAGCAAAAGAAGGATTAATAAGAGATTTACACAATTGTAGTAAAATAAACGTGATTCAGTAAGAAAACAACTTAAACATTTTGCATATATTTGTCATTAGCACACTCTATTGCTAATTCTGTCTGGGTGTGGAGTTGCAGCGTGTGAGGCAAGTCCCCAATAGACTTTAGAGGACGTCATTCCATTTGTAATTTCCACACGTCGCTTACCAGGAGATGGATAAACCAGTGAATCTCATTGCAGACATGAAATCTTGCCTGTTTTCTAAGATAATAACAAGGAATCTCTACTGATGTCAGACAGCTTCAAACTCTTGAGGTGAGAGATGCACCTTCAGAACTACCCTGCAGACCCACATGTATTCTCGAATATTCTACTGGTCACACTTAACTGCTTTCTTCCTTATGTTCATCACTATTTTTCTTACAGTAAGCAATAAAAATAAAAACATGAAGTCTTTCCTTTTCTATTAATCCACAGAAAACTATGAAAGGAGAAAAAAATCTATGGCCTCCATAGTTTTAGTTTAAACCAGACATTTTGTGAAGTTTTTTAAAGAACATGGTTCATGCTGACTCACCCTGGATTAGATGAGTCAGCATAATTAAGGCCTAAACACCAGATGATGCAGAGCTTTTCTAAGAATAAAACTGGCCAACTTTTAAAAGTTTTTAAAGTGTTCCCATTTGCAACAGTAATGGGTAGCTATTCATCATTTCTTAATCATGTACAAGAGTAACTGACATGAGAACGTCTGTTTAATCATGTTTAATCTCACAATTCTGTAAATCTACTAATCTGATTTCACAAATAAGAAAACCAAGGCTCACTATAGGGTCTTCATCTTGGCCAAGAAATTATGCTAGTAAAAGTCACAGATTTGTGTCTCAAACAGATTCTATTTAATTGCGTTTCCTACCACACTACCCACCTTAAGTAAATAAAGCTAAACAAATTACATAATGATGAAAAATTGCTCCCGAATGCTATGGAGTTGTAATTCTTCCTGTACTACAACGTAGCTTGGTTTTCTCTCTTTTCATGTTTACCTTCCTACAGGTTGGTATTTTTTTCTTTTTTTTTTTCCTCTCTCTTTGATAAGGAGAGTTGTATTTCTGCTGTTTTAACACTTGGTTTTTAGGTATATTTGATAGATCTATTCATGCAGTACTATTAAGATGCCTAAACAATTTAACACTTTTAAAACGCCCTAAGTTGTGGATGGATTAAAAACAACCCATGCCTCTCTAATGTACTTTTATGAGTTTCCAATAGTCCTACATATGAATGCACATGGAGATTAATCTACAAATAACAGCATGTAGCATAAAAGAGCATTTTCATTCCGATATTTGGCCAAGGTTTTTCAAAGCCTTTGCCTTATTTCAAATATTCATGTCTCCTTTCTCTCTGACCTAGTTGAAATAGTACTTCCATTAGCACAACTCACTTCTTCGTTTTGCATTGCCTTTTAAAACAGGAGATTCTGCTTTCAATGGGTGACTACTCTAGCTGTTAACAACGCCACATAAAATGGTTAATATAAAATAAACCAGATATACTAATTTCAAAACATGAGAATACTTACTTTAATTCCATATTTGTAAGTAGTTATACTGTCTTTACAGAATTAAAGAAAGCCTTAGTTTTTAAGAAGCCATTCAAATCACATAATTTTAAAAGGAAGACTACTTACTTGTTCAAATTCATTCTTTTGAAACTCTTCAAAACCAAAAATGTCCAATATTCCAATATCAAGTGTCGGCATGCTGAAAGGAAACAATACACCAGGATAAATGGGCATCCTTAACACTCCTCCATGACCCTCTGCTCATTCTTCAGGTCAGAAGAATCCAGCCACTTGCCACACGGCTGCCAATTTGGACTAAAGATATGTAAATGATTAGAGTCTCATTTTAAAAAACCTGAAAGTTAGGCCCCCAAAACTGTTATTTTAATGCTTTGATTCAAACACGTGCACATTTATAAAACACGTCATCTTGTAAATCTGTTTAAGTTTCTAATAGATGCTGAATATTAGACCTTTGACCAATGCATAATCTGCAAACATTTTCTCCCATTCGGTAGGTTGTCTGTTTACTCTGTTGATAGTTTCTTTTAATGATCTCTATAACAAAACCCCATGACACAAGTTTACCTATGTAACAAACCTGTACATGTACCCCTGAACTTTTAAAAATTAAAAAAACACAAGAATTTGAGGTCAAATACCCCAAAACCACACTGATCTCTAAATTAAAAATGTAACCCTATGTGGGTTTAATATCTGCTTCTCTGAAACAGTCCTGTGGATGTCACTTTAGATTGGACTTCTTTTCCCTTAAGGAACTGAGCCTACATGTCAAGTGGTCCTCACTAGCTGTACTTGTGTCTTCTCAGGCTATGCAAGCCATAAGTCAGAATTTTTTCATCACACCCAAGTATAACATAAGGTAAAACACAATAAAACCACACACATGTTTTTTGATGGATCAAATTTAGCCATTTTAAAAATTCTTCCAGAATTAACTCTTATAAAAGAAGAATTAGAAAAGTGGAACTTTTGAAGCATAAAGAAATCAGCCTTGTTATTCAATGTGAACTATCACTCTTGGAAACAGAATTTACTACAGTTATAGATGATAAAAATCTCAGATGTCTGAGCCCACTTGGTGAGCAAGGAAAGATGCAAGAGGGGCCTGAGTCAGTGGCAGCCACTGTAGCAGCAGTGATCAGGTAAAGAGGGTTGCATGGAAGGTGGGGAGGGTAGCATGGGGATGTCAGCATGAGCTTGCTTCTTGCAAGGTAAGCCCAGAGATAACTCTGGAATTTCCAGGAGGGCATGCATCCCACCTCTTCTACATCATGGACGGATAGTATGAATGGGACAACTTCTGTCCTAATTTTCTGCCAATGCGTACACTGTTCTGTTATTATTATAGTTCTTACAGGGTCAATCTCCATTAGTTTGTTGGTTGTCAAATTACTATGTCCTTGCTTTTTCCAAATTGCAGAACCAAACTGGCAAACACCTCAGTCTTTGCACTGTATTTTGTTTTTAGTACATAATTACAATCCATGAGGGTCTATAATACATCGCTTTGATGACCGTGTTTTTCCTCTAAAAACGTAGTCATAATTCTATAATATCCTGTCTGTAAGATTTGTTGTTATATATAGCAGACTATAAGTTTCATAAGTAGGAGGGAGAGAATTTTTTAAAAGCCTTAGTACAAATTTCAGATGTTAAAGAATAGAATAC
Organism: Sapajus apella; assembly: GCF_009761245.1. Lineage (NCBI taxonomy): Eukaryota > Metazoa > Chordata > Mammalia > Primates > Cebidae > Sapajus > Sapajus apella. Next base: position 9,250,400 of record NW_022437000.1, on the reverse strand, counting down.
AGTGAGAGAAAAAAGGAATCATTCAATATCTTTTCCTCATTGACTTAGTTTATTAGAAGAAATAATAAAAATAGGTTTATACCTCATAGTGTGTCCAAATAATCTCTACATGGAGTAGTTAAATGTCAGACAAGAAACTAAATGGTATAAGAAAACAAATGCAATTTTTTTTATGATTTCAGTTTTGGGAAAACTAAAAATAAATGTTTAAAACTATTGAATGCCTTTGCAACTATTAAACTACTTTGCAGGATAAGTAATATAAATAAAATGGTTTCCGTTAGAGGTAAGTGCTACGTAAAGATGTACTGTGTCATTCGTTTCAATAGATTTTCTTCAATCTACTGCTGTAATTCTCCAGCTTTCCGTTCACCATCCAGCATCCATTCATCCTCCTCTCCATCCTGCTCTCCTTAGGATATGCACAAACAGATGTTTGGGTGATGTTCATTCAGTGCTAACAATGATGCTGAGGCTTAGGGCGATTTTTTGTTTGTTTTGCTTGTGTGTGTGTGTGTGTGTGTGTGTGTGTGTGTGTTGTCTGTGAGATGAGCTGCATCATTTTCCTTAAAGCGGTTTAGTGATAAATTTGGTCAGACTTTGGAGTTGTTCGGTCTTGGGGTAGCTTCAAATACTTTTTGGTTGGTTAACTTTAGACAAGTTACTTAAATATTTTAAGCTGGAGTTTCATCATGTATACAAATAGGAGATCTAGTAAAATTTGTCCACCAAGATCATTGCTAGAATTAGAGATGATATAAAGTTCTAAAACAATAGCTGTTATATAGCATTTCTAAAAAGTTGCCTCATTTTTTAAAAAGCAGTATTTTAAAATATCAATCTTATTAAAATTATAAAAACATACACTATGAAAAAATTAGAATGGGAAAGACATTTTTCTATATACTTTTTCTGAAAGTTTAAATTGGTAGAGACTTCCTCAAAAACGATTTTCTTATAAAGCTCTGCAATGTTCATATCATTTGAACCGGGACTTCCATATATAGGAACCTATTCCAAGAAGATGATCAGAAATGCTTTTAAAGACTTATAAGGGATGTTCATTGTTATCTTAATTACTACAACTACAATAAGAAAAAAAATTCTGCAGTAAAAACACAATTAATTAAATAGCATGCACCCTATGATAAATTAAGAAAGCAATATATAAATTCTATATAAATAATAACCACAATTATATATCCAGAAAGCCTGGAAGAAATAGAGTGAGCCTTGAAAGAGGAAATAGAGAAATTGCTTTGCTTACTTATTTTAACTATTCCCCATTTTCTAAGGTTTCTATATTGAAACATTTATTTTTATAACTAGTAAATATTTCACTTATGTGTATATAAAGGTAACATGAAAACATAGGAAATGTTCATGAACATTAATCCCAAAACAAAAGCCAGAAACCAAATCTATGCCTTTAGTATACTTAAAGTATAATTTGAGCTATATTAAAAAATAATCCTAAGACATAGGAAAAATAAAGTCTGTGTTAACAGCGCATGTAATAAGTTGGTAGACCTGGAAGTGATTTCTTAATTTCCTGAATGTTCTATACTATTATAAGAATATTTCTCTTTAACCTTTTTAAAAAAATATATTTGAGCATTTTCTAATTTTGTAGAGAAAAGTGACACCAATAACCGTAGGGGCAGAGAGAGGAAACTAGAGCCCAGTCATGGCAGGAGAAAAGCGTCTGGTTTTGCCAGTGATAGGAGATGCTGCTGGTGCATGGGTGACTTCAGGAGTCAGGAGAAAAAGCACTGGGGTCTCCTCGGAAGGCCAGGTGCTGTCCCAAGCAGGGATGCCTCTCTGTCCACTGACATCAGTGTCCCTATGTGAGGCTCTCAGGTCCAATTACCCTCCTTGGTTTCCAGTTGACCTTGGCAGCAGAGACCCTATAATCATGGCATATTGTTTTGATAGAATTTAGGGAAAACAGCAACAGAAACCAGTAACCACATGTCGGTTCATACGTACCTCCCTTCCTTACAAGGATGGCAAGTTGCATCAACACACAGAAAAGGGATACTTGGCCACTGTGGCATGTGCGGGTGAGCATATACATTATAGGATGGTTTCATATGGGGAAAAGCGAATTATTAATTAGTAATTTAGAGTGGCACATATTTGATTGGATGGGTATTCCTCTTAAATATTTTTTTTTCACATTTCATAGATACTCCAAACATATTTGTTTTTTTTTTTTTTTAAAAAAAAGAAAACTCTGTTGTCAGGAGAAAATTAAATGCAACTTTAATGCATTTTAAGAACTACTTTTACAATTACTGATAGACATAACATGTTCATTTAAAATAATTTACTTCATCATTTATGACTGAAATATGTGTCTGTTATTGCAATAGTAACCTTGGCAGGATACTAAGAAAAACTTTAAGCCAGCAAAACGCCGATACTATGTAGCGGCCCGTGACTGTCTTCCCTTTACTGATATCTGACTCCTATTCCACAGACATTTATCTTAACATTCAATTTCTGACAAGGGGGAGCAGAGAGGTCATGTGATCCAGCCAAGACTCTACCCTATAGGCAAAATTTACATATGAATTAGATGATCTGTTTCAGTTCAAATTCTGCCTTAGAATTCTCCTGAGACCTTCCCTGATAGTTAACAAAACTGTCAGCTTGCATTGACATATTAGAAAAATGCAACACCCTTTATATCAGACAAAATATTAAACTCCAAGACATCAGTCTGGTTTTCATGTTGCCTTTCATGTATACAGGTATAGGGCGGAGAAAGGACTGCATTCAAGAGAATGTCTGTCTCAGAACACGGGCAAACTCACTGCATCCAAGCAGAACAATCTGATGGCGTGTACAAGTCAGCCTTTGTCTTCAATTATCCTCAGGCAAGGAGGTTCCCTAGAGACTTATCCAAGTGCTATAATCAGTTTAGGAAGTAGCTTAACCCTGCTTGGCACAAAACCCTTAGACTGAGTTAGATCAGTAGGACTCCAGATGGGTAAGAATGAAATATAAACACATTCCAGACGTGAGCAATCTTGTCCAGACTTATTGCCCTTGGGATCAGCTGCTTGCACATAGAGGCTAGTGGTGGAAAGTCCCTGGGGACGCCGAGCTATGCTATGGCATTCACCAACTGCGACGTCAATATGCTGGTTTGTTCTTTACAATATGTTTGGTTTTCCTTAACTGGCACCATGCCTCACTGTGTAGGTGAACCCTGATTACACCTTAGCTTATTTCAATCTCTCAGGGTTTTGTTTTAGTCTACGAGAGAAACTTGGGAGGAAGAAGTAGGACTCCAGGATTACATACTTTTCTCTTTTTTTCTTTGAAGAAAGTACCTGAGACTTCTCACTTTCTGAAACCATGCCAGAAATGATGGAAAGCCTTTGCAATTCTGACAGTTGAGCTGGAAGCTTGGAGTAACCAAAGCGGCCATCTGGCCTTCTCTATCCTTTATGGTATCATACAAACTAGCACCTTCCTAGATGCAGTCATTCCCTGCACCTTTCCCCACAGCAAATATATATTAGCAAGTACAGAACTGCTGACACCTTGCAAGGAAGACTGCAGTTAATTAGGCATAGAAAAAATCTGGATTTCAGGTGAGCACTGGAGTACCATGCACAAAGCACTGTTGTGAGCATTTAAAATGCTTGGCCTCATTTAATCCTAACAACCACTTAGGAGGTAAGTACTAGAACGACTCCCATTGTGGACAGAATACCGAGATACAGAATGGTGAAGTAAGCTGCCCCAAAACACAGATGAGTATTAGACAGACCAAGGAGGTGAACGTGGCATCTAGCTGTAGAACCTGTGCCTGTAAGGCCAATGAAGCACTGCAGAAAACTATTTTCAATTGCTGATCACACACGCAAGCCTAATTTTGATCTCCTTAGAAACCAGGAAGGGCGCTGTCTGCATATGTGATAAGAAAATGAGCAGTTCATCAATAACCGTAGAATATACATAGTAACAGATCACTTATATCCTTCATATTAGTGAAAGTCACACTCACACTTTAAAAGCACGAATACTATATTTTTTTTTCTTTTTTTTTTTGAGACAGAGTTTCGCTCTTGTTGCCCAGACTGGAATGCAGTGGCATGATCTTGGCTCACCACAACCTCCACCTCTCAGGTTCAAGCGATTCTCCTGCCTCAGCCTCCCGAGTATCTGGGACTACAGGCATGTGCATCAGGCCTGGCTAAGTTTGTATGTTTAGTAGAGGCGGGTTTCTCCATGTTGTTGGTCAGGCTGGTCTCAAACTCCTGACCTCAAGTGATCAGCCTGCCTCAGCCTCCCAAAGTGTTGATATTACAGGCATGAGCCACCATGCCCTGCTGAATACTTAGTATCTTAATAAATATGTGTTCTTATGTATTTTATACTACATTTATAATAATGATATATATGTCTGTTTGTTGCAAAAAGCATCTTTAGAAACAAGAATCAAGTCAATCTACAACAGAATTTAATTACTTTTCAGAAACAATAAATAATATTTATGTTGCTTCTACATGTCTGCTCTAAAAAAACTCTCATTTCAGAATAATGGTAGACTAAGTAGATAAGACACCAATAGTCCACAAGTATTCTGCAATTGTTAAAAAGCATGGTTATGAAGCACAGATAGGAACATGGATAAACAGTTATCACAATATAGTTTGTATCCAGAAAAGAGCCAGAAACAAAACTGTGCTTATGGGATGTGGAGCATCAGGAACCCACATACATAGCTGCTGCTAGCTTGAAGCTGAAACTTGGAAACTGCTTTGACCTCATCTACCAAAGCTGAACACATGGCTACTGAGTGACCCAGAAATTCCACTCATGGTCTCGTAGCCCGGAGAACAAGTATGTACATTCATTCTAGCACATGCAGAAGATTTTTCTGTCTTTTTTTCTTTACATTTCCCTCCCCTCCCCTCCCCCACTCCCCTCTACATTTCCCTCCCCTCCCCTCCCCCCCTCCCCTCCCCTCCCCTCCCCTCTCTTCTCTTTTGATGGAGTCTTGCTCTGTCGCCCAGGCTGGAGTGTAGTGGTGCAATCTTGGCTCACTGCAACCTCTGTGTCCTGGGTTCAAGCGATTCTCCTGCCTCAGCCTCCCAAGTAGCTGGAACTACAGGCACATGCCACCACGCCTGGCTTTTTGTATTTTCAGAAGAGTCAGGATTTCACCATGTTGGATATGCTATTCTTGAACTCCTGGCCTCAAGAAATTCATCTGCATTGGCCCCCCAAAGTGTTAGGATTGCCTGTGTGAGTCACCGCACCCAGCTGGTTTCCAGTTGTCAAAACTGGAAACAACACAAGTGTCATCAATAGTAAAATAAATAACTGAATCATATGTAGAGGTATGTCCAGACATATCTTTAGAAATATTATGCAGGAGTACAATAAGAATGAATTATACAGGAATACAGTATTATACAGGAACACAATAAGAATGAATTACTGCTATACACAATTTCAGATCTGCATCTCACACGGAAAATATAGAGCAAAAGAAGACAGACATTTGAAATGTGCAGGGAGGAGCCCTCTGGAGTCTTATGTTGATTCTACATCTTAGTCTTTTAATTAATTTTTTTTTATTTTTTTATTTTTCAGTCAGAGTCTTGCTCTGTGGCCCAGGCTGGAGTGCAGTGGTGTGATTTCAGCTCACTGCAACCTCTGTCTCCTGGTTCAAGTGACTGTTTTGCCTCAGCCTCTGTCGTAACTGGGACTACAGGCATGCACTACCATGCCCAGCTGAGTTTTGAGTTTTTTTTAGTAGAGATGGGTTTTCACTATGTTGGCCAGGAAAGTCTCAAACTCCTGACCTCGTGATCTGCCTGCCTTGGCCTCCCAAAGTGTTGGGATTACAGGTGTGAGTCAGCATGCCTGGACTACATCTTAGTTTTTATGGAGGTTACATGTTCATGTTACATATATAAAAATACATTGAACTACACACAACATGTGCACTTTAGCTATGTTCTACCTTGATATGGTTTGGCTGTGTTCCTACCCAAATCTCATCTTGAATGCTAGCTCCCATAATCTCCACGAGTCATGGGAGGGACCCTGTGGTAGGTCACTGAATCATGTGGGCAGGTGTCTCTCATGCTAGTCTCATGACAGTGAATAAGTCTCATGAGATCTGACGGTGTATGAAGGGCGGTCCCTCTGCACATGTTCTCTCACCTGCTGCCATGTAAGTGTGCCTTTGCTCCTCCTTTGCCTTTCACCATGATCGTGAGGCCTCCCCGGCCATGTGAAACTGCGAGTTCATTAAACCTCTTTTTCTTTATAAATTAACCTGTCTCGGGTAGGTCTTTATTAGTGGCATGAGAACAGACTAATACATATCTCAATAAAACAGTAAAAAACAAACAAACAAAATGTATGCTCATGTGGATCACAACTATGCACCATGATAGACATTATTAGGTAAATATTTGTTAAATCAGAAGCACTTAAATGCATATTTATTTTGGCATTGCCAAGCCAAATATAATGTTAGAATAGTGAAATTATTATGGTCAACTCTGGCTACTACAAGAGGCTCAAACATCATTTATTAATATAAAGATATCAGCAGGGAAGTCAATCACAGTCAAGATGTTTGAGTAGACAAGAACTTCAGGAAGAACTGAAAATACATTCTTCATGAAGTTAAATATACTGACCTCAGTATTTCTCCCACTAGTGTTTTCACTTATGGTTAAGTTATAGCCTCCCTATGTCTGCTGACACTCTCGTCAGCTACACACTGCTCTGTCAAAGCACAGATTCGTTTCTTAGGGATATCTTCAGAATAATGACATTACTCCCTCCAATAAAAATGATAAATAGTTTCTTGTGTTCAAGCAGTTATCTGGATGTGAATCAGCAAGACAAACTGGAGGGAAGCTGCTTGTTGCTGATGTACGTTGTCAAGGAGGGATGGATTTCCTGGCCATGCACATCAACTACAGAAGCACAGCATGAACAAAAGGTTTAAAAAACCCAAACAACAATAACACATGAAGTCAACTACGTGTGATTTACACTTGCTATCTCAAAGTCAGCAGACAACTACATTATTCTGCATCTCATACAATAACAGAGAATGGTTATACCTATGTTCTAAAAAAATGAGTCTGCATCACGTATTAGGCTATCTTTTATAAAATGAAGTCAACATGAAAACCTATATGAAGTTGTAGGAATCCTGCAGCCTATTTGTCTTTTCAAGGAAACATTAATGTCCATATTATATCATGAGCGACTTCTCCTTTCCTTTCTGCCTATGTCAGTTTGCAGATAACTGTGGGAAAAGGTTCAGCATCAGGACTCAGGACTTGGAATCAGGTTAGCCCAGTGGTATTTGAGAGATCTCATGCCACAAAAGGATCCAAGCACATCAACAGAGGGGTAGGTTTGAAGGAGACTGAGCCTGAGGTGTATTTGAAGTTTGTTTTGGCTTTTGACAGACCTGAGGTACACAGAGAAGATGGTGAGTTAGAGAATATGACCAAGGGCTGTCACAGGGTGCTCAGGAAAATTGCAGGGAAATGCAAAAAGCATGAAACCCAAGTACATGTGTCTAGTTTAGTGGCTAGCAATTCAGGAAGACAGAGACAAAGTTGGGACCCCAGCAGGAGTAACCCAGATAAGTGCGCTGGAAGACTCCTGTGATTATCAAAGAAAAGGTTCGATTACCAATCACTGAAAAGAGAGTTTTCCCTATGTCTGAATCCCCTGTGTGAATGATTTAACAAGTTCTACCAAGTTCTACATGCTTCCCTGCAAAAGAAAGCCAGCCATGGCAAATGTGTGTGGATGGTGATGTCAGGAAAGGCATGAATCTAGGCTCTCCCCAGAGTTCCAGTGTTTCTCTGGGACTCGGACTTGTTAAGATAGATGCACTGGGAGAGGTGAGCTATTCCAGGTCACGGGTATGAGGATTTACAACAGTGATCTTCTGATTTGCAGCCTTCAAAATTCACCCATTAATAGTGCCCCTACCAGTTCTCCTAAGACCACAGGATCCATGGCATTGGATGCATTTATAACATAATTTGGGTTGGAGGAAGCCAATTCAGAGGTCACTCATTGTGGTATACAGTAGTGAACTTCATTTTCAGAAAGAAAGCTTTGTGATAGAACAGGGTGAAGACTTTGTACAGCTCTGGTTAAGCCTCATGGGTGGGTTATTGAGCTCCGTGAATATTTTAGAAGCATTCACAGAACAACTAGCCCTTCTCAGGGGTGAAAACCTTTTCAGGCTGATTAATTCTGTGTTGCCTTTTCCTGATGTTAGATCAGTATAGTAAGAGTGCTATAGGTAGTTGGGTCAACTTTTACTAATGAGAGGTGAGAGAGGAGTCAACATAACTATTTTGCAAATGGGAAGAGAAGCCTATGGACACTTCCTCACAATTTCAATCAGTCAATTAGAAAGTACTGTAAAGCCTCATGGTCCCCTTCAGTCTTAACAACTGGGAATGTAAGGCTTGGAACCTATCTTCAGGCAGCATTCAGTCTACTTGGAGAGCAAGAAGCTGGGAGAGGTCATCGTCACCTTTAGTAACACTGAATTGCTTGCCTGCTTCCACTTGGAGAAATCAGCAGTCTACTAAGGCACATAGCATTTGGGGCTCCAATGATCCTAAATGTTTTTAAATAGGCCACTGAAGAGTTTTTCAAATGTGTCCTCAGTTCTATGGTCAACTAAACCTGGCTACTCTTTACCTTACATTCAAAGCTTTTCAGTCCATTGGACTTTGTGCTGTTTCAAGAGAATGCACAATTCTGTTTTGACAAGAGCCATTCCCTTTCTTGAATTTTAAAATGTGTTTCATGGACATCTTGGATGAATATCCCACAGAGTGTTCTCTGGGAAACACTGTTCAGGGCCCAATCACTTTATTCCACCCATGGTTCTCACGTAAGATTCAGATGGAGAAAAGCATTGGCAAGAGAAAAGGAGAGGGACAGGAGAGAGAAATGGGAGAATGGAGAGATGAAATCAATTGTACAGATGGTATTTGGTTCCAGAAAGACAATTTTGATTTTACTCTGCATGGCATATTTACTCTGTGCTTCAAACCAATTAGAGAATTGCAATCTACCTTTCTTATTTTGATTTAGTCTTCGGCCTTGAGCTGACACATATTATCAATAAAAAATCCAAATGTTACTGGCAGTCGGGAGATGAATATCAATTGAAAAGGTAGTTTTTAAAAAAATTATAAACGGAAGAAAGTGTGGCACCAAATCATTCCAATTTTAGCCCCGATCAGAAAACTGACTGTGTCTTGGAGTGCTGTCATGTGTGGATTGGTCTGATCTATCCAAAATGTATTTTAAGAGCACAGGATATTTGGGTGTTACTGACAATTTCAAACTTATCCTAACTAGGAATTATAGACTCATAGGTCTTAAGATCAAAAACAAGCCAAAGAGATATGTAGGCTAAACCTCCATCTGTAGGCAGATGGGATGTGATTATCACAATTTTAGGGATGAAGAAAATTAAGATTCACAAGACATAAATGTTTAACTAAAGATTTCATTAATGTTAAGTAGTAGGCTCAGAATAGGAATACAGATCTTTTGCTTCCTATTACCCTTTAAAAAATTAAAACCCAGTTAAAAGATAGAATTACTGTAGATGCATATAGACAAAATTTGGAAGCTGCATGTCATTTCAACCCAGTAGCTAAAGGCTACAGTAAAAAGTGCTATTCCCTTTTTTTAACCTATCATGCTTATATTAATAGAGTTGCTTTTCTCCCTTAATTATCTTCCAGCCCAAATACTCCTTTTTTTTACTTTGCTTTTTAAAAAATAAATTGTATTGTGTATGTTAAAGTATATAATATGATGCTATGTGATACACATATGCAGTAAATGGTTATTGGAGTAGAACGAATTAGCACATCCATTACCCTACATAATTATCCAAGCCCCTGCCTCATGGCAAGAGCAGGTATAATCTACTTATTGGGCAAAAACTCTGAATGCAGCACACTGGCATTGACCACAGTCCTCATATCCCATAGGAGGTCCTTCCACTTGTTCATCCCACATACTTGCTACTTTGTATCCTTCTATCTCCATCTCCTTATTTCATTTCCTCCAGGGGCTGCTGGCTACTAAGTGTTTTACAAAGTACTTCCAGATATCTCTGCAACCTCGTACAGGTATTAAAAACCAAGAGTCCTCAATCCCTAAGGTTTTGGATTTTAATGGCCCAGAAGATGACGGACCACAGGGTTTGAAAACACCAGGAAGGTGGATCATTTCAGAATCTCCAAATCACTTGTGAAATGGAGAGCTGTCTTTTCAATAATCACCTTCAAATGTATGTACAAAAACGTGTGGTTCCAAGTAACAACTACGAACCTTTACTTATATAGTGACTTGTAGCAGGTCGATGTTTCTGGATAAGCAAGCACCGCAAAGTTCAGAGACTTAAACCAGTAAGTAGTTATTATTGTTCACAATCGCGTGTGTCACCTTGGGCCACCTGGTGGATGCTACCAGATTCAGGATGGCCTAACCCATTGGCCCCGCAAATGGCCGGCCGAAGGCTGGAGCAACATGAGTGTCTGTCTCATCTTCCAGCCTGCCAGCCTGGCCTTACTCACATGGCAGTGACAGGGATAAAGGAAGCAGAATCATGCAAGGCTTCAGGGGTGGCACACCACCATTTCTGGTGTATTCTGTTGGCTAAAGCAGGTCACAAAGCTAGCTCGAATTCAAAGGGAAAGGAAAAAGAATTAATCTCTTATAAGAGAAGAATCAAACTTATACTGTAAAAGGCATGGATGCAGAGACTAATAATTGGGATCATTTTTTTGCATTTTACCACAAAACACTTCTCTTTATAATAGCATTTAAGCTAGGCTTTATTGAATTATGTTATTAGTTCATTCACCATTTCAATAAATATATACTGAGCACCTCATTTGTGAAAGCACTGTGCTAGATACTGAAGACCCAGACACAAACGGATAGATGATAGCCTTGCCCACAGGGGCATGTCCATATTCACATAGATGTAACTTAAATAATAATTTTATTTGAAATAAAGAAGAAATTACCTTTATCTTAAAGGTTATTTAGAAACCATTTAAGCTTTAAAACTAACCCTTTTTCTTACTATTTTGATGGTCTTCAACATGGGAGGCATTTTAAGTCTGGCATACTAGGGTTCATATCCGAAGCCCATCATTTCCTGGCTGTGTGACTTGGGCCATTTACTTAACCTCTCTGAGCTGCAATTTCCTTATTTGTAAAAGGGAGACAAGAATGCCTATCTCATAGCTAATGTCAACGTAAACTGAATCAGCTCCGAGCCTGTCTCATTTACAGGAAATATTCAAAAAATAATAACCACAATAATCGTACCTTTACAACTTCTCACACCTGCACACATAAAAATGCCAGGCTTGGAAAATGTATTTTCCATTAGACAGTATGTGAAGAGAGAAAAGTTCAAAGTAGGAGGCTGACAAAAACTGAAAATGTCCTTTAGTTGCAAAGCACATCCTCCTCAATTAGAAAATTACGTTCGAAAAAGGCAAACAGTGTTTAGCTAGCGGTACTGACATTTCCTTCCTGGTGTTTTTTTCAGGGACAGACAGGGTCGCAGAGAGTCAGAAAGGGACATTCTGCTCTCCTTTCTGAACGCCACTGCAGTGTTATTTATTTTGGCAGAACTGCCACTATGCTCAAATGACAGGCACAGGGAGCATAATAAACAAAGATTCGGCTAACTCTATTGAGCAGGACAGTTATCAGGGGTTGAAAAGAGGCCAAATGCATTTCCCCAGTTAGAAATGAAACAAGAGAGCAGGAATAGCTAAGAGTGCAATGAATTTTTTCCTTTGTATAAAATATACAAGCTTTAGCCTCTGCACTCTTAGCTCAAGAAAGAGCTAGCAAAATAAAATGCTAAAAGGTTTTTATTGGCCTTATATATTGTTGCCTTTCATATTCATTTTTTATTAAAACTATGTGGCTTTAAATATTTGTAAATAACATATTAGTCATTAACAGAAAAAAATGACTGTTTGATATTAAAAATGTCATATTCTCCTAGGTCTGATGAGAAGCTATTTCTCTATCTCCTGAAAACACGTACTTAGGGCAAAATACATAACTCTTTATTGGGTCAATAAGCTGCACTATTCTTGAAGCAATTTATCACAGCTATCATGATTAGTATTTCATTTAACCACTATTTTGATTATAGTGTATGTCTTTTTTAAAATAATGAGTGATAAAATTTTATCCATTATGTTTTATTTATTAGCTGATAATTTAAAATTATTTTTGAGTATTATAATCTGTATGATGCTTTGGTAAAACCCCAATATTTCTTTATTCCATTAGATTCTTCTATTTGAAAATAAAGATGGTCTCACAAAATAATGAGAAAACAAATGCACAATTGCAGAGAAAAGATTTCTTAGCTCTTTAGGAAATCATTATACATATGGGTGTTTTGGTAAGGAAATGGAGCAGAAGGGGGATTATTTAGAAAGCAGGTTTGTCTCAGATATTTGCTAAATTGTGTAGTTTTGGTTGTCATGGTAATAAGCAACATGATTTAAGTAAATCTACACAGAAATAGAAGTCACTCATACTATATTCATAAGAATCAAAGAAATCTCATTATTTAATGGTAAAAAAAAAAATCCCCAGTTTGGATGAAGGACAGAAAAACATGGTGTGTCAAATTTATTTTTCTGAAAAACCACTTGTTATTTTATCTCTGAAAAAACATAAAGACAAAATATTTAGAACTAAACAACAAAGGAAGCACTCCAGATGAAACTTCTGGAATACACTAAGAAGTATTTAGGAGATATTTTATAGACTCAGGGTAAAAACATCATTGGAAACTATGAAACAAACATTCAGCTCATGAATTCAGGAAAGAAAAAAAAAGAAAACACCCAAAAAGTCATAATCCAAAGAAAGGAAAAAGAAGGATATAATAAAACTACAGAAAATATGTTTTTGAAGTTTCATAAATTAGTTAAAATAACATAAACATGAAAATGACAACAAAACAAAAAATGATCTTTGAGAATAATTCTTATAGGCAGATCCTTGAGAAAGAATTATCAATATTGGGGACAATGCATAAACAAACAATATCAGGAATATAAATGCTGACAAACTACATTTGAAATAGAGACTGAAAGATTACTAAACAAAACTAGCTATGATTTAGCTGGTGAATAAATTAAAAGTATCAAAGTGGATGAAATTCCAGAAAATATGTGTGATACAAAAAAGAAAGAAAATAATTTGAAATGTAATATACATTTTAAAATAATCAGTATCGAAAGCTAACTCTCCTTTCAAATGCTCAGAAAATTTTAGGGAGATTTCACCAGACATTAAAGGAGTATATGATCTTCATTTAGTACAAACTGTTTTAGAGAAAAAAAAAAAAAAGAGGAGAGAGAGAGAGAACAAGACGAAGAAAAGAGAAAGCTACCTAACTTAAATCTGATAGCAAATGATTATGTAAGAAGAAAAAAAAGAATCTCATTTCACTAATGAAAATCAATGCAAACATAGATAAAGACCAGAACAAGGAATCTAGTACATGAGGAGCAAACAGAGTTTGCACTATAAATGAAGAATGATTCAATGTCAAAAAATAAACATCAATGTTATTTGTCATACGAGAAAAGAAAAGAAGGGAATTGCTATGGTCTTCCTAATAAATAAAGAAAAACATTAGAAAAAATTTGTTTCCATCCATGATCAAAAGAAAACACTAGGCAGAGGGTATTTATTGGAACTCTAAGTAAATATAGTACTTAATGACAAATATTTATAGGTATTGCCATTAATTTGAAAACTAAACAATAAGATCCATTATCATCACAAATTTTCCACATGTATTGGCAGTGCTAGCCAATGCAATAAAATAAGAAGAAGTAAGATACATAAAGATCAAAAGGATAGTTATGATGGTTTACATAAGAAAATACCAAGCCATTTCACAGGAAATTTATTAGAACTAATAAGAAAAGTCAGCAGGATTTCTAGATATAAGGTCAATATAAGAAACTCAAGGTTCAGTATTCCAGTAAATTAATATGTAATAGAATAGAACTCATTATAGCAATACACAAAAAAGAGATTCATAGAAGAAGAAATAAAGGCGTGCAATAAATTGATGGGAAAAAATCAAACATTATTTAAGGAATACAATAATAAATCTTAAAATATATATCATATTTGTGGAAGAAAGCAATAGCCTAAAAGATATAATTTTTCTCATATTAATCTATAAATGTATTTCTAGTCAACATCTCAGAAGAATTATCTTATGGATAGAGTCAAACTGATTATAAAATTAATATGTGAAAATAAAGACCCCAACATAACCAAAACACTTAAGAAAAATAGAACCTATGAGAAGCAATTAAAGCAATATATCATTGATGCAGTTTTAGTAAAATAGATTCAAAATCTAGAGAGGAGTAAAGAAACATTGCTAATAAACAGGGAAGGGATCATCAAATATTCAACTAAAAATAAAAACTTTATCAATTCTTTATATACACAGGAATTTTCTTGCTGTGCTGAAACTCTAAAGGCTTTAAAAAAAATGTGAGATGACCTCGTGGTAGGAACAGAATGTCTATCATAAGGCTAAAGCTGGAGCATGGGATATGATTACATAAATCCCAATGAACATCCGTGGGCATGTGCCAGGGTACAGGGCACAATTTGCCTCGCTAGAAGATGTCGACTTCGCTTACAATCAAAAAAATGCAAATGATCGCTCTCCTTGCAATTCTGCCACTAAATTTATACCTCAGGGAAAATTCTAAACATATATCTCAAGAGACAAGTATGAGGATACGGTGCTGATCACAACTAAGAAAAAAAATGAAGGAGACTTCAGTGTACATCAGTAGTGAAATGGATGAGTGTACCAAGATTTCTTCATCCACGGGTAGGACAGCAGTTAAAAAGAATAAACTAGGTCTTGAGATATCTATACAGGTAAATTTCAAAGACCATATGAAGCTAGCAAAGGAAGTAGATAATAAAATATAGGATAGCATTTCTGTAATTCTTAGTTGCTCACAATTTTATATATTTGTTATGAAAAACCAGTGACTAGAGAGATTTTAAAAATTGTGGAAGATTACATGTATTTGATAATATTGTTGTCTCTGGGGAGGGAAGGAGAAGTATGTATCTATATATAAAAAAACCGAAAGCAACCTTGGCTTTTCGTTGTAATCCTCTATGTCTTTGACGATAATGAAAATCTGAGTCAAAAGTTGAAAATGTTAGTAGTATTAACTCAAGGTAGTAGATCAATGGGTGGTTTGCCTGTATTCCTTTTGTACTCTTCTTGATTACTGAATTTTTCCCAAAAATTATAACATAAAATAAAAGACATTTTTATGCATGAAATGGAAAAAGAAAAATCAGGATAAGCCTATTTTTATTTTCTCACAAATGCCCAGGAAGTGTTATTTCTTTTACAAGGCATTTGAAAATTATAAACATAAATGCATTTATTATGAATTAAGTACTTTCATAATAATTGAGAAAGTTATGCATAAAATATATTTTATACCAACACTCAATTAATAATAAATGGATTGTCTAGATTTGGGGATTCTTATCTTTCTCACACATATCTTTTTGGTTTGTAATTGTCACCAAAGAGTTTGAATCTTGATAAGCATTCCAATAAGATGATTAATATAAGAGAAAAAGTGGAAACATACATAAAAAACATTTGGTTTTAATTAGGTTCATTTTCTGTGTTCAATCCCTGCTTCAGAAACAAGTTTCAATTTTTTTCCCCCAGTTTTTGTTCCTGTTAAATGAGAACAGGTTATATCTCTTGTGCTTTTCCAATTTTTTTTTTTTTTTTTTTTTTTTTGAGACAGAGTCTCACTCTGTCACCAGGCTCCAGGCTGGAGTGCAATGGTGCGATCTCAGCTCATTGCAACCTCCGCCTCCCTGGTTCAAGTAATGCTCCTGCCTCAGCCTCCCAAGTAATTGGGACTACGGGCACGTACCACCACGCCCAGCTACTTTTGTATTTTTTAAGTAGAGATGGGTTTTCACCATGTTGGCCAGGGTGGTCTCAATCTCTTGACCTCGTGGTGATCTGCCCACCTCGGTCTCCCAAAGTGCTGGGATTACAGGCGTGAGCCACCACGCCCGGCCCCCTTTCTAAATGTTTAACAGCAATTGATAAAATATAGATTACATCAGAGAGAAACAGAGAGGGATAAAATTTAACTTAGGAGGTGTTAAATATGTCATACGGTCAGAAGCTTTCCTGGAAACGTTAATTTCCAATGTTATTATCAAAAAATAAAAAAAAAGTATAATTTCTAGGAGTTTTCCAATTACTCTGCAGTTTCTAGACATTTTCTTATCACTCTGCTTTTCTATCACCTAGTCAACCATTTACATTAAGTTTCTTAACTTAGTTCACACTCAGAAAATGAGAAACATTGCTTATTCTCTCTCACCATAATTCCTGGAATGTTAAGGGCAATTGTATGTGGGTTGACAAAAAACACTTAATTTTAATATTTATCTGCTTTGTAATGAAAAGCTACTGATCCCACCTCACTCTATACTACTAAGAATCACTATAGATCATCTAGTTAATGACATGGATAGTCTCAACGGGCAGAAAACACTTAAATGTGAAATTAGATGATGCTTATTACACAAGTTCCATTTCACATGGAGGATTGAGGGCACATACATTCTAAAAAATCATAGTGCTTACTTTCATTAAAATATTTCCCAGCCACCTGCCTCAAAAAGGAGGGTGTACTCTCCACTTTAGGCTTCTGGTGGAGGAAATAATGTCAAGCCTTCATCTAAAGCAAAGGAGACATCTGTAAGGAGGCATGGCTGGGAAAATGCAGTGTTTACGCCCTTCTGATATTTTCCAAAATGGAAAATTCCCTCATCAAACCTGAGATGCTCCCAATGGCTGCATCCCTTGAAAGAGATTAATCTTCAAAGTTTTAACTCAAAGATTTAACCTGCCCAAGTTGACCTCAATTACTTGCAAAATATTATTCATGCTTTATAAGAACGATTAATTGCTAGTATGGCTACATTCCAGCCCTTTTAAAAAGTCATAAATTGCATCTGATTTTTTTTTTAAATAACCTCCTTGTTGAATTATTTGAGAATAAAATAATCACATGGATATACACACCTGACTGGATTTTGGGTCCTATGCATACAGCAGAACATGAGACAATGCTGAACCCCTGAAGAGCACACTGTGGCATTTTTTAATTAAAAAATAGTATCCCAAAGCTTAAAGCATGTTAACATATTGCCAACTGAAATTGTACTTAGCAAGGATACCAAGAGTTCCGCAGTAAAGATAGGTAATATTTTCTGCAGAAGTAATGGCAACCCACCCTGCATAGAAAGCAAATAAATAAATACCTAAATAGACCTATAAGATGAAATTTGGAAACAGTCATAAGTTGCTAGGTAAAGTCTTCACAAGTGATCAGTGCCAATAGTACAGATGTAAACTATCCAAAAGGTATTTTAGTAGCTTGCCTACAGTGCCGCAGAAAGATGTTCCCTCCTCAGCTCTATCTTCAGGCTCAGACAACATTTTATAAACAAAGGTCTGGCTTAGTGTCCCTAATGACCAAGATCCTTGATAAATACTCTCTTAGAGCTGAAAAACAAAATCCAGTAAAAATAACCTTACAAAATAGACAACATGCTTAGTGTCATTTCACCATTTCAAAATTATGTTATTCATCTATTAGGAGGTATCTCAGAATATGTTTTTAAAATCACAAATTTTACCTAAAATACAAAAATAGAATTCTTTAATTTACAAAAAGTCAACAACAAAATCATTATACGAAAGACTTAGCGTTAAAAGTCCTCAGGAACTACAAGGAGACTATGAACAACACTGAGGATATTAATCCAGAATGTATTAATTTTCTAATCAATAAATTGAGAAATTATAGCCCAATTATATGGATTCTGGGGGGAGGAAGAACAATGAATCCCCAGATGTTGTATGGAAAACTGTGCATTTGTGTGTGTGTGCCTGTGTGTGTGTGGGGGGGGGCATTTGCTGAATTCCCACATTAGACTTTGACCTAGAAGAGGCTGAGATACACTATAAAGTTTTATAAGTATATTAAGTGCTAGCTGATTGCAGCAATCAGAGACATACAAAATCATAGAAAATTCTACTATCACTTAATATCAACAGCAAAGAACATTCTTTTATATTTGAAATGCATGGATACCCAAAAAGCACATTAATATACACCAATACATATTCGAAACTAATAGTATACAAACTGAATCCTTAGTAGAACAAAACCAAAGTGTAGAATTAGGAAATGAGAATGTAAGCCAATTTAACTTAATCCCCTTAAACCAATTAATTCACCTCACTTTCACAGCATCAAGGTAAAGATCAGCCTTTTCTGTCACTCGGCTAGACAGTCTCCAGACCAAACATGGATTATCCAAAATGCCACTGGGAGTTGTTTTTTTTTTAAAACCAGCCTGCACAATTCTTCAAAGCTATAATTATTTTTTCTAAATATGAAATATATTTCCCTCTAATTAAGTAAAGATAACAAGTCTCACCTAATGAAGAAGTACAATTTTTCTGAAGAATATTAAATTGCTTGTTACAATCTTATTAGTGCAGATTCTCTATGTTCATTTAGACACTAACATTCTCTTAAGTGTTGTCAGATGCTAGGGATGAATGTACCCACTTAATACTCTGATATCACCTTCAATTTACATCCTGATGGATGTGTTCTTTTTTCTCATTTCTGAGTGGAGTCATTAGTTTTGAGCCATGGGAAGCTGTGATCCACTGTCAATATTACCAGCTTCTACACGTCACCCCAGTTGGACTTGGGGACATGGTGGCAATGTTGTGAATGTGTTGATGGAAATCCTTCTGGATTTCTAGGAAATCTCACATTGGCTTAAAAATCATTTCCCTTATTATCAAAATACGTAAATTTAGAAATGTGGTAAGATGCAAAAAGTATCCTGCAGATGATTTCAGGAATTGAATCACTGGATTAACATGTGAATCAAACAATTAATAACCTTAAGAGAAAATGACTTCCACTTCGCTTTGAAACATTCTTTTTTCATAGTTATAGGATCTGTTCAATACTTCCTTCTGTTATTTAAATCCATCACATAGTTATACTAAGAGATTTAATAGCAAAGAGGAGATTTAATAGTTTGAGAAATTGCACAAGTGATATATTGTCAAAAGCCTTTTTTAATTTCCTCCAAAATCAACTTCAACTTGTGAAAGAAAAAACTAAGACTCCAGACAGTTACTGGAATAGGAACCCCTTGCTTCCCAGTGAAGAATATTGCCACTCTTAAAGCCTAGGGCCTTCATTCCTGTTTCACTTCATTCTCCCAGCTGTTCCAAGAGGCACCACAGGGTGCCCATCTCTAAAGAGCACCTGTCCCCTGTTCCCAATGCCGCCCCTACCTCAGCATGCAGTTCCTCAGTTCAGGCACTGCATGGTCCCCTGTTCACTGGCAGGACCTTCTGTCATTCCATTTTTCTAAAAATAAAAAAAAAAAACAAAACCCTACCCTTTAGGAAATATCACTGTTTCTAACTCATGTCTATCTTATTTTTGCAATACTGAAAAACCACAAACCACTCTGGACCCCAGACAGGTGCATTACAACCATGTCAGACCTCTGCCCTAAGAGAGAGTGGCAGCTGAGCAACACAGATCGATGATCCCTGCTTGCCACAAGGCGAACCCGAGAAAAACACCGAAAACAACACCCCTGTCTCTAACAGTGCTCTGTGAATCCTGATATTTCTATTCCAAAACACAACATATCTCCTTTACTACTCTGTGAAACAAAAAGAACACGGGTGAGATGTCAAAGGAAGACTGGGCTTTAACTTGGATGTCCACCATGTGAGTCACCTACATATTTTTCTACAGCTCTCCACTCCCCATAAATAAACTGACATAAACTAAAATGCTCTCTTACCAGCCACAGCCATCAATACACACACACACACACACACACACACACACACACACACACACACATACACACCCACATACGTGTGTGTGTGTGTGTGTGTGTGCGTGTGTGTATGTATGTATGTATGTATGAATGTGTATATTTTGAGACAGGGTCTCGGTGTGGCTCCCAGGCTGAATGAAGTACAGTGATGCAATCATGACTCACTGCAGCCTCGCTGTCCTATGCTGAAGCAATTCTCCCACCTCAGCCTCCCAAGTAGCTGGGACCACAGATATGTGCCACCATACCTGGCTAACTTTTTGTATTTTTTGGTGGGGTGGGGTGGGGTAGAGATGTTTCCCGGCACGATCTCAAACACCTAAGTAATCCACCTACCTCAGCCTTCCAAACTGCTGGGATTACAGGGGTCAGCCGCATGCCTAGACCCATCAGCGTTATTACAGCAACCATTCCCACTGTGTCAGAAACTCTGATAACAACTTAACATGCACCACCTCATTTACCTTCAAATAACCCTGAAAAACAAACAAGGTCTTGCAAACTGGGTGTCACAGAAACAGGCTTGGATAATCAAATAACTCATGAAAAATGAATGCAAGTAATCACGATTTTTTAAATGTTTAAGTTTAGGTCAACTAAAATACTGTTAGAATGCAATATAAGAATTCATAAGAAACCGAAGTCTGCTCAGTGAAAATATAATCTCCATATGTATGTTAGAAACTCAACTTATTTAATATATTAATATACATAATATTTAATATTATCAATAATATAGTTGTTCAATTGTGCTGTTCAAAAAAGTGGATTTCATGTCATGTTGACAGAAATGAATGAATAAAAGAATACTCAAATAACTCTCTACAGGATTACTGTAGACTAGATAGATGAATACATAATTATACATACACATACATGTGTAGATTATATATATATAATACACACACACACACACACATACCATTTTATTCAGAACTTATGTTGAAATAAATGATAGGCCTTGGTGTTTGAAGACATTTGGAGAACTACCCAAAGTTTCTATAACCCTGTAGCTGCCCAAACTTCTATTTGCTTGCAAAACTCTGAAGAAGGATTCAAATGAGAAAAAAAATAATAATAATAATTTTAAATTTAACATTGCTAATTTAATCTTGGGGATATAAGTGCTGCATTATAAAATAGGTCCAACTTTAGGCATTGCAAAAATTATTGATCTTTTTTTAAAAACTTATTTTTCATTGTACTTTAGTAGCTCCAATCATGCATCTCATTTCAGAATCATGGATGATAACATTTATAAAAATTAAATACAGTTTATAGCATGGTCTTTGTTTATAAAAAGTGAGCAACTGGAGTGCATACAGCTCCTCGAGGCACTTTCCCATTCTCTAGCCCCTCTCTACCTTCAACCCCAAGAAATTTTAAGAGGCACACTTGGGAAAGCGTGGGGCTTCAACCTATTTGCCAGGTGAACCTGAGTCTAAGGGACTTCCCTGGACCATGGGAGGAGGTAGGAAGCAAGCAGCACATGCGTGGATGCATTTCTCATGTCTTGAGGACTGCAGGGAAAGGACTCCCAGGGATGAGAATTTATGAAGATTTGAAAAGAGAGTCAGTGATAGCCATCTTTGTGGCCAGGAAAGCCTTCAGATGCCAGTAAAACAGAACAGAGGCCTCAGAAAGAACACCATACAACTACAACCATCTGATCTTTCACAAACCTGACAAAAACAAGCAGTGGGGAAAGGATTACCTATTTAATATATGGTACTGGGAAAACTGGCTAGCCGTGTGCAGAAAGCTGAAACTGGACCCCTTCCTTATACTTCATGTAAAAATTAACTCTAGATGGATTAACGATTTAAACATGGGCCCTAACACCATAAAAACTCTAGAAGAAAACCTAGGCAATACCATTCAGGATATAGATATGGACAAGGACTTCATGCTAAAACACCAAAAGCAATGGCAATAAAAGCCAAAATAGACAAATGGGATCTAATTAAACTAATGAGTTTCTGCACAGCAAAAGAAACTATAAATAGAGTGAACTGGCAACCAACAGAATGGGGAAAAAAATTTGCAATCTACCCATCTGACACAGGACTAATATCCGGAATATACAGAGAACTTAAACAAATTTACAAGAAAAAACAACCCCATTGAAACGTGGGCAAAGGGTATGAACAGACACTTTTCAAAAGAAGACATTTATACAGCCAACAAACAAATGAAAAAATGCTCATCATCACTGGTCATTAGAGAAATGCAAATCAAAACCACATTGAGATACCAAATCATGCCAGTTAGAATGGCGATCATTAAAAAGTCAGGAGACAACGGATGCTGGAGAGGATGTGGAGAAATAGGAACACTCTCACACTGTTGGTGGGAGTGTAAATTAGTTCAACCATTGTGGAAGACAGTGTGCCAATTCCTCAAGGACCTAGAAATAGAAATTCCATTTGACCCAGCAATCCCATTACTGAGTATATACCCAAAGGATTATAAATCATTCTATTATAAAGACACATGCACACATATGTTCACTGCAGCACTGTTCACAATAGCAAAGACTTGGAACCAACCCAAATGCCCATCAATGATAGACTGGTTAAAGAAAATGTGGCACATATACATCATGAAATACTATGCAGCCATAAAAAAAGATGAGTTCATGTCCTTTGCAGGGACATGGATAAAGCTGGAAACCATGATTCTCAGCAATCTGACACAAGAACAGAAAACCAACACCACATGTTCTTACTCATAAGTGGGTGTTGAACAATGAGAACACATGGACATAGGGAGGGGAACATCACAAACTGGGGCCTGGGGGACGAAGGGCTAGGGGAGGAATAGCAGTGGGTGGGGGGATTGGGGAGGGATAGCATCAGGATAAATCCTAATGTAGATGACAGGTAATGGATGCAGCAAACCACCATGGCACGTGTATACCTATGTAACAAACCTGCACGATCTGCACATGTACCCCAGAACTTAGAATATAATAAATAAATTTTTAGAAATAAAAATAAAATGATGAATTTTATGTTAAAAAAAAAAAAGATGTCAATCAGCAAGCCAAGAAATCCCTCATCTCCTTGTTCCTGTTCCCATTTTCCTTCCACACTGGGGTGCAGCACCCCACCTCATACCCTTCCTAGGAGGCTGACAGCTGCCTCCACAGACCTCACCTGTAGAGAGGGAGGGGAACTCTTACCTTTGAACATACATAATTTCTGCTCCAATGCTGGCTACTTTGGTATTAAACAGTCCATAGAACTGTGATTTATTTAAAAATGAGCAGAAAAGTCTTGGGACCTGATTAAGTTTATTTCAGAGTAAAAAATACTACTCCCACTGAATAAATTTTAAAGGGAGGTGGGACATGAGAAAATATGTTTTCATTATACCACAAGTCATACTTTTTCAATAGAGTTACACCAAAATAAGTGAGAATAGTTTCATATAATGGTTAATTTGGTTACAATGAAATAAGTAAGCATCAGGCAACTCAGTTTGAAAAGTTGTAAACAATTCTACTCATAATGTCGACTACCATAAAACAGATACATTTCTTGTAGCCACCATAATATAATACTGCCCTTTCAGATGAAGATAATTTTAGCGTGTTCCCCCAGCTATCTGGTTCAAAGGTTTGCAATTTTCGTAAGGAAAAGAATGCAAATACTTAATGAAAGCCTTTCAGTATTACATTAGAAACAGCCAGCTGGTATCACAAAATAGAACAGGGTTTCTTCAACAATGAGGCAAAATAGACCATGAAAGGGTAGACGTGTTAAGCAAATTCTACACCACATCCTCTCCATCTCACAAGCTACGTTCTTAAGATGATGTTCTAAATCACAGTGGTGAAACCCTGGATAGAAACCTATTTGAAGCTACAGAAAAAAAGCTTTAACAATCTGCAGTTCTCGATGGGGTTGCTGTAGCTGGGCAGCGAGGTGATTGAGCTCATTTGGGAAGCCACCAGATGCTGCCATTGGCTGCTCAAATGTGCTAACACTGTAGAAGAACCCCTGGCACCCTCACAATTCCTAAAAAGAATGAGCAGAGCATGGCTTTGGTCCGAGTGGGATTCATGAAACACCCAAGGGGAGGTGATGGCCCCTTGGAATAATGGCTGTCCCTGGGAAGAGGACAACTCACTTTTGGGAAGTGGACCGTGAGGAGAACAGAATGGAAGATCCTGTCGTCCATGCCCGTCAGTGGGTGCCAAGTTTCTACCTGTGAAATTATGGGAATCTATGTATGGGCTCTCCTAATGGTTTTAACAAGGATCTTTGTTTATACCTACAGTGGTCATTGGGTGTCAGCTGACAATTCACAGAGGTGTTGGGGCCAAACAATCTAGAAAAGTCAAAACAAGCTTAACAAATTTATTAGTTTTTCTTTAGAAATAATTGGATGTAATTTAAGATTATATTTTAATTGCTAAAGATGATCAATTTAATGTGAGATGATGGTAAATTATGAATAAACTACATGGGTCTTCCATATGCCTAGTGGCCAGACAAGTTCAGGTCTATGCTCTTGAAAACACTAGGAAAAAAAATTTTAAAAGACCCAACTCACTCAGAATGGGAGTCTCAAAGCCTACGTGCCTTTTTGTGTTACACTGTCCCTCAATCTTTCGAGTTTGTGGACTCACATGTGTTAGGTGGAGATGCTTATTCAGTCTTGAGGTTTTCTTACACGAAAAGGAAGCCCTTTATCTGTGAGCCTCTTGGCCCGTTGAAGACTGACTTATTCCCTTAAAGGCTGGGAGGAAGCCTGGACAAAGACAGCTCCGGGCAGTCTTCCTGGGCTGACGGGGAGCACATCATGGCCTCTGCTCCTCCAAGCTCTAAGAGGGCGCCGGCCACTTCAGGGCTTACTGGGACCTGGTGGGCATGCCCATTTGAGCCTGGGGCGCAGTGGGCAGAAGCAATTGGTTCAGCATGTAAATGGCATCTTCTCATGTCTGCTGTATCACTCATCAAATTGCTATTTTGACTCCCAAATGCCTTACTCCATTTTATATATATATATATATATATATATATATATATATATATATATATAAATTTTTTTTTTTTTTTTTGAGGGTCTCCCTCTGTTGCCCAGGCTGCAGTGCAGTGGTGCGGTATCAGCTCATGGTAACCTCCACCTCCCAGGTTCAAGCAATTCTCCTGCCTTAGCCTCCCAAGTAGCTGGGACTACAGGCATATACTCCCATACCTGGCTAATTTTTTCTATTTTTAGTAGAGACGGGGTTTTGCCATGCTGGCCAGGCTGCTCTTGAACTCCTGATCTCAAGTGATCCACCCCCATTGGCCTCCCGAAGGACTGGGATTACAGGTGTGAGCCTC
This sequence comes from Sapajus apella, assembly GCF_009761245.1. Classification (NCBI taxonomy): domain Eukaryota; kingdom Metazoa; phylum Chordata; class Mammalia; order Primates; family Cebidae; genus Sapajus; species Sapajus apella. The sequence continues at coordinate 9,224,970 of NW_022437000.1, read as the reverse complement.
CGAGCCTGACCTCTTATTACATTGTCTTATTCTTCAGTCAATTAATCAGAGATGAAAATGGATGCTATTAGGTAATACCCCCCCTTGAAAGACCATGATAGTGCTGAGAAAACTTGGGCACAAGAGCATCGATGCAGCAGGAGCGTAGCGGCAGTGAACCAGAGGTGAAGACGCAGTGAGGAGAGCTCAGGTGCCACTGGAGGGGGCGGACCACGTGTCTGCGTGCGCGACATCAAGTGAGGTGGACTGAGCGAAACTCTGCCTGCATCACCGGAGACTGTAAACATGAGTTTTATAATAATGACATTCTCATACAAATTTAAATGATATACAATATCCTTCATTTTAGAAGTCATAGAATTATGTTTAGAAAAAGAAACACCTCTGAAAATGGTTAAAATACTAAGCCTCTGGTTTTAAAGGAGTTTCTCCTGAGGAAGCACATTGGAAGGGGCATGAGGAAGCAGACTGTGGTCACGATTGTGAGCTGCGCTTCACATTTTCCAAGAGTCGTTGCTTTAACCACTAAATGTGTCATTTTCAGCTCTTTAACAGAATTTCTTCCCAAGGTAATTTATATGTACACGCTTGGTGAACAACAAAGTTTTAAGCAAATATAGGGCACTATATTGTTGTTTTGTTTTTATTACTGCTATTTCCATTTTAACTGTTTGGACCAGATCGTTTTCAGCTAAGCCCAATAAATAAACTTTCAGTGTTTCGATATTTAAAGCACCACTAACTATGGCCCTCGGTGGTCCCCAGACTGAGGAGTCCAGGCCACACACTGTACAGAAGTCAGGCTCCCAGAGGGCAACACTCAGCAGGCAGCCACAGCTTCATCTTAGAGACTGGGGTCTGATCCAGCAAACTGGCCAGTGCTTCTGCTCATTTCAGTTAATCCCATCAACCTCACCTGCGCAACAATCAGGGTATTTGTTTAGAAGCAACACCTACCCAGGGGGAGAAAGTAGAATTATTTTACTATGCTATGTGATTAACATTGCACTTATTTTACTGCAATCCAAGAAATGAATCCATCATGCAACAAATAGACATTTCACCTGCTTCAATTTCACTCGTTTTCCCTTTATAACTTGTTAGATTAAATCGTACTGATATTTATTCTCTTTTGCCAAATTTACAAATTTTATATACACATACACATATATATAGTACACATGTCTGTACACTGTATGTATGTATACATGTCTGTATGAAAAGTACATCCTATCATAATCAGTGAATATTTACTGTACATATGTATATATGTATACACACACACACACACACACACACACACACACACACACACGCACAGAGATATACTGTGAAAAATATGTCTACCCGATCACAATCATGCTCTACAACTTTGACCATGAGGATATAATTTATTTATATAGTCTTTTTCGACATGACTACAAAATTTCCAAAAACCTGGGGATTGGTAAACATCAAGAGCCTATTCTAAGGTTATCCACATTTTTGAGACCTTTCTGTAACTTAGGAAATGGGCCTATAAATCTGCAAAACCATAAACTTTCCATGAATTTAAATGAGTTAGAAATACTGCAAATATAACCTTTTCTTGCTTTATTTGCGGATTTAAATCCAGGTTTTGGTGACCCATGGAAGAAATGGAGAAGAAAATATGGGAGTTATGACTCAAAGGAGAATACTGTCTCTTGGAAGTCAAACTTATAATATGGTGATTCACCTCTAATTTCCCACTAATCCCTGTCCTCACTCATTTGCTTAGTAATAAAATTTAAAAGATAAGACAATCCTCATACATTTACACATTGACATAGTGGCAATATTCTCATGAAAAGACAAATAAAGTGTTTTCCATGGTTTATGTTTCCAGTTTTTCTCTGTGTGTTTGTAGCAAAAAATGTAAACCATTCTATAAGTATTTCCAATTATGTAAATTCAAGGCTCTGTAAGATTTAAATGTCAAATGAAAATTTTCTAAAACTTTCTGTGTACAGCTGAACTTATATATTCATTTTTTCTCAGTGTCAACTTCAGCAGAACTGTCAATAATTTTATACATAATTTGGTAGACTAAGCATATTAGTATCATTCTGTGAATCATCTTTATGCTTATAAGAAATTAACAAATTAACTGATAGCAATAAACAATAGCAAAATCAAGAGTCCTTACCATACTACATACTAAAACATTTCTGCTGAAATATGGATTATATCATAGTCACTCTCAAATCACAGACTATTGAATGCATAGGAGATGATCAATTCATCAGCTAATCAATGTTCAGTGGGATTTGAGACGTGTACATTTTAATACAAATTTCAGTATCCTCTTGTCTTTGCAATCTTCTGAGATGTCTATATTTATTTAAGAACTTTCCCATTAATATATGTTAGTTCTAATGTTTTCCAAGCAGCCTCTAATGGCATCAGATTTCAGGAATTTAATTTAAATTTAAGAAGTCTGTATGGAGGACAGAGAAATTTTCAGGTTTCATTCGAATACAAGCCTGTATGTGAAGACTTGTGAATGAGATTGTGCTCTCAATTATCTGCTCGAGGTCATTACTAGTGACAAGGATAACAAGGAAGTTTTCCACTCATAAGTATGTAATGCAGATATAGAATTTTTAGATGATGAAAGAGCCCTGAAAAGCTACTGTTTATGATGATTAGGGGTATGAATCAACATGATTATCATAGGGACCCTCTGTGAAATAATCCACAAAATAAGTGAAGAAATAAGACGAAGACTTACTGACCCAAAACACATCATCAAATCTGTTCCAAGAGAGGCATGAGCTACGCAACAAACCCCAGTGCTTTAGGTGTTCTTAGACTGTCTTCTTCCTAGATTTATAATGTTTTTATACTTACTGATGCACAAAAGGCCCTATATACCTTCTGTCCATAAAGAATGCATTTGAATATGCATAGGAGATGATTAATTCATCAGTGCAAATGGAGGGAGGGGGTTTCACTTCCTAAAGAGAAATCAATAAAATCCTTCAAGTAGGCCAGGCATGGTGGCTCACACCTGTAATCCCAGCACTTTGGGAGCCAAGGTGCGTGGATCACGAGGTCTAGAGATCAAGACCAGCCTGGCCAACATGGTGCAACCCTATCTCCACTAAAAATACAACAATTAGTTGGGCGGTGGTGGCACGTGCCTGTAGTCTCAGCTACTCGGGAGGCTGAGGGAAGAGAATCGCTTGAACCTGGGAGGTGGAGGTTGCAGTGAGCCAAGATTGCGCCACTGCACTCCAGCCTGGCAACACAGCGAGACTCCATCTCAACAATAACAACAACAAAAACGCTTCAAGTCAAATTACCTTGTTAAAATGAAATATATTCATGATTGAATATATTTCATTGAATATATTAATAAATGAATGTAAATAATCAATAAAACCTTTGAAGTCAAATTACCTTGTTAAAATGAAATACATTAATGAAGTTTAACTTATGGGTCACCAGTAATAATGAAGCTGCTTTAGGAGTTGAGCCTTTAAGTGATTTATTGCAGTAATAACAACAGAACTTAGCGTCCAGCAACTCTTACCTTCTCTGTTCATCTTGACTGTGGAGGCAACAATTCATGGTATTCACCAAAAAGCTGAACAAACGACTGTACAGGGACTTGGCCAAGAGGTCCCGGAAAAATTCAGCAATCTCTACGGTATGTCGTCTTATTATCACATCTCCTAAAACAGTAGAAAGAAGAGAAGGTGTGAGCACAAGGGTTTCCTCATTTGGAAGCCAACCAAAACCATACATCCTATTTATTCCCCACACATCCATTCAACAAGTGATGTCTAAAAATCACATTGATTCTAGTAAATGAGAAGGTCTCAGTCAGTTATTATGCAAAACGTTTCCTAAAACAAATGTCACGTGCATTGCAATCTTCTTCATTACAACTGTTGGTCACGGAGTTGCACCTTTATTGTAGGGTGTGTAATTTCACCTCAGTTAGGATGCCAGTTCTTCACAGGGCCCCTCCTGGCAAGCCTTCTGATAACAACTCACTGGTTTGGATACTGAATCTTCCTAAGGCATTTGGAAACAAGCTATCTGGAAAACCATATATTTTAAATATTTTCAAAGACATGATTTCATCAACCAGAAAGTGGGTCTGGACTTTGGAAAGAAGATTGGACCTTATGTGGGAATTTATACGTCATTCCCAAAGACATAGTGATTGAGGTCTTGAATGACAGGTTTGTGGAAGAGAACAGAACAGAGACGGGGCCAAGGAGCAAGGGTGGTTTGCCACTGAGCCGGTCCCAACACTGCGGCAGGAGGGCTGAGTGTGAATGGAAGTCTAGAATTCATATTCTATGGCCTTGGCCAAACTTGTTGACCATTGCATCTCAGGCAGAGCAGGAGACCAGGAACAGGGTGGGATCCATGTGTAATGGGGTTGAAGGGTTTTCAATCTGTTAGAAGCACAGGTGAGGAAGGATACCCACCGATACTGGGAGAAATGTAGTCAGAGAGCTACAAGTTCAAGGCCATCGAGATGGAACAACGCAAGGTGGCAGCAAAAGCGGGTGTGGCCATTTATGACATTGTGAAATTGACATTCCTAGAGCCAGGTGACTGTGGAGTGCAGGTGGGGCACCCACAGGGTGGTGGCAACAGGTGAGGGTGGTGTAAGCGGAGGAAATCACAGATACTAATGATGAGCTCAATGTTTCTCAAAAGAAGGTGAAAGAAGAACGATGTCTTCAAGATGCTTAGTGTGGCTGGAGGGAAGGGTGCCGGTGGGGCCTCCTAAGCCATCTAAAGTGACGAGCTTTACTCTAAAGGAGTTTGTGTGCCTTTGAAACTGCTGGTCTTATTTCTGAAATGCCTTTGGATTTCAGAAGTAGTGTGGAAGGAGGGCAAGCAGAGATAAGGCCAGACAAAAGAGGAACCAAGGGCGTCTTGCTGTAATGCAGGGAATGAATGATAACTTCAGCAGTGCCTACGAAAATGAAGGGAGGGCAGTGAAAATGGGAGATACTGATGAGGTCGAACTGGTGTGTGTCTGACCAATGCATGGAGGAAGAGAGAGCCACCAAGGATAACTTTTGGGCAACTGAGTGAACAATGGGGAGATTCATTCTGAGAGTAGGAGTGAGGCAGAAATCATGAGCCACCTACCTCAATACCTGCAAATAGGTCCAAAAGGCCACAGAGGATGAATAGTGGTGATTTCAGAGAAAAAAAGGTCAGACGAATAGTGAGTTCTCACAATCGCAATAAAGAGGAAAGTCGTAAGGCCATCATTTAGAGCGAGTACTCGAAGATCATGTGGGAAAACCACTGTCTTTGCTCACTGAGCAGAGATGCATGTAGCATAGAGATTAAGTGTGTTATCTGGGAGTGAGACAGCACTAGATTCTAATTCCAAACATGTCACCTACTAGTAATTTGATGTTCGAAGTTATTTAACTTACTTGAATCTTAGTGTTTCCATCTGTCAAAATGGAAATAGTAATGCCCACATCAGAGCAACTGGTGAGAATTCAAACACTACAATTTTTATAGGACTTGGCACAGTACCTATCTGTTTATAAATACCCAAAAAATGACAGCTGTTGTAACCAATGAGGTAGCGGGAAAGGTGGGTCCTTCATTGAAGGGTGCAGCATGACGCCACACGTGCAAATCGATCCAAAATTTTATTTGAATAAACCGTCTTGGATTGATGGCTTAGCTTTTCTAAGATGAAAGATTAGATAGAAGGGGTGACCAGTTAGGAAAAATGGTCTCTTAGGAGCATAAAGAGTCTACAGTATAGTTGTATCAAATGACCAAAAAGGCTCACAGTGCTTTTCTCATTTGGCATTCAATTCATAGAAATAGTTTCACTGAGTGGAGACAGGTCAAACTGGATTTAATTTTCATATTTGATTCCAAATTGCATAAACATGTTAAAGTCTAAAGAATTACCTTTAAAATACTGAATATCAGTTGTCAAGGCAGATGCCAATTCATCTGTTGATACTTGTAACATTCCAGCCACTGGAATTAAATCAGCATTATAAACATAAAGTTAGTCTATTTTTTATTACTGAGAACATTGCATTGGATGGCTATAATTGATAAGTTTTATATAGACACATAAAATATAGGTAATTTAAAAAGTCACCACTACTATAATTGTCAAAGTCAACTAGAGAAACATCTTAGAGTAATCAAAACATTAATGAGTTCTTGCAGTCCTGTGCACTAAACCACAGCAGATTTCTTCCTCCCTGTTCTCACAGATGGTATGGAATTGTTTTTTTTTTTTTTTCTTCTCCAAATTCCTGGTTAAATCACTTTGATATAGGTGGAGATATGTTGTTTATTGACAATCTGTGGTTTTAAGGTATTTTTTAAAAATCTGGGAGCGACTAATGAGGCAACTTCAAAGTCAGAGATTCTTGGCAAGATCTTTGAAGGGAAGTCATTACATTCTGTTTAAAATGTTTAGCTAATAACATGCCCCCAAAATATACTGGGTGGTGGGGTGAAGAGTGCTTAGAACAATATAAATAAACACAAGCATGTGTTAAAGAATCAGTGTTGTTAATGTGGTGCACAGAATGAGGACATACAAGTACATCTTGCTTCTCATTTCCATAACAGATTATAAGAAAAAACAAAGTGGACCATTTTACCTCCTCACTGAATTCTACTATGAAAGGTTTACACCAACTGGCTTTTCTGGACTATGTCTCCATCTAATGGTAGGTCTACAAAACTGCACATCAATGAGGCTAATGTCAGAAGGTCACGTTCCACTGACCTTGTTCCAGGAGCTGGAGGTCAGAAACGAAGGCAGAGTCCCCTTCGGTCAGGGCAGTAAACTGAATGTCTCCAAGGTGCAATATTGCTGCTAGAATTACAAACAGATTCTCCACCTCCTATGCATTTTACAAACAGAGAATGAATAGGGTGCTTAGAAGAAAGATTAAAAGGCAGAATTTTTAAATATCTGAAAGCAGCTTACAAAAATGATGGCCCTATCAATGAGGTTGCGAGTTGGCAGGTCCCAAATGTTTGATACGGCGAGAAAACTGCCAATCTCTACCTCAAAATCCAAGCCTCATCATTCAAAGCATATTTTCTCCAGATCAATGTCCCTGTTCCTGAAGCATCAGAGAATAAGGTAATACTATTCTGATATAAATTAACAGCTTATAGATAATAGTCATAACAAAAATGAATAACTGTGTGCTGAAGTTTTCACTTGTAAGGTCGGACTTCACTCCTGTCCTCTGCAGGCTCACGGTGAACACTATTCAGACTCAGCAGATGCTGTGGCCGCTTCATTCAAGGACCTGCACATGGTGTTCATTTCCTTGCTATCTCTCTTATGAGATAAATTAACATCATGATTGCAGAATTTTTTACTTCTCCTGGAAAACTAAAGGAGGCATAATGAAAACAACTGTGCCTAGACTAACAAAATGCTAATTGTTTTTTAAGGTATTTTAAGGAAAACAGAAAAAAAAGTGGATGTTGGCAAGAGTTATCTTTGAGCAGGGGGTAGCAGGAAGTCAGAGAATGCTGAAAGAGAATCTGGAACACGGCAAAAAGAATAAACGAGACCTTAAATTTGGTTTTGGACAGTCACTTTTTGGCAAGAATGAAAGATCTAGAAAAAGCTGCAAGTTAAACCATACTTCTCTAGAAAGTCAAATATTTAGCATGATGAGATCAGTAGTAAAACAGGTTGAGCCTATGAAGGGCGGTGACACAGCCTCTTACGTTCTCAGCTTCCTAATCTGTAATTTGAGAACAAAAACTCCTTCCATAGCTACTGTGGAAGTTGTTCTAAGAACAGTGCTGATTTGCTTTATAAATATGCAGTGGAGACAATATACTTCTTGAGACTTCCATGATTTTCTCTAGAGCCTGTAGTTTTCATAATAAGGTATGATTTTACCAATTTTAAAATAAGAGCATTGAAAAGAATGACCTCTAGTTTTCAGGTATAGTAATATTTTATGAAGGCGATATACACACAAAAATGTTTTTGGTTAACCCCTCAATCATAAATTTGTATTTCAAATTTAATTCACTTATGCTGTATAAAATGACATTATTCAAGCCTCTCAAACTACTTTACTTGTCAACTTACTTTTTTTTTTTTCCTTTTTGAGACAGGGTCTCACTCTGTCGCCCAGGCTGGAGTGCAGTCGCACAATCATAGCTTACTATAGCCTTGACCCTCTGGGCTCAAGTGATCATCCCATTTCAGCCTCTTGAGGAGCTGGGACTATAGGCATGTTTCAGCTAATACATTAAAAAAAAAAATTGTGGAAATGGAGGTCTCACTATTCTGCTCAGGTTGGTCTCGAACTCCTGGCCTCAAGGAATCCTCTCGTCCTGGCCTCCCAAAGTACTGGGATTACAGGCGTGCACCACCATGCCCAGCGTTTTGTTTTTTTTTTTAATCAATTAATCTTCATGACAGGTTCTGGGACCTGCAAGATAGGCACCTCTGGATAGACAGCTGAAGAATCGGTACTGTTCTCAAGAACCTCACAAATTAGTGATGGAGACAGAGCTGTGAAGATAACTGTAACGTGCAATACAGTGTGGTGGATTCTATGACAAACGTAAAACCAAACTGCTCCGTGAGCAGAGAGGAGGCTGCGATGCGGTGTGTCTGCCTAGTGAGCAGCCGTTCCTGCCGCCCTGCTAGATGGGAGAGCTGGAGGCACTGTTGGGAACAGATCCCTCAGGACCCCAATCACAAGTGTTGATCCGAGGACTTCACTCGCCCAGAAATACCTTCCTTTGAATCTTACCGCACATAATCTATCCCACCAAAGTGGACTAAACTGTCACCATTCAAGTCACTCCCGCGATCAAGATGAAGGGATTCATTTCATGTTTTTTGCTAGTGTGTACCTACTTCTTTTACCAAAAAGGCTCTGCGAGTCTCCCCGGGTCACCTTAGTCAGAAAATGACTTTGCTTGCCCTGCCTTTGAGCATCAGTCATGAATTTTCGAAGCCCGGTTTCCAAGCGACTGGTAATTTAGCAGAATGGTTCCTATGCATATCCCTAGCTTCACTTCCTAGGAGGAAGCAGGCACTTCAGGCATGGGAGGAGGGGGAAAAAAAACTGCCATGGCAGCAAGTGCAAAGACAGAACAGTGCCAGTGGGTAGGACTCAGTGAAGGAGAAAAACAGAGGCCGGGTAATCAGAGCAAAACAGAACGAGGTGCCACGCGACTGCAGGCTTCTCCAGCTCCAGTCTCTGAACACGGCAAGGGTGGGTGCAGCAAGGTGCCCCTGCGTTCACTGATTTGGGGTGAGCCCCACTTCCTTCCCCCTTCCCTGGAGGACCTCTCCACCCTCCCCACCCACTCACTGCCCCATCAGCCACAGCTGTGTGGGCAAGGGAATAAACACAGACCCAAATCCATCAGAGTATCGGCTTCAGAAAAAGAAACAGAACAAATTTAAATCTGTGACTACATCTGGGCTGTGAACTAGTGGCATGTCCAAGTTATCCCTGTGATATTACATTAAATATTCATGAGGAATTGGCCATAAATTGGCCATGATCCAAAACACCACCATGTTGAATGGTGGCAGAGATAATGCCTCTGGGAAATAGAGATTGAAGAGAATTCTGACAGGTCTCACTCAAAGCTTAGGGTCTTATTCATTTCTTATGTCTGATTCACTGGACAGGTGGTGTTTAATTCAGCAACCACTAACCACATATAGCTATGAAAATTTACATTAATTAAAACAAAGAAATATTAACACTTTATTTCTTAAGTCCCACTAGCCACAGTTGACGTGTCCAGGAGCCACATGTGGCTGGAGGCTACCCTGTTGTACGGCACAGCGCAGGCCACCAACATTTCCATCATCGGACACGTTTCTACTGCACAGCCATGGGCTAAAACTTTGGAAGTGAAATTTTTCAGCTTCATAAGCTTGCAGGTATTCGGCAATTCTGTGCGATTATAACAATATTAAAAAATTTGTATTGTTCCAGAAGACGTTTTAACAAGGTGATTATGTTAATTTTCAAGTGATTCTTAATATGAACAGTTACTTCAGATTTATCAGTTTTTCCATGGGTTGATCAAATATAAAGTTATTTGATCTGTTTTGGATATATATATAAAATATATATTTTGAATATTATATGTATTTTAAATATATGAAATTATATTTATAAAATATACTTACAAATTATATTTTAACATACATTATATTTTATAATTTATGTTATATTTTAAAAGTATAATTTGTCAGTTATAAAATTATGGTTTATTAAAATATATTTTAAATATTTTTAAATAGACTATAAAATATATATTTTACATATATAGGTTATACATATATACATTATATTCATTTTGAGAAAGGGCTCTTTGTCCACCTTCTTGAAAACAGCACCCTCTCTCTTGCCACTCTGTGCTGACTGCTCTGTTTTCTTCCTAGTTCCTCTCTTCCTTAACATGTGGCTTAAGTCCTGCCCCCCTGCCCTGCTTAGAACCTTGGCTCCAGGAGGGAGGGATTGGGGCCTATTGTCAGCTGAATCATCAGTGTCCTCGGCAACATCTGGAATGTGATAGGGGCTGAGTCAATGCTTTTGAATGAATAACCTGTATAAATTAGTAGAACGTTGATTTTCTCAGTGAGATATTTACGACATGACTTACCAAGTTGCTGAAGCCAACGACATTCAGGGCTTGCTTCAAGACAGCCAGTTTCTCCCTGTTCAGAGAACGCTCCCCTGTTGACGCATCATCCTGCATGGTCTGGCTCAAATACCTGTTAGGATACAAGGCACATCACGTTACGGCTTGGTTTTTGGTCAGACTTCTGTGGTTAGAAGTCACTTGTGCTATATTTCATGTCTAAAATGATGAGAATCACTGGACATGGTGTCCCCATGTGTTTTCAAAGCTTTTGATGCATAACAGCACATGACATCTCAGGGAAGGAAAGCATTATTTCTTGTGGTACCAGGACGTACTTACATGTTTTACTCGGTTTTCACCTCAGCAGTCCCTTTCCTTGTGACAGGAGAAGGTCACAAGTGATTCATGTATTTCATACAAAAATTCGACAGGTTCTCTCATATGGTTCGTAATTAACATTTGAAGTAAAGACGCCTAATTTCTAGTAAATTATTATTTTTCCTTGTTGGTACCTTTTAATAGTGAGATGGTTGATTAGGCCATTATTTACTCCTTTCCCTCAACAAACATGTACGAATCACTATTTAATATAGGCAATACCAAGAAGCTGAGAAATGAAGAAAAAGGACTCAACAACAGCAAAATAAAGTATCCAGAGCCACAGACAAGGGAGGTAAAATCAGAGAGACAGACTCAAGGTGTGAGTGTGCAGGAAGGGGACCGCCCCCAGCAGCGGACAATGTGGAAACAGGGTGGGAAAACCAGGCTTTGGTTCCAGCAGTTGCCATGTAAGAATTTGCCAAGCAACTCCCAGGCTTTCGGGTTATCCCTGGTATAATCAGCAACATGTGCAAAGCAGACGGCATTGGCTCTGGTCAAGCATCATGTATACGGGGAAGATACATCCATGTCTGCAAAACTGGAGTCTAAGGTGAGATGAGCAAAGATTGATGAGATTGGAGAAGCACCCAGGCCTTGGTACGACTTGAAAAAGAGTTTGTCATGTTTGGAAGCGATGGGCAGACTGCAGTGGCCATGTGAGCTGGGTCTGTGAGAACTTATTTTTCCTCAATTTTTGCTGAGGGTGGAAGAACAATCTAGGGGCTGGATTGGGGCATGGGAGAGACTCCGGAATGTGAACCTGCTGAGTCAGAAGCACAGATAAACGCATAAAGGACTGCAAGACAAGGAGCTGTGGACAGTACTGAAGAGGGGGCAACGGATGAGGTAGGGGGAGAGTGTGGATTTGGTGCACAGAAGAAGGTCTGCCTCTCACTGCAGAAAGAGGTTGAGGATTAGATGACCAGGTGAAGGTCATAGGCATCTAAGACATTTGCAGTGGAGGGGGACACAGTTGCGAAGCGGCAAGCCACAGGAGGTCAGCTCACGCTGCGGCGTGCCATGCCCAGGTGGCCATGGAGACCAGCGGCTGGGTTGAGTCACTTCCTCTAGGGCTCCTCAAATGCCTGATGGAGGATGAGCAAGCTGGGGTTTGGGACAGCGGAACAACATGAAAAGGTCAAGGGCAATGACATCAGTAAGAGATTGGTTTACCATGGTCAGAGGGTCCTTTTGTATGCAATCTATAAAACTTTAGTGATAAATCTTTTTTTTTTTTTTATTTTTTTTTTTTTTTTTTTTTATACAGGGTCTCGTTCTGTTCCCAGACTGGAGTACAGGGTGTGATCTCAACTCATCACAGCTCTGCCTCCCAGGCACAAGTGATCCTCCCACCTCAGCTGCCCGAGTAGCTGGGATCACAGGCACATGCCACCATGCCTGGCTAATTTTTTGTATTTTTAGTAGACAGGGTCTCGCCATGTTGCCCGGGCTGGTCTTGAACTCCTGAGCTCAAGTAATCTGCATGCCTTGGCCTCCCAAAGTGCTGGGATTACAGGTGTGAGCCACCACACACTGGCCCTAGTGATAAATCTTAATGAAAAAAACTGTAACCCCTCTCCATACTTCCGGCCCTCACAGCAGGTTTCCATGCATCTTCCTGACATTATCTTTTTTTAGCCCGCTTACTTGATCATTGCACAGGTTAATATTCCATTGAGGGGCCACTTGTCTCGCAAAAAACAATTGGCTCCTGTTATCATTCGAGTCACGTGGGCAAAACATTATGTATCTTTCACAATTCTTGATAAGTAATCAGTCAGTAAGCGCCCCGTGGCCTTGCACCAGCTACTTTATTTCTTTAAACCTCCTCATCCCCCATTTTATTTTACTTTTTATCCCAGGATTTGCAGCAGCTCTGCCCTGCTCCATGGGAAAGTATGAACAGAGCGGCACTTTTATTTCAGTTAAATCCTGGGTAGATAGAGCCCTGGGAAATAATTCTGCTAGCTGCAGACAGGTCTGTTAACTATGTAATGGACCCGACAGGAAGCAATTCAAAGCAGACCATGTGAAAGGGCAGTTTGCCTGATGGCACGAAAGATGCCTTCAGCTTGGTGGGGAGCGTTTTCCTCTGCAGCCAGAAAACATGTCACAAGACAAAGAAAAAAACACAATGCCTTTGAAACAATGCTTCAAATTCTCCCACTATTCGATAGCATCTACGATGATTTTACCTGAAATGTGGTTCCTAATTATGAGTCAGACTGTATCTTAAAATGGGAAGGTTAGTAGCAGAATTTTTTTTTTAACAAACCACACATTTGGAGATTAAAAATGCTAACTTTCCCTTTGACATCATTCAATCATGAAATATCACATAAGGGCAAAAAACACATAAAAAAATATGCATGGTAAAATATGGAAACCAAGAATCTAGAGACATATTTAAGTACTATTTGACAATTTCTATAAAAAACCAAAACATTTAAATCTTTCTTATCCGTAAAACAGAGTAAAAATAAATTAAGAATAGATTTTAAAATTCTCCATTTCTCTTCATGGTGATTTTGTGAATGACAAAAGAAACATTGCGTGTGGTATGCTTCCTACACTCAGGTTGCAATGAATGTACGGAAGAGGAGTATTTCCTGGAATGACTATATCTTGCATATGTGGGAAATTTTAGTCAATGTGCTCTGTCGTTAATGAAGCTCTTAATAAAATAAATAACTGTGCCAAGTAAAATAAATATTTTGAAAAGTTTTAAGCATCTTAAACTATAAAATATGCTTTTCTATACTTTTCAGACAGATAAAAATAATAAATTGGTAAAAGGAAAAGATCATAGTTCACACATGACTGTTGTATACAAACGTGAATCGCCCAAAAGTTGACAATCTTAGGTGCTATGTTACAATGGCATTCCGGACTTTCTTTTTTTTTTTTTTTTAGCAATTTAAAATAGGTAGGACCAATGATGGGTAACGGGTCATGGACTTCCCAGTGGCCAGTGGACTAGCTTCAGCTCCACAGGTGTATCCCACTAATCTCAACACAGTGGTTTGGAATCATCCTAGAAAAATCAAAAGCAAGGGTTTTGTCTGAGAGTTTGCAACTGTTCCCCTTATTAATTCACGGTCACATAACCCCAGCATTCAGACCTTTTAACTTGATATTCAATGCCTTCTGTATGAGTCTTTGATGAGTCAAAATCACATGTCTATAGCTTCAGCCTATTTTCTAATCCTCTTTGGAACCTTGAACGCTGGCAGCATCTCGATATGTCCATGTGCAGAGGCAGACATTTCGGAGATAGCATTTGTTAAGTCACTGCTGTTTTGTTTTTAAAAGATTGGCAGATCAAGGGAATATTCTGGCTGCTTTTTCTATCATGGGGTAGAAGACTGTTAACACAGGTGCTATGCATTGATGAAAACTACAGATGGATTAATACGGTTTAACTAATTCCACTCAAAGGGAAAGGCTATGGGAACTAATATTTCTTGATACTGACGGGCCAAATTCTCCGCCGGGTGTTTTTGAGACACTTCCTCCATTAGTCTTCACATCAGTTCACAAAAGGAGCCATCATTTTACCTATTTTAGAAATAAGGGCAGTGAAGTTTGTCTAAAGTTGTGAAGCTAGCCGCTGTCACACCAGCACACACCGTCCTGGCCCTGAGCCCAGTGTCTCCCAGGCTCAGTTAGGAGTTTCCTGCAATGTGACGGGATGCACTGAAGACCTCGCTGTTCCACCTCTCCTGAAAGTCAGCAATCTGTAAAGCATCCTACATTTTATTAACAGAAAAAGGATAAAAACACTGTAGAAATTTGGTAGTCCAATTCCATAGAAATTTTAACAACACTGATATCAACTACATACAGCTTTATTTTTTAAGAAGTGAAGAGGTGTCTTGATCTTCAGTGTTGGGTTGAGTTGGCAACTAAAGGAGATTAGTTAATACCTTTCCTTACCAGAAATCTGTCTACATCACTGCTGTTTATTACCTTATGTATTGTTCGTTTCTTCTCTCCAAATTTTCACCAATTATTTATGCATGGTTATTTCTCCTTGAGGCAAGCTCTAGGAAAAATAAACTTCCATGTTCTTAAAGTGTCAAATCACATAAAAGTCATAACTGCTGTGAAAAGTGCCACTTGATATCATAATTTCAACAGGTATTTAATTGGCAGGACACCCTGGGGAAAATACGGGCCCTGGGGAAGGTGTCCAGGAAACCCCGCAGTCTTTGCCCTCACAGTGTTCGTCATCAGGCACCCACTCAATCAAACTCTGCGCGGCCTCTAGGCTGGGGCAAAATTCACTTTCCATTGATTAACTTCATATCATGAGGTTTTGGCGTTTTTTTCTCTCTCCCCATGAACTAGCTACAGGAGTCCCAAGAAAACAAAGTGACACTAAAAGGAAGGAACAGACATCAGCTGGAGAAGTGTGTGCACCGATTTACAGGGGATTTCTCCAAGACAGGTGTCTGTGGTGCTTATCAATCATTTTCTTCTTTTTGGTTCTTTTCCATATTCCCCAGTCTTTCTAAAAATCAAAAAAGCATTATAGATAATCATAAGAAAAAGAAGTTCTGCACATGTATCCCAGAGCTTAAAAAACAAGCAAACAAAAGACAAAACAAAGAAATGTTTTGAGGAAAGTAATGCTTTTAAATTATTCCTAAATCTGTTACCAAGTTTACAAAGCTCTCAATAAAAATTTTCCTAAAGAGAAAAAGTAAAAGGAGCTCTACAAATTATGAATCAAAGACTGGGAGCAGAGTTTTCTGTGGATTCCTCCAGGTTGCTGTGTGTGGATAAGCTACTCCCTTCTGTTGCTGAGTAGTGCTCCAGCGTTAATGCACGGCAATGTGACCAACCACTTAGCCGTCTGAGGGACGTCGAGTGTTTCTAGTGGGGCTTTGATGAATAAGGCCACTATGAACATTTACATAGAGGTATTTGTGTAAACATACACCTTCATTTCCCTTGGATAGAGGCCGAGAAGCGCAATACCTGGGTCACAGGGTAGTTGCATTTACAGTTTTATAAGAAACTGTCCAAGTCTTTTCTAGCATGGCTGTACTGTTTGACATTCCCACTGGCAATGCATGGGGCAGTGAGTTTCTTCACATCCTCACCAGCATTTTATGCTGTCACAATTATTTATCTGAGCTGTTCTGATAGGTATGTGGCAGTATCTTACCAGGGTTTTAATGTGCATTTAACTAATAGCTAGTAACACTCAACACCTTTTCACATGCTTATGTGCCATCCATATATTCATCTTTGGTGAAATATCAAGTTTTTATGTTCCTACTGTTAATTTGGAGTGCGTTTATATATTCTAAATATTAGTCCCCTGTTGGATATGAAGGTTGCAACATTTGCTCCCAGCCTGAACCTTATCTTATCATATTTTTAATTAAGTCTTCTGAAGAATAAGAGCTTTAAATTTTGATGTCATATAATTTATCAATGTTTCTTAATGTTGATTATGATTTTGATTTCAGGCTCAAGTTCTTTTTGCCTAGCCATAGATCCCAAATGTTTCCTTCTTTTGTTCCCTAAAAGTTGTATTGCTTTATGCTTTACATTTAGGTCTCTGATCATCTTGATGTTTTTCCAT
The DNA here is from genome assembly GCF_009761245.1 of Sapajus apella. Classification (NCBI taxonomy): domain Eukaryota; kingdom Metazoa; phylum Chordata; class Mammalia; order Primates; family Cebidae; genus Sapajus; species Sapajus apella. The sequence goes on along the minus strand of NW_022437000.1, from coordinate 9,208,346 downwards.
ACTATGTGAGATTCGGGTTTTGCTTTGAATATTTTAGTTTCGCCTGTTTTGCCTATGGACGCCTAGTTGTCCAGCACTTTTTGTTGAAGGTGATCTTCCCTCCACTCAAGTATTTTGTATGTTTGTCGAAAATCACCTGAGGATATTTGTGCGAGTCTATTTCTGTGTTCTCCCTTCCCTTCGTTTGATCATTGTGTCTGTCTGTCTATCAATACGGTAATGTCTGGATTACTCTAGCTGTATGGTAGGCCTTAATATGGGTTGAGTTGTTCCTTTGATTTTATTCTTCTTTTTCAAGTTTTTTTTTTTTTTTTTTTTTTAGTTATTAGAATTCTGTGCCTTTACATATACATTTTAGAATAAGTTTGCATATGTGTCTTATTACTGCTAAGATTTAACAGGAATTACATTAAATCTATAAGTCACCCTAGGGATAATTGACATTTTTACTATACTGAATCTTCTAATACATAAACATTATATATCTCTTTTTCATTCATTTTTTTTTTCATTTTCAGTCTCCAGATTCTGTACATGTTTTGTTAAGTGTATGCTTAAGTATTTCATTTTCCTGCAGAAACTGGAAAGGGTGTTATATTTTAAATTTCAGTTTCCACACATTCACTGTTAATGATTAATGCATGTGATTGATTTTGTTCACTTTTCTCATATCCTGTCAATTGCTAAACTCACTTACTAGTTTTAGATCTCTGGTTTGGTTTTGTAAGCTCCTTGGTTCTTCCCACCCACTTTTCTTCACAAAGTCTAATGGTGCTCTCTTTAGACTAAGTTTTAAATTAAATTTTTATTGATAAGTATGAAAAAAGCACACCTTCTCCAAAACTATAGGTGTCTTCCTTCTTACAGAAGAAACAGTAGCAAACTAGATGAATATGTATTACAATTGTATAGAATTCGACTTGGGCTTTGGACAAGAAAAGGCTTTCCTGACAAGTTAAATTTATTGAAAATAAGTCAGTAACAACAACTGTTGATGATGTGCCATTTCTAATTAACTCATCCACTTCACCAATGTGTTTATTGTCCTGACAACAAAGATTAAGCTGATGCTACATCATCCAAAGTGAGTCAATAACACAGCCAAAATAATGTGTGTATACATGTGAGGTGTAAGCGTGGAGGTGTGTGCTGATACTTTTGCTTTGAGGCAAAGTAAAACAAGCCTTGGAACACGTTTCTTATGTCACCTGAGAACACATGAATAAGATTAAGCCATGAACTGAATCACAGGAGAGCTTTCCTTTGTAACAGAGAAGTCCACACTGGAAATGTTTTTCAAGAAGTGCTATGTGGAAGCACAAACAAAAAAAACATTACCATCCAGCGTGCGGCATCCTCTAAGGAGTGGGAATAGAGATGATGTGAAGATCAAATACAAACACTGACTGTTTGCCCAAAACATCCCCATGGAACTTCAAAGGCCCGTGTGCTCTCCCTGTGGTGGCACCTACTGAGGCTCCAGGGTGCAGGTGTGGCCCTGTTCCACAGGCGCAGAGATCAGTGCCCATGAATCAACCCTTGTTTGCCTCCTTGTGTACCCAAGGCACGCTGGGATTGAAGGTTCATGTATAAACAAAAATGCTACTACTTAAAAAACAAACGTGCATAGTCCATTCACCAAGTCAGAGGCTCACAGACTACAAACACAATGTTACGCTCAGCTTTTAATCTGCTGTGCGAATACAAAGGAACAGTGTCTTGTCTATTGCGGGCAGAGCTGCCTTCTACTTGGTCATGTTTAATATAGAAACAGAAGCTAAATAAGGCAAAATTAAACAGTTGGTATCAATACAGACAGCACACTTTGCTAATGACAATGGCCCAGAGCTGCTTTTTGCCGACCCGCCCTTACTTTGCTCCTGAAAAAGAAATTCTTTTCTTTATTGTTTTCAAACTATCTGGAACATATTAACTAATTTTAAGTTTCAAGTCTCCCCGCTAAAGGAATATGAGCACAACCTTTTATTAACCGTGCATTCAGAAACATAAATCTCCACCTGGAAAGTATTAATACATGAGTCACAAACTGTTTTGTTTGGAAAGAGAAAACCTTGTCAGTGGTCTCCAGGAAAAGAACAGAATCTAATAAATTCAGGAAAAGAACAGAATCCTTTTAGCATATTACACATTCAGAAAGTCTTCGCATCTTGTGACATTCCCAGAATAGTTCATCCATATTTTTCTAATCAGTCAAAATAATTCTTCAAAACATCTGGCGAAACAAATTCAAAACTCTCGCCACCTTACAAATAGTGAATACTCATGTGGCCAATTATTCGTTTCTTGAAAACATCTAGTTGGGAGAGCCGGCGGGTGGAGACAGACAGGGTGGCTGTGTCTTGCACAGAAGGTCCTGGACAACAGTTAAGGGGTTGACCCCAGCCTGAACTCATCGCTCAGCCTTGTGTCCAGCATAAACACAGCCAGAAGCACAGACACAGAGCTGCCGATATTTAAATGAGTGAAGTAGTAAAATGGAGAGAAAAATAAGTTTTTGCTCAGAACGCGTCGGTTGGCCTGGCCTTGAAGATGGTAGGATTAGTTTAACAAGTCAAAGCCTGGGAGCGGCATCTGCCTGGAGGGGAGGTGGGCAGAACTTTCTTTAACTCACACCAAGACATCTCAGCCTAGGGAGGGTTCTGTACAAGTGGAGGGCAGCATGCATGCACACAGAAATATGTCACAGGTGAGGCCAAACAGGTGCCGAAGGCCTCCTCAGGGGAGGAGGTGACCAGAAAGCATTGTGTAAGGCCATGCCCACAGCACTAACAGGGAGGGTAAACTTCAACCCAACTCTGCGTCTTAAATACCAACTAATGTAGGCACCTACGCCGAAACTTCAACAGCATGCAAATGTTACAGTTTATTTGATTCAGACACATGATCATGTACAGATAGTTACTGCTGACAAAGTCATTCTTAGGCAGGTTCATCTAGGCTCCACCTATGACCTTCATCAAATGCTCCTGGGGTACCATGTGAACAGCATAGTGTGCATAGAGGTACCGTAGGAACAGCATTGTGCTCATGGGGGTACCGTGTGAGCCGCATCGTGCTCAGGGGGTACCGTGTGAGCCGCATCGTGCTCAGGGGGTACCGTGTGAGCGGCATCGTGCTCAGGGGGTACCGTGTGAGCGGCATCGTGCTGAACGTAACCCACAGATGTATCAAGCAACTTCTCTCAGCTTAGCAGGACTAATAGAAAATTTTAATTGCCCGGTCCAAGAAATACAAAAATTAGCTGGGCGCAGTGGCCGGCACCTGTGGTTCCTGCTACTTGGGAGGCTGAGGTGACAGGATCACTTGGGCTCAGGAGGTCAGGGCTGCAGAGAGCTGTGATCGTGCCACTTCACTCAAGCCTGGGTGACAGAGCGAGGCTACGTCTCAAAAAAAAAAAAAATCCATCTCTATCTCTGTATATATTTATATCCTCTTGGCTATTGGCTCTGTTTCTCTGGAGAACACTGACCAATACATTCTCTTCTCGCCATTTCACTTATTCATACATTTAAATATTTAATAGCTCCTATTTAACATAAAATTAAATGTTATCAACTTGCTTACGGGTAAAGATTATGCCTTAAAATTCCTGGTGGATTCTGATAAAATTTAAATTAATACTGGATGTACAGAAAGTTTTATATACACCTGAAAGATTCCATATGTATTTCAGAGTTTCCATATGTATACCTAGCTGGTTACATTTTTGCCCAATAGATTCCCAGTATATCTGGAAGTGGCATATGTAGCTGGTTGATAAGTCCATAGTGAACATCAGTTCCACTCTTTTCCTTTGGTCAAAGCTTGGCAAAATAAGATAAAAATTGATGCCATAAAAGCCAGCCCTCCGCCCCCCTTTTTTTTAGCCAAAATCAAAAGAAACAAATACTCCAATGAAAGATGCATTAGGAAAGGTTATTTAGTGAAGAAAGTTTAGTATAAGAAACAAACATACAAATATTGATCAGAGATGCTGTGGAAGGAAGACATATAGGGAGGAGGGAAGGAATAGTGACCAACAGAAATTTAAACACTCCACTTACTTAGTCTGATTGCCTTTACTGATAAGATAATTAGGCAAACAGCAAATTTAACCTTGAAAAAATGGAATGTCTACCCTCAGGCACAAAGACGCCTATTCCATGTATACAGCTCAGAAGCCAGGCTTCAGGATAGCATGGGGGAAGTGTGCTGAAAACCTTTCTGTCATGTTAATTAGAAATACCAGCACCTCCAGCTTCAAAGATGCGTTAAAATTGAGATTTTACTTTGGGAGGCCGAGGCGGGTGGATCACGAGGTCAAGAGATCGAGACCATCCTGGTCAACATGATGAAACGCCGTCTCTACTAAAAATACAAAAAATCAGCTGGGCATGGTGGCATGTGCCTGTAGTCCCAGCTACTCAGGAGGCTGAGGCAGGAGAATTGCCTGAACCCAGGAGGCGGAGGTTGCGGTGAGCCGAGATCGCGCCATTGCACTCCAGCCTGGGTAACAAGAGCGAAACTCCATCTCAAAAAAAAAAAAAAAAAATTGAGATTTTAGTGACCAACTTAAAATGAGTAAAATCTATATACTATATAGATAACATACAGATAATCTTTAAAATAAAGCTCAGGGAGTTTTTTTTCAACCACAAAAACATATTCAAATATAGGCTGTACCTGCTAAGGTAATCTTATCCAAAACAATGTATGCAACTAAATGACACCAGTAATAGGATATTAGATCTGGTTATTTCAGAATAGATTCATAAAGTAAATAAAACTAAATAACCCAAATTTTCTTTTTTGCTAAATATTATAATTTTTTAAAAGTTGAGTAAAAATGCCTAGTTAACTATAATTAATCCTAATAAGTCAAGATAAAACAGAATAGAAATATGGGTTCCATTTTGATACCTACTGTTCTATTGCATGGGATTTGGCTCCTGTTTTTCAAATAATTTCTAGTTGAGGATGTCTTTCAGAACCATTGCTGTGATTACTTATATGCTATATATTTTCAATAAAAAAAAAAAGCTATTCAGCAGTGAGAGATACACTGAAGACAGAATTCAAAGCAAATGCCGAGAAGACTTCTGGCAGCAATGTAAAAATTGTGAAAGTAAAGAAGGAATAAAAAAAACCTATTCATGAAATAACAAAGTTCAAATAACAGAACAACTCTCCAAATAAGTGGTCCCTGGCCATGAATTGTACTTTCAGGTCACAATCACTTTTATATTAAAGAAAATTTCCAGAAAAGACCCAATCATATTTTCTAATTGCCATCATATATTTACATTCAAAAATTAATGGAAAGTAAAAAGTTCTGAAAACTAATTATCTGTAAAGGCTGCACTGATGTGCTTCAGCTCCAGTTGCAGTATTCTAATTTAGAGATGTCAGCATGAGAAATCCAAGCAAGTTACAGAAGAAAACTGTGAAGCAATCAGTTACGTAGAAACATACTGAATCAATATAAAATATTTAAAACCTGTTTTACGAAAGATGGATTCTGGAACAGGACCAGCAGGCATGCCTATCCTGGGTTTAATATGTTTGTTGACTCGGAGAAATAATTAGCATTCTATTATATTTTTCTCATACACTTAGGAAATGAAGCAATATTCTGACCTCGCAAAACTGGGTGACTCATATACCATTACTACTGCCATTCTGTAGTATTGTTCCTATTTAGAAAATAACTCTATAGTTGTCCAAACCAATGATAGCGATTAAAATATTAATAAAAGAGTTATAAGGAAAATATGATTAAACTCAGATGTATCATCTCTGACAAATTTATCTTCAATTTTCAAACATACAAAAGTATATATTTCCCTAGAAATAAATTGAAATGGAATCATGATGTTGTAGGTTCTTTGGACATGATTTTTTAGTAATTGCTCTGATAGCATCATTCTGCCCATTTCTCTGCTTTTAATGATTTAACATTAATACTTATATTTAAGGTATCAAATATTTCAAATAGGTAACAAATCTCAACTTTTATGAAAATAAAAACTCTAAATTAGCAAGATTTATGTCATTAGACATTTACTTCTGATTTGTCAGGGAATTAAAAACAAAGTGAGGCTTAGAAATTAAATTACACAAATGAACTAATAAAGTGAAAAATCAGTCTTCATGTCTTCATTATCACATACAACTGAAAGTGCCCCTCCCTTTGTCCCTTTTGCCTTCAATATTAACAGGTGATCCTAAAACGTTTTATTTAAGGGTAAGGTGTATATTTTCTTTTATTACTATTAGGTTGATGCAAAAGTAATTAACAGTAATGACAGAAACTGCAATTACTTTTGCTCTAACCTCCTACTATTTCTTATCTCATCTCCCAGAAAAATGGTCCTACGACAAACACTGCTACAAAGCAAGAACTCTCTAAGTTCAGCAGAGAAAGAAGAAATCTAGAAGAGACAGAGTCCGAGATACAACTCCCTCTAGTACAGTTCAGCCTCATGTGCTGTGCTGCGCTCTGATTATTCAGGTCTGGAACCCTGATCAGCTGATTTGCTAACGCAACTGTTCTAAATGTCCTTCTCACTTCCCACTAAGTTCCATTTTCAGAGAGGAAATCTCTTCCTGCTGAAACTGAAATCACCGCTAATTGGAATCTATGACACATTTTAGCTAAAGAGGAAAAAAGGCCGGGCATGGTGGCTCATGCCTATAATCCCAGGGCTTTGGGAGGATGAGGCAGGCAGATCACTTGAGGACAGGAGTTCAAGAGTAGGCTGGGCAACATGGTGAAACCCTATCTCTACTAAAAATAAAAAAATTAGCCAGGTGTGGTGGCTCACACCTGTAATCCCAGTACTTGGGAGGCCGAGGCAAGAGAATCGCTTGAGTCCGAGAGGCAGAGGTTGCAGTGAGCTGAGGTGGCACCACCATACTCCAGCCTGGGCAACAAAGCAAGACTCCATCTCAAAAACAAACAAATAAACAAAACAAAACCAGAGGAAACAAGTTCCATTTGATGCTTTCAAAATGCTGATGACATCACACTTAAACAAAAGTATTACATCTATATAATGATCTAGATCAGGAACTCGCTGTAGGGTCTAATGACATGTTACTTAACTCGTTTTGCATTTTGGCAAAACCTGTATATAATAAGGATGGGGTCCTGGTAAACAGTATTCTTGCAGGTAAAGCACCAAGTTAAAGGCACCAGTTTACCAACCGCCAATTAATTTCCTCCGTGTGGAAAGCTAAAAGCACAGTGTTTATGTTTGAGCAATGGGTACTTAAAGAAATGTTTCATGCCTTTCCTCTTTTGGGCCAGAATATTCATTCCTTTTGTTAGATGGACATTCTTATCATCACAGCAAATTCAAGTGTTGCTCATTCAACAGTTGATTTACTTTCTAAATGTTTAATTTGATACCAATCATGCTTCCTTTCCGGAGTCATAGACCTGAATCAAACAAGGTTCCTACCCTCCTGTTACTCATAGAAGATGTTACATTTTAGGCTGGAAATTGCTGTAATAGAGGTAATGGCTGTAATACGCCATGCTGCTTGGGGGAATTGGACAAGCTTTGTAAAGATTGACTTGAGCAAATTGTATACTTGTGACAGACAATGTTTTGTGGTTTTGTTTGTTGAGATTCACTCAGGGTGGTTGGCAAAATATTAAGGAAATATTAGGGAAAAATATAAATTAGAGTCTCAAACCTTTTGGAAGGATGAAAGGTTTCATTGGGACAGCCTAAGACGGCTGGTCCATTCCCTTAGGAAAAAGACAGGGACAATAAAAGGCTTTCCCAGTTTAAATCTGTTTACCCCATATCCCTTTGTCTCTACTTTAACTGTTTACTCATGTAAACTTTGTGCTGGATGGTCCTCTCAGGGGGAGGTTAAAGGGGAATTATCCATTAATAGTGTTTACTCTGGGCCTGGGAAACTAAAGCTTTTTTCATTTGTAAAAACCACTCTTTTAACAATGTTAAATATCCACAAGTGTGTTGACATAAAACCTGTTATGAAATCTTTACTGAATAAACATGTGTATGTACAGGGGGTCTTGGTCGATTGGCTGCATTTCCGCCCTCTGAAAGCTGCTGACGACCATCTCTAGCTCATTTGAATCACTGAACCAGGTGTGAGAGTGCATTCACTCATCTGTCATTGAGTCAAGGTCTGCAGGTAAGACCTCCGCAGGTGGTGATCAACATCTCATTTGTTATTATAAAGCGCTGATTTAAGATAGTAAGTCTTTAGTCAAGAAAACAAAAATACTGGGTTTCTACATGTGCCAAGAACTGGGATTACTGGGGAATTTGAAGACGAATGAGACTCAGTGCTTATCCAGGCATCAAATCAGCAAAGGGAACAGATGTGTAGAGACAAAATTACAATAAGATATACATATACCACATTTTACTATACATTATACAGAATAGTGATATGCACAATATCAATGACAATTTAATTATTAATTCAGAGAAGGCAAACTAATATTTAAAATACGAGTGTTTTTCTAAACATTGAAATCCTGGTGCCTGTTCTAATAACAATGGACTTGATCAGAAACTCTGTATGCGTATTTCAATTAGTAATGGAGTAAAATGTTAACAATTCTGCAAATCCATGTATCCTCATCAGCACATTTTCTAAGGGGCTTTACGATCTTGGGAATTCTTCAAACATAACACAATTCCTTGTCTAAGGGAAGTCTATTTAGAAGTAACACAGGTGCTTAGAATAAATGTGCTTGTAATAATAATTATAGTATGTAATATGGAGAAAAGATAGTCAAACAATAGGATTACTATTTGAAACAATAAATGGAGGATTAAAAAACAAGTCTTTAATCACAAAAGAGTTAAATGAAGTACCAGCCACACTATCACAATCAACTATAAAATGCAGGCTGTTAGCCTCTCTGGTATTCTCTGGAAGTGCAGAATTGTGTACACTATGCTACAAACACAAAACACATTATATTTATGCCAATTAATCTACAAAATATTTATGTATATAATTAAATTAACTCAGTCATTTAAAAAGATTCAAAGTCAATTAAACAAAACAAAATTTGCTTCGAATCAAGGAGTATGAAGTGTTTGTAGTAACCCCGGCAGAAAACATGTTAATTTGTAATTAATTTGAACTTTCATTGCTGCAGTGAGGTTTTCACACCAACACCAAAAATGAAACAGCATTTCTCTTGATTGAATCAATGTTTCAGGAAACCTCTTTAAGAAAACAAATGAGCAAACAGACGGGCATAGCCATTCTCTGGCTTCTTTCTGCACTTTCACAGCTCATTCTTTTCTGGGTGATTTGATCCCATGGGGTAGGAATCGTCTTCACTCCAGAATGCTCTGGGGAGTGGCAGGAAGCAGGCCCCTGGTAGAAGGCTAATGTCAGTGTCAGCCTTCCTCTGGGTCTGTCTGTTGAAACTGACTCCCAGTGACCTCTCCAGTCTGGCTTCTTCATACTTGAAATGGATTCATTCTCCTTCACATTCCACCAAAACCACTCCTCAGGCACAGAAGGCCATGTCCAGAGCAGCTTCTCCCTGGGAAGCTGGGGCATGATGAGCCTTTCCAGCCTGTGGCTCACTCTGGGGACCCAGGGAGGTCACCCACATTTAGCAGAACATAATACAAATGATCTTTCTTATGAGAAATAGGAAGCATTTTATCAGGCAACATAGGCCAAAATATCTGAATTTTATCTTATCTCACTGGGCTCACAGAAGAGCTAGCTACTCAATGTGATATCTGAATCTTGTCTCCTTAACTTTTCAATCGTTCCTAAGTTTTCTCTGCTGCTCTCAGTGTTTAGGTCTCTTTAAATTTTTATTTTTCTAAGATTATCAACAAGCAGAAATTTCATGGGGGAGAGGTTACAGGTACAATATGTGAATTATTTTACTGTGCTAACGTATTTGGTGTAAGAAACAATTGAGAAAAATAATCAGTCACTATTGCATGTTGTTCTATTTATCAAGAAATATTTAACCAGGTGAGATATTGCAACATGCCTAGGACAAATTCTCCTCCACTTAAATATCTTTCCTGCAGATCTCAGCAGGTAGTGATAAACATCTCATTTGTTATTATAAACTGCTGATTTAAGATAGTAAGTCTTCAGTCAAGAAAACAGAAATACTGGGTTTCTACATGTGCCAAGAACTGGGATTATAGGGAATTTGAAGATGAATGAGATTCAGTGTTTATCCAGAGACATCAGACATAGTAAAGATATTTTATATATACTATGTATACATAATATATAGTATATTAAAATATATATGCAGAAATAGTGCATATATAATATACTATACATTATATATACTATATATAGAACATACTATATATTATATATACTATATATAGAATATACACTATTATATATATTATATATTATATCATATATATTATATACACTATTTCTGTATATATTATAGTGTATGTATACTATATATAATATGTAAAGTAATAGTGTATATATAGTATATATAACATATATAGTATAGTATATGTACACTATATATAATATATACAGAAATATAGTATATATACACTATATATACTATATACAGTGATATTATATATTATTTAGTATGTATATTAAATATACTATATTTAATATATATACTAAATATACACTGTATATAGAGTATATATATAATGTATAGTATATATACACTATAAATACTATAACAATATATAATATATAGGATATTATATATATGCTATATATAATATACAGAACTATTGTATATATTGTGTATATATATTACATATAGTGTATAGATACAGAAATATTGTATATATTATATCATATATATTACATTATGTTATATAATATATATATTATATATAATATATATACTATAGAATGTATATTATATATAGTACATTGTATATAATATACATTATAGATATTATATATAGTATATTATATATATAATATATAGTATATATTATTAGTACATTATATATACTAGTGTATATAGTATGTATTATATATATAATTTATGCATATACACTGTATAGTATGTATGTACATATGTACTATATACTATATACACTATAATAGTATATATAATATATAATATATAGTGTGTATATATATATGCAGCAGCATCTATGATAGTATGACAACACTATTGATAGTGCCACCCAGTGCCTTTTTTAATATTGATGTTTTGCATACTTTTCTCTGATAAATGTGTTAATCTGTCTAATAGCTAAAACTCTGAATTAGACACATTAGAAATGTGTTTTACTATTATTATCTCTAATAATATTCTCAAATGAGTAGAAAAGTGGTTAGATGTTATCAAAATATTTAGCTGCAATAAAATTAAGATTTTTATTTCTAAGATGGCACATTAGAGGCATTCAGTGTGCCTTGGGCACCTGGAAACAGCAAAATAGTACAGAAAGATCAACCCAATTAAAACCCAGTTTTAATTCAGGAAGCAAAACAGGAATCTACCAGATTGTGAATGACACCCCAGATCCCAGAGAGAACACCAGCAAACAGCCCCAGGGACGCATGTGACTGGTAAAAGTGAGTGAAGCCCCAGTACAGGAGAAAGGCAGAAAACTCCCCTCTGTGGCTTTCCTTTCCTCTGGGGACCTCAGGCACCCTGGCCGAGGGAGAGCATTTTGCTTCTTCCAAGCTCTGGAATTAACTCAGGAAGTGAACTGCGAAAGAGGCTTGGAAAGATGCTCTGAGGGAGAGATACTAAGAAAAACTCAGACGTTTCCCAGACCCAGCACTGGGAGCAGGATGCCATTTTTAATCAGGGCACCTAAAAAGGCAGCCATTCGTTAGCAACCTTGCACTGTGGCTCTGCAAGCATACTCGTCTTGGGACTGAGACTGGACGGCCTGCTCGGGAGTGGGGTATGGGCCTCCACAGCCAGAACTGTGAAAAGTGCCTCAGCAGTAGGCGCTCTGTGTTCTCTCCATAGGCCTGGGGCAAGAGGAGAGCTGCTACAGCTGAAGTTTCTCCTGGGCGGCAAGCCTTGCAGCCCTGGCCAGCTTGGTGATCTGGATCTGATCTGTGTGAGCCATTGCTGGGTGTACCAACCTACCCCCCGAGATTGTAATGCAGCAGGGCTCTCTCTGCTCTGTGCACAGGCAGATCTCTGAGCATTTGGAATACTCATTGACCTGGTTCAGCAGTCCGAGCCATCCGACATTTCCCCAACTGGATCATGGTGCAGTGAGATCCTTTCCACTCCATGCCCAGGCATATCTTCGGGCATTTACAGCACCTGCTTGCCTGGAGAATGACTGTTCAGAGGTCTTTGTGCAGGGGGGCTCTCTGCTCCATGCCCAGGCACATCTCCAGGGATCTAGAGTACCTACTCTCCTGGAGTTAGCCACTCCCACATCCCTGTGCAGATAACTTGGGGGCTAGGTGGTTTCCCAGCTCCATGTCTAAGCACACCTCTGGGTGCTTGGTGGCCACCCACTGGATTCTCTCTTAGCATTGGTGTTTGTGCCTGCCAACAGGGGACCTGTGGGTGGACTTGCCCAGTCCAGCTCTGCCCTTCCTGGCTCCCCTGACCCCCAGGCTCAGCAAGGAGCTCAGGCTACTGTGCATTCCATGTACCAGCCCACTGCCTGAGGCAACAGAGAGCTTCAGCCAGCAAACGATGAACAAGTATATATATGCTGTCATGTTGGCCCCAGCCAGCTCTTAGCTACAAATACCATCTACAGGCTTGTAGGATGAACTGCAAAGTTCAGCACAAAACCTGCCCCAAAAAAGTGCATAGGGGTATAGAGGCAAAGCTAAAATACTGTACCCAGCAATCTCTATAGTCACACCCCTAGGGAGGGGGGAACAGGAGAGGAAAAGAAAACACAAGAATAATAATAATAATTAACAACAACATTATAAGGAAAGAAAGAAAAAGAAAAATTCCACATGCATAAAAGTAATTACAAAAATTAGAAGTGCCAGTTTCTCCACATCAGAAGGAAGCAATACAAGAATTCTAGTACCATAAAAAATCTGAATGAAGTGATACCACCAAAGGATTGCATTACCTCTCCAGCAATGGTCCCTAACAAAAATGGAAATTCAGAATTACAGGTAAAGAAATCAAAGCATGGATTACAAGAAAGCTTATTGAGATCCAAGACAAGGTTGAAAATCAACACAAAGGAACTTCTAAAGCAATCAAAGAAACGAAAGAAGAGATAAACATCTTAAATAAATTAATCAGAGATTCTAAAATCAATCAGAGAATTAGAGGTTCTGAAATTTAAAAACTTACTTCAGTAAAGTCAAAATACAACTGAAAGTTTTATCAATAGATTGAAGCGAGCAGAAGAATTTCAGAGCTTGAAAGCCAGTCTTTTGAGCTAACACAGCTGACAAAAATAAAGAAAAAATAATTTTAAAAAATGAGCAAAGTCTTTGAGAAATATGGGATTATGTAAAGCAACCAAACCTATAAATTACTGGCATTTATGAAAGAAAATAAAACAAGTAAACAACTTGGAAAATATATTTGAGGGAATCATTCAAGAAAAATTCCTTAATTTTGCTAGAGAGATAGACATCTAGATAGAAGAAATCTAGAGACAACCTGTGAGATATTATACAAAATGAACAGCACCAAGGCATATAGTTACCAGACTGTCCAAAGTCAATGCTAAAGAAAAAAAATTCCTAAAGCTAGCTAGAGAGAGAATAAAAAAGAAGCAGATCATGTACATAGGGTGAACCACATCAGGCAGACTTCTCAGCAGAAACCTTATAAGCCAGGAAAAACTGGGGATATGCTTTTGGCATTTTTTTAAAACAGAAATTCCAACCAAAATTTCATATCCTGCCCAATGAATCTTCATTAGCAAAAGGGAAATAACATATTTTCCAGACAAGCAAGCATTAAGGGAATTCATTACAAGTAGGCCAGCCTTGTAAGAGACCCATAAGGGAGTTCTGAACATGGAGACAAAAGAACAATACCTGATACCACAGAAACACACTTAAGTCCATAGCTCCCAGACACTATAAAGCAAAAATGCAATAGAAATGACAAAGCATGGAGCTTCATGACAGGATCAAAGCCTCACATATCGATAATAACCTTGAATGTAAATGGCCTAAACACAATTTACATTCTTAAATGTAAGAATTTAAAAGGCACAGAGTGGCAAGTTGTATAAAAACACAAGATCCACCCATCTAATGTCTTTAGGAGATCCACCTCACACGTATCAACAGCTATAGAAATAAAGTAAAAGGTGGGAGAAAGATCTACCATGCAAATGAAAAAGAAAAGAAAAGAAAACAAAACAGAAAGCAGGGATCACTATTCTTACATTAGATAAAATAGATTTTAAACCAGTGACAGTAAAAAAAAAAGGACAAAGAAAGCATTATAACCAATCCCACAGAAATAAAAATGATCCTCAGAGACTGTTATGAAGAGCTCTATGCACACAAACTAGAAAATCTAGAGGAAACAGAAAAATTCTTGGAAACATACAATCACCCAACATTGAATCATGGAGAAACTGATACACTGAGCAGATCCATACCGACTTTTGAAATTAACTCAATAATAAAAAATCTACCATCCAAAAAAAGCCCTGGAACAGACTGATTCATAGCAAATTTTTACCATAAAAAGAAGAGCTGATATCAATTCTACTGAAACTGTAGAAAACTTGAAGAGGAAGGGCTTCTTTCTATTTCATTCCACAAAGTCAGCATCACACTGATAACAAAAGCTGTCAATGACACAATGTAAAAAAAAAAAATGAAAGAAAGAAAACTACCACCAATATCCCTGATGAACAGATACAAAACTCTCAACAAAATACTAACAAAACAAATTCAATAGTACATCAAAAATTTAATTCACCGTGATCAAGTAATCTTCATTCCTGGTATGAAAAATTTGTTCAACATACACACATCAATAAATGTGAGTAACCATATAAACAGAATTAAAAACAAATATTATATAATCATCTCAATAGGTATTTTAAAAAGCTTCTTATAAAAGCCAACATCATTTCATGATAAAAATCCTCAGGAAACTAGGCATCAAAGGAATACACTTCAAAATAATAACAGCCATTTATGACGAAGCTGCAGCCAACATCGTATTGAACAGGCAAAAGCCGGAAGCATTCCTGTTGATAACCAGAACAAGCAAGCAATCCCCACTCTCACCACTTCTGTTCACTAGGGCTTCATAGTATAGGAAATCAGGTAAGAGAAAGAAAAGGCATCCAAATTGGAAAAGAAGAAGTCAAAGTCTCTTTCTTTACAGACAACGTGATTCTATGCCTTGAAAACCCTAAAGACTCCACCAAAAGGCTCCTGAAACTGATAAATGACAGACTTTAGCAAAGTTTCAAGATAAAAAGTAACGTAGAAAAATCTGTAGCATTTCTATACACCAATAATGTTCAAGCTGACAGCCAAATCAAGAAAGCCAAATCAAGAGTACAATCCCATTTACAAAAGCCACATGCAAATATCTAGGAATATGTGTAACCAAGGAGGTGAAAGATCTCTACAAAGGTAACTACAAAACACTGGTAAAAGAAATTACAGATGACACAAATGGGGAAACATTCTACGCTCATGGATTAAAAGAATCAATATCATTAAAATGACCATTCTGCCCCAAACAAGCAATGGATTCAATTCTATTCCTGTCCAATGACCAATGTCACTTTTCACAGAATTGGAAAAAACTGTTTTCAAATTCATATAAAACAAAAAAGAGCCTGAACAGCCAAAGCAAACATAACCAAAAGAATAAAGCTGGAAGCATTACATTACCCAAGTTCATACTAAATTCTAAGGCTACAGTAACCAAAACGTTATGGTACTGGTACCAAAACAGACACTTAGACCAATGGAAGAGAATAGAGAGCCCAGAAAAAAAGCCACATACTCAGTCATCTAATTTCAATGAAGTCAGCAAAAATAAACAATGGAGAAAGGACTCCCAATTTAATAAATGTTGTGGGGATAGCTGCCTACCCATATTCAGAAGAATTAAATCAGATCCCTATCTTTCACTATATACAAAAATTAACTCAAAATGAATTAAAGATTTAAATGTAATACCTGGTGCTATAAGAATCCTAGATGAAAATCTAGGAAACACCATTCTGGGCATGGACCTGCAGACAGGATTTATGATTAAATCCTCAAAAGCAACTGCAACAAAAACAAAAATTGACAAGAGAGACCTAATTAAACTAAAGAGCTTCTGAACAACAAAAGAAACTATCAACAGAGTAAACAGACAACCTGCAGAATGGAAGGAAGTATTTACAAACTATGCATTTGAAAACGGTCTAATATTCAGAATCTATAAGAAACTTAATCGAACAAACAAAAATAAATTACCCCGGTGAAAAATGAGCAAAAGACATCAACAGACACTTCACAAATGATGACACACAAGCAGCCAACAATCATGAGAAAAAAATGCTCATCATCATTAATCACCAGAGAAATGCAAATCAAAACCACAATTAGCTACCATTTCACACCAGTCAGAATGGCTCTTACTATAAAGTCAAAAAACAATAGATATTGGTGAGGCTGAGGAGAAAAGCGCACATTTATACACTGTTGGTAGGGATGTAAATTAGTTCAGCCACTGTGGAAAGCAGTTTGGAGAGTTCTCAAAAAGCTTAGGACACTACTCACCATTGATGACATCATTTCCTTTATTATCCAAAGGAAAAGAAATCATTCTACCAAAAAGATACATGTACTCACGTGTTCTTTGCAGTGTTATTCACAATCGCAAAGGTGTGAAATCAAACTAGGTGCCCATCAACAGTGAGTTTGATAAAGAAAATGTAGTATACATAGACCATGGAATAAATACTACATAGCCATAAAAAAGAATGAAATCATGGCCTTTGCAGCAACATGAATATAAGTCAGAAACAGAAAACCAAATATCATACATCCTTACCTATAAGTGGGAGCTAAACATTGGGCTTATGGACATAAAAATGGCAATGGTAGGCACTAGGGACTCCCAGAGGTGGGAAAAACTATGGGGGAAAGGGCAGAAAAACTAACTGTTGGGTACTACACTCAGTACCTGGATAAAGGGATCATTCACACTCCAAACCTTAGCATCATATAATATACCTAGCTAAGAAACCTGCATATGTACTCCATGAATCTAAAATAAAAGTTGAGAAATAAAATTTAATAAGATCTATTTCCTGGGGTTCTTGCAGGGATGCTTTTATCTCATACACACACACACACACACACACACACACACACACACACACA